>NC_141875.1:491860445-492163475 GCF_056163025.1 Triticum urartu | reverse complement strand
TCCAGAAATGTATCCGGAGCATGGCGAGCAAGAAGCTCAAGCTTGTTAACATAGTCCAAGTTATGCTCATCCGCCGGGCCCTCCCGTGTCAACAACGGGATTTTACCTTGTGGGAGTTCGACCCGGCCCAGCACCAGACTCTGAGCGAGCTCTTTGATACGACGCACAAGGACGTCTGGAAGGTGCTGTTCAAGGGCGCCGAGGTCCCCCCTTCTCTCGCCGAGGACCGCGGACTAAGCGCAAAGCGCCTAGCGCGTCCGGTGAGTTCAATACGTCCTGTAGGTCATTTATTTTCCCTAGCTTAATTATGCGCGGGGTCTAATCTCCCTGCCTTTGATAGGACTGGGTGGAGATGTCGGGGCAGATTAACTGTCCGGCCCCTTTGCCTGAAGATACTGCGAGTGCTCTCCTGATGGAGATGCTGGCTCTGGCTCCTTACAAGGTGCCGGAGAAGACCAAGAAGGCCAGGGGAACCCGAAAGAGTTCCCGACACCAGGTGTTATCGGACTCATCGTTCGATAACTCTGCAGCACACTCTTCCCCCGAAGATGAGGAGGAAGAAGAAGATGCTCCCCCTCCAGACGGGGGGAGACAAGAAAAGGAAGGACGTCCCAACTGGGGAGGCCAAAGGGTCCAAGAAGGGGAGGACTCTCCTTTCGGACACCGCCGCCGACGAGGGCGAAGACGAGTGGTTGCCCCGGGCCAAGCCCCCGGGGAGATCGTAAGTATTCGGATACCAGAGTAACTCATAGCATTCCTTTGTCGCACTGCTTTTCCTAATGCCGAACATGATTATGCAGGCCGCCACGAACCAGCATCGATGTATCATCGGATGTCAACCTGGGCTCGTCGGACATGGATAGCGATCCAGTCCCGACCGCCACCTCCCCTCATCCTGCTGACGACGCCGAGGTGCTGTCTAAAGAGGCACCGGGTTGAGGGGAGACAGTCCTGGAGGCACCTCAAGGCGACCTTCGAGTTCGGCCCTCAGCCGAACACCGCGCCGGAACCTCCAGCGGTTCCGGGCTCGGGCAGGCGGCCTCTTTCTAAGAGGGGCAAGATGCCTGTGCCAGTGACCTCTATCCATCCAGAGGCGCCGGACAGTCTGCTGGAAGCGCTTCGCAGCGCTTCCATCGACGAGGAGCACCGCACTATCATGAGTGCGGTGATCCAGAAGGTTCAGTCCGCCAAGAGCGGATTGACTGAAGCCTGTGCCAGCCTTCTAACAGGCTTCGAGGTAAGTGTTTTAAAATGTAGTAGAAATATTACCGCATAGACAGTAGCCCCTGATGCTTTGTTTAGTGTTCACAAAGAAAAGCCAAACAAAGGATCAAATAATATCGCAGGAGTCTAATATAAGTGTGTTAATATGCATATGCAGGCTTCGCTGCTGGCGTCCGCCACACTGACTGCGGAGGTCGCCGTACTGAAGCAGGACCTTGAGGGGTCCAGGAAAGAGCTCGGCCTTGCCAAGAGGCAGCGCGAGGAGAACAAGGGTAAGTAATACCCTGTCTTATGTATATATATAAAAGAGGACGCGATTGCAAAATGACAGGATCATCGTATGTTTGCCAGGGGCCACGACCGAGGTGGCGACCCTGAAGCAAGCACTAACCAAGGCCGAAGATACAGCGGCCAAGGAGCGCACCGAGCGAGAGAAGCACGAGGCTCGGGTGGGCGAGGTGCAGCAAGAGCTCCAGGCTCTTGTGGCGAAGCACAAGGCGTTGGAGCTTGACTCCAAGACGGGGGAGTCTGAGCTTGCCGCGGCCCTCGAGAGTGTAAAAAGTGCCAAGGCTGAAGCCCAAAAGGCCTCCAAGAGATCGACGCGATGAAGAAGATAGCGGCGGGTAAGGCTTTCTATATGCAAAGAAAGCATGTAAAAGTAAATTACCGATTACTTACCCGGATCCAGAGCTCTTCAGGAGCATTCACAGATTTGCCCCGCAGTGTGTCCGATGCCGCACAATTTTACCAGGCCGAGGATGGAAGCTCGATGGAGAAGCTGTTCTGGTCTCAGTATGCTGAGGCCAAACATCCGGTGCCAATGAGCGACCAGCTGAAGCAGATGTTCGAGCTACATAAGGCGGTCGATCAGGCCATGAAGAGCTTTATAGTCCGGCTGTGGCCTGGCGACGCCCTTCCAAACAGCTTCTTCGGCCTGGTGAGGCGGCTTGTGGAAGCCTGCCCGCGGCTGGAGGTCGTCAAGCGATCTGTCTGCATTGAAGGTGCACGCCGGGCTTTCGCCCGTGTGAAATTGCAGTGGGTCAAGCTAGACGCCGTGAAGTTGATCAAGGAGGGGCCGCCAGAGGGCAAGGAGCACCGCCACCCCGAGATGTAATATGAGGGTGTTCTGCCGGGTGCCCGTCTCATCGCGGACGAGTGTTTGAAAGATGTAATATTTGAGTAAACTTGCTCGTTTTATCCTGTATTTATGAAAACTTGTTTCATATGCGCTATGCAACACTTGTTTGAATTTAAAATATTACCTTTTGTTTGGCTGTTTATCCAATCTGAGAGATGGCTTGTCCTCGGCTTCTGCCCCCATGCCACGAGTGTTGGGGTGTTCGGGATAAACCGGAGCACTCTTGTTCCCATATTTGGGTCCTTCGAGGGAGGTGCTTAGCACAACGAACAAGGCAACCGGACTAATAATGCTTTATCACTTTCACTTAGCCATAGAATTCTATAATTTTAAATTTTGGTGAAGCCCCTGGTATTCGGAAGGCCGAATTCGGGGCGCGATACACGCCTGTAAGCCGGATAGGGCCGGCCCCTCGCCCTAAGCGGCATAAGTCTTTAGGGACTTGAAAAACCTCGCCGAATAGCGACCAGTCTCTCGCCTCATCATGACAGTCAGTTTTAGCTTTCTCTACTGAGGTGCTAAGCCCGCCAGAACCGGGGCACAATCACAGTAGTTCTCCTAGCGCTACCTTAGCCGATAGAGCGGAACGTAAGGTACCAAAACATAGGAGCTGGGCAAACCCAACATTTGACCAAAGACATGATTCGGAGCAGATGCATATAATGGTATAAGTTCGGGGTGCCGCACTTGTGAAAGTGTTCGGACTTTTCACACCGCATTGTGGGGTATGTAAGCCCCTGGTGTATTGGCCGTACCATAGTGTACGGTTGCAAGGCGTCATTAATGAACACACACACACACACACACATATATATATAACAAGAATGCAATAATAGTCGTAATGTCATGTATTATTTTTTAAAAAATTGCGTTAAAGCAGAGTGATACAGATAGTGCGATAAGCAAAGAGTAGGACTATGTCCCTTCCAAGGGCAAGCTGAGGAATGATGTTAAATTGAATATTTCGTTACTGTACTCAACCTGGGAATTTCGTGGTATGAAGTAGCTATCTGCCTCCTTGGTTGCTGCATTGTGTGTTCGGCAATAGTGCTGCCGGACAGTGTTTCCAGAGATTAAGGTCCTGAAAGAAAAATAAAAATAACCAAACGGGAAGCCCCTAGTGCGGTTTAGGCCGCGTCTTGGGGCGTGCCGCAGTTGTGCCCCCCTCCCTACCTATGCCCATGGTATTTTTAATGTGTAATTATGTACGCGCAGCACGAGTTTCTCTGCTGGGCTGGGATTTGGGTGGCCGCCGTATTGCTATGCGAGCTCAGATCGCGCCAGGCGGTCTATTTTCCGATTGCCCCGAGCGCGCTTGAAGGTGTTCGGGCTGTGAAGCGCCGAACTGGTCGATTTCCTTGAGAGGCTGCTTTGCGTTTCTGCTGCGAGGGCTGCGGTGTGCTCCTCTGTTCGGAGAGAGCGCTCTGTGTTTCCATTGACTGTAATAACTCCGCGAGGTCCTGGCATCTTGAGCTTGACGTATGCATAATGCGGTATCGCATTGAATCTAGCAGATGCGGTTCGCCCGAGCAGCGCGTGATAACCACTGCGGAACGGGACTATATCGAAGATTAACTCTTCGCTTCGCAAGTTATCCAGGGATCCGAAGACCACTTCCAGTGTAATTGAGCCTGTGCAATGGGCCTCTACACCTGGAATGACGCCCTTAAAGGTCGTTTTTGTGGGTTTGATCCTTGATGGGTCTATACCCATTTTGCGCACTGTGTCCTGATAAAGCAGTTTCAGGCTGCTGCCGCCGTCCATAAGGACTCGAGTGAGGTGAAATCCGTCGATGATTGGGTCTAGGACCAGTGCGGCGAATCCGCCATGACGGATACTAGTGGGGTGGTCCCTGCGATCAAAGGTGATCTGACAGGAGGACCAAGGGTTGAACTTTGGGGCGACTGGCTCCATCACATATACGTCCCTGAGCGCACGCTTCCACTCCCTCTTGGGGATGTGGGTTGCGTATATCATGTTCACCATCCGCACTTCCGAGGGAAACCTCTTCTGTCCTCCAGTGTGCGGCTGGCGGGGCTCCTCCTCGTCATAGCTATGCGGCCCCTTATCCTTGTTTTCGGCAATTAACCTGCCAGCCTGCTTGAACACCCAACAATCCCTGTTGGTGTGATTGGCTGGCTTATCTGGGGTGCCGTGTATTTGACACAAGCGATCGAGTATACGGTCCAAGCTGGACGGACCCGGCGTACTTTGTTTGAATGGCTTTTTCCGCTAACCGGGTTTAGAGCATTTGAATCCGGCATTGACTGCCGTATCCTCAGTATTTTCGCTATTAATGCGGCGCTTATGCTTGTTGCGACGTGACCTGCTATTGCCGTCCTTGGTATCTGAGGTACCATGGTTCTTTGATATGTTATTACTGCGAGCCAGCCAGCTGTCTTCTCCCGCACAAAAGCGGGTCATGAGAGTCGTGAGAGCTGCCATAGATTTTGGCTTTTCCTGACCAAGGTGCCGGGCTAGCCACTCGTCTCGGATGTTGTGCTTGAAAGCCGCTAAGGCCTCCGCATCCGGACAGTCGACGATTTGATTTTTCTTTGTAAGGAACCGAGTCTAGAATTGCCTGGCCGACTCTTCTGGCTGCTGAATTATGTGGCTCAAATCATCAGCGTCTAGTGGTCGCACATAAGTGCCCTGAAAGTTGTTAAGGAATGCGGCTTCCAGATCTTCCCAATAGCTAATGGAGTCCCCTGGCAAGCTGTTAAGCCAATGCCGTGCTGGTCCTTTGAGCTTTAGTGGGAGGTATTTGATGGTGTGTAAGTCATCGCCGCGGGCCATGTGGATGTGGAGGAGCAAGTCCTCAATCCATACTGCGGGATCTGTTGTGCCGTCGTATGATTCAATATTTACAAGTTTGAAACCTTCTGGGAATTGATGTTCCATTACTTCGTCTGTGAAGCATAAGGGGTGTGCGGCGCCTCTGTATTGGGCTATATCTCGACGCAGCTCGAATCGGTCTTGCCCGCTGTGTTCGGCCCGGCTGGATTTGCTTTTACTATATCCGGCGTGACGTTTGTCGTCTCGCAGAGTGGTGCACCCTCGTGATCCGTAGATCGATCTTGAATGCTTTGCCTTGTCCTCCAATATGTCTCGCAGGTCTGGCATATCTCCCCATGCATTTTTATTTGAATGGCGTTGGGGTGGAGGCAGAGCTTTTGGCTGGAATGCCTCTCTATCGCGGCCACGAGGTGGCCGATCAGCCGTATCATACGCTTCTTCCTCCAGTCGGGGTAGTAACCTACGCCTTGGGTAACTCTTGGAGGGGTGCTCGAGTTTATATTCCTCGGCCGCGAGGACTTCAGTCCATTTGTCAGCTAGCAGATCTTGGTCAGCTTGAAGCTGCTGCTGCTTTTTCTTCAGGCTATTTGACGTGGCCATAAGCCGGCGCTTGAAGCGCTCTTGTTCGACGGGATCCTCTAGGACGGCGAATTCATCGTCGCCGAGGCTTTCCTCGTCTTCGGAGGGGGGCATGTGATTGTCATCCTCCTCCTCTCCGTCTGCCGCAATCTCGGGAGAGCTGGCTCCTCCATCCTCCTACTCTAAATCTTGCTCGAGGGGTCTGTTGTTCTCTTCGGCACTATCCGGAGTGTTATTATCTCCTGTGCCGGTATCACCACTTTTGCTTTGGCGGGACTTAGAGCGGCGCCGCTGACGTCGGCGTTTGGGTTGCTTCTTGGAGGGGTCATCCTCCGCTATCCCGTCGCCATTGCCTTCTTTGGGTGCATCCACCATGTATATGTCATATGACAAGGTGGCTTTCCAGTGCCCTATAGGTGCTGGTTCATGTTCGTCTCCTACATCGTCGTCCATACCGTCGATGTCTTTAGAGTCGAAGTCGAGCATGTCGGTTAAATCATCGACAGTGTCTATGAAGTGGGTGGTGGGTGGGCGTCAAATTTCTTCGTCGTCCACATCCCAATCCTGTTGGCCGTAATCCGGCCAGGGCTCTCCTGACAAAGAGAGAGACCTTAGTGAATTTAGAATGTCGCCGAAGGGTGAGTGCTGAAAGATATCTGCGGCGGTGAATTCCACGATCGGCGCCCAATCGGATTCGATTGGCAGGGGCGCGGGCGGTTCGGAGTTAGAGAAAGAGCCCGACACCTTGGAGTCACGGGCTGCGCAGAGGATTATGCTAGTGTTCGGCTCGATCGCCATTGAGACTGCAGCCCTGAGGCGGTGTCTAACCACCCGTCCTCGATTGGTGCAGTTGGCTCCGAACTAAGGGTCGGAGCTGATGCGGGCGCGGCCTCTGGGGTACTGTTCGGCGGCAGAGTTAGGTCATACCCATCGCGACAGTGCGGTGCGTCCAGCTGTGGCTAGAATCCGTCGAAGATCAAGTCTCCGCGGATGTCGGCCGTGTATTTCAAACTTCCAAATCTGACCTAATGGCCAGGGGCATAGCTTTCAATCTGCTCCAGATGGCCAAGCGAATTAGCCCGCACTGCAAAGCCGCCGAATACGAAGATCTATCCGGGGAGAAAAGTCTCACCCTAGACCGCATCGCTATTGATGATAGTAGGAGCCATCAAGCCTAACGGCGACGACATAGAGGAACTCTCAATGAAAGCACCAATGTCGGTGTCAAAACCGGCGGATCTCGGGTAGGGGGTCCCGAACTGTGCGTCTAGGCCGAATGGTAACAGGAGGCAGGGGACACGATGTTTTACCCAGGTTCGGGCCCTCTTGATGGAGGTAAAATCCTACGTCCTGCTTGATTGATATTGATGATATGGGTAGTACAAGAGTAGATCTACCACGAGATCAGAGAGGCTAAACCCTAGAAGCTAGCCTATGGTATGATTGTATGTTATGATTGTTGTCCTACAGACTAAAACCCTTCGGTTTATATAGACACTGGAGAGGGTTAGGGTTACACAAGGTCGGTTACAAAGGAGGAGATATCCGTATCCGTATTGCCTAGCTTGCCTTCCACGCCAAGTAGAGTCCCATCCGGACACGAGATGAAGTCTTCAATCTTGTATATTCATAGTCTAACCGTCCGGCCAATGGAGATAGTCCGGCTGTCCGGAGACCCCCTAATCCAGGACTCCCTCACTAGCCCTCTCTGATGTCTATATAAACCGGAGGGTTTTAGTCCGTAGGACAACATACAATCGTACCATAGGCTAGCTTCTAGGGTTTAGCCTCTCCGATATCGTGGTAGATCAACTCTTGTACTACTCATACTATCAAGAATAATCAAGCGGGACGTAGGGTTTTACCTCCATCAAGAGGGCCCGAACCTGGGTAAAACATCGTGTCCCCTGCCTCCTGTTACCATCCGCCTTAGACGCACAGTTCGGGACCCCGTACCCGACATCCGCCGGTTTTGACACCGACAGCTGCGCTGGAGACCGGAAGGGCCATGGGCCAGCGAGGAAGTGGTGAAGCTCGCCCTCTCCTGTTTATAATCTAGTTCTAGTATGTAGTTACAATGTGCCGGATAGTTGAACTGTGTGACTTGCCCGTTTGGTGATCTTTTGGTGATGTTTATGCCCGTTTGGTACCAGTTTACATGTCCGTTTTTGTCGATTTTGATCATTTCGGATTTACGTACTAGTTGCATGAATTTGTATGGATACAAGGTTCGGAATATGAGATACGTGTGTGTGGAGACGTGGATTTAGGGAGTGCCCGGGCACGTCCTCAGACGTATAGGGGGCGGATTTGCCAAGTCCGGCTCTAGATGCTCTTAGGGAGACGGGATGAGGCATTTTGGCTCCCCGGGTCTGATGAACCCGAGAGTAAAAGAAGTAAATCCTTAAAACAACTACATAAATTCAAAAAATCTGAATTTTTTTTGTGGAGAAACATTACTGAGTGTGTGATGTCCATGCCAAATTTCAGAGCATTTGAATATACGAGTAGCTCTTAGAAAAAAGATAGATTTGGGGTTTTTAAAAAAAAACTTGGGAGGCGTCCCCATCTTCTCCGCCTCCAGCAAGCTTCTCGCCCTCTCTCTCCACGCCGCCGCCGGGCGAAGCCCCGTGCCGAAGGCGGTGGCAGTAGGACTTCTATCCCTTGGATGCGTCCGGTGGCTATGCTAATTGCTGTTGGTTGGGCTCCAATCTCCGCCGCCAGCTTGAGGCCCTCCAGCCTGAAGTTTCAGGAGTGTGGCTAGGAAGGCTGCAGCCACCCCATCCTACGTCACTCGTTGTCGATCGCCACAAGTTGCCATTTCCATCCAGTCATGGCTGGCCAGTGGACGCCGGGGCGGGCTGGTCCGTTCCTAGATCTGACCGTGGTTGTGCGGAAGGGGGCGTGTCACTGCCCCTATGAGGTCGAGGGCTGGCTGGGGCACCGTGCTAATCTATGCTCAGATCCGGGAGCATCGTGACCACCTCCTTCGTCGGTGATAGGTCTTATGGTGACCACATTCGCATGCGGCGGCGGCTTCGAGTCGAATTGTGATGGCCATCTTAAGATCTTCTCGAGGGTTTCTCCCTTCAGATCTGATGGTCGACTTCGGCGATGAGATGCAAACTATAGACGATGGCTTGACGCGAAGGAAAGGTTGTGCAGCGGTGGCGGCGCGGGTAGCTGTTGGGATCATGAAAAAGTTGTGGCGACGACACAATTAATGTTGATGGTGGTGCTACTCGAGCACCCGGTTTCAAGCTCCTGAGTGAAAGCCTAGGTCTTACAGGATGGTTATACCTGGTAATGGCGACATTTTTATGTCGTTACCTTGCTGAATGCCTTGCTCGGATATTCCCAGACTAGTTCTTCTGGGTGAAAACCTAGATTTTGCCTTGGTGGTTGGATCTGATGACAGCGGCGCTTGAGCGGCGCTCCCTTCCTGAAGGCGTTGATGTTGAAGAACATCTCGTTCATGTGCTGTCATGAGATTTTTGTGCAAATATGGTCATAATTGTAGTTTGCTCATCACGGATCTATCACTTTTGGGTTTTTTCCCTTGCCGATGCATAGTTTCAGTCTTACATGACTTTGCTATTTATTGGCTTGTTTTCTGTGTGTGTGTGTGTTGCCGTTGGTTGTCTGCATCCTAATTATGCAGAGGCTAGGTGTGTGCTCATTGTGTTTGTATCCTCTTGGTGCTTCATTTTGAGCCAACAAAATCGTCCTTTGTAGAAAAAAGAAAAAGTTTATTGTTTTTGCATTTTTTGGACCCGGTTTTTTAAGAGCTACTCAGATGTTCAAATGCTTTGAAATTTGCATACACTAAAATATCTTTCATGTGAAAAAACTTGGAATTTTGAAAATATAGTATTTAATTTTGAATTTATTGTTTACCGAGTGCATATGAGCCTGGCTCAGAATTGGATATTCGGAGGGAACTACCTTGTGTTTGTTTGAGGGATTGAGATTCGGTGGCTTACTGCACCTCTGGGTGTATATGACATGCTCACTAAACATGGTTTTACTTATCTGTATCCTCTTCCTCAAATCAATATACCAAATAGGACAAGACACCAGCCTGGGGTACTAAAGAAAAAAAGGCTAGTCCGGATTTAAATTTCTCAAAAGAACCCGGATCAAATTACCCAATAGAGTGTCTCAAAATCTTGAGGTGGCCTTGGCTAATAGATTTTGTGAAATCCAAAATCTAGAAGGACCACACGTCAAATCTACACTTGTGCACACCTAGCTAGGATAATCTTGTACTACATCGTACACTTGGCCATCCCCATGGACGACGCCGCCGGCCGCTGCTCTTTCTTGGCCAGCACAACGTAGAGCGGGCTCGCACGGCACATGTCGACGCCGAAGAGGTGGAAGTGGCGCTCCTTGAAGGCCCAGATCTCGACGACGTCCTTCTCCTCGAAGCAGCACCGGGTGATGAAGTCCAGGTACCCTTCCCCCTTGATGATGTTGCCGTGGCTGCTCTCCCACTGCGTCAGCTGCAGCGCCTTGGTGCCGGCGTGGACGTTGCACACGACGACGGGGAGCCCACCGTGCTTCTTGCCCTGCCTGTTCTTCCTCTTGATCCGCCCCTGCTGCAGCTCCTCCTCCTCGGTCGGCGGGGGCGGCGGCCTTCTTGGCAGCCTCGGGGCTGCGCTGGCGCCCTCACGCGGTATGCTGGCGGCGTAGAGCTCCTCGGTGGAGAGGATCGGGCGGAGGCTGCGCAGCACGCCCGCAGTCGGGAGCCGGAACCGGTTCTGCTGCGGGTCGAGGTCGGTGGCGGTCAGGACCTTCTCGTCGATGAAGTGCACCGGCAGGTCGAGCCGCAGGTCGAAGTAGGGGCGTATCCACGCTGGCTCGGCTCGGGGAGCGACGGCGGAGAGCGGCACGGCCTTGATGGGCGCGGCGTCGATGGGCGGCGCCAAGAACGGGACAAGAGCGCCGGAGAGGGAGAGGCCGGCCGCGTTGGCCCGTTGCTCCGCGGCGGCGGGGTCGTACACGGCGAGGGTGAGCTCGTGAGGCCTCTTGCGGCCGGCGTAGCCCGGCGCGGCCGCTGCCTCGGCAGGGATGATCTTGGAAAGGCTGCGGTGGGCTTGGTCAGGGGACGGCATGGCGGGCGCTCGATCGACGGTTCTTGGATCTTTGGGCGTACGCGGTTATCCTGGGCAGGCTAGGCTGGTTCGCTAGGGCTGCTGTTGCAATGGTTGGGCAATGCGATGCGATGGCTCATGCCCCGCATTATATAGACGGATGCTCGATTGCTCGCTGGAGCCGGGTCGGCTGCGTGCGGGAGAGGGATGTGGGCTGCGCTCCGAACTCGCTCGCATCCTGGCCGGATTGGCGCATTAAATGTTGCCAATCCGGGTTGCGCTCGTTTCCGTGTCTCCCTCCGGTGTATGGCCAGCCGCCATGCGAGCTGCTACTCCCTCCATCTCACGCGGGGGCGAGCGGCCTCCTTGCGAATCCGAGTAGGACTAGGATCAACGAGGGAAGCTGGTGGGCCACGCTACCCCCTCCCTCCATCTCACGCGGCGGCGCGCCAGCTCCTTCTGACCAGCACCCGGCTGCGGCGCGCCGGCTCCCCCTGGCCTCCTCCCGTAAGGCGGTGGATGTGGATCATGGACATCATCAACCGCTAGAGGAGAGGACAGGAGATGGTTTCTTTAGACGAAAGGCTCAAGAAAAGCCTCACTTTGAAACCACGGAAAAAGATAGTATTCCCTCCATTCCTTATACAACAAGGTGTATAGTTTTTTGAGAAAAAGTCCAATATAAGGTGTATTGCGTTGCGCCACTCGTTTGGATAATTTTTTTAGGGATTTGATTACATTTTCTTATATTAGGGATGCTCCTCTATTTTCTCATGTCAATTACTCAGGTCTAATCTCGTCCAGAACTTGTGAAATGTTTCATCCATGTGTGTTCTTTAATTTCCGTGCCAAAAACTAATCACGAGGGGCGCCGGCTCAACACAACCATCAAGATACATCGCCGAAGGAGGCCCCTGCGCCCTCGTCTAGCTCGAAAGGCCCCGTACCATCAATAGATACAAATGTTCACCCTAGAACCTAGATAAATGTCAATGAAAGGCAACCACATGAGGAACCAGACACTCCCAGCATGCCACCGACTACGCATCTAGAGCAGGGCACTGCGAATGCCCATGGACTGGGCACGAAAGAGGGAAAGTTGTCAGAATGGGAAGAAGGGTTGAAGCTAGTGTCCACAGGAAGCGAAGAAATCCGAGGGGGCAGTGCCAAGAGCAAAAGAAGGAGCTTTGACTCTCACGACACGCGGTGTGAAGCCGCTAGAGGAGGGGAACCCTATCCCCTCATGCCCTGGAGAATCCACGAGAAGCGGACATGGCACAAAGCAGCTAAACGAAGAGCACCCATACAACATGGCACCGTACGAGGGAGGACGGCACCGCCACAAGAGGCACACAACCGTTGTCGCGGCCCACCGACCACATCGCAACAAAGCCCGCAACCCACCTTGTTCACAACAAAGCATGGAGACCAATGTTTATATCGTTCAAAACAAGTTTTAGCGTGTTGAAAAGACGCCCTTAACCCGTCATGATTTTGTTAAAAAAATAGAGATCAGTTTAAAGTGAAAACAGTCTGAAGTTCACGTACTACATGGTGTGTGTTTTCATTTGAGAAAAAAGAGTTTTTGCTATTACATTACATTTAAAAATAAAGGTTTGCAAAAACTTACGATGATGTTGATATTTAAAAAATCTGAGAGTCAAAATAAATTAACCAAGAAGTTCAAATAATAAAGCACTTCAAACAACTTTATAAAAAATAGATTTCTCACGTTCATAAAAAAGTCAAAGAAGTTCAAATTAAAAAAAGAGGAACATTCCAAAAGAATTTATACAAAAAACTTGGCCCCATTATAGAAAACTAGAAGTTCAAATTAAAACAACGATGTGGTTCAATGTTTGTAAAAAAAATAGGACTTTCACTGTTACTAACCAATAAAACTAAGAAGTTCAAATTTTAAAAAATTGGTGAAGTTTGATGTCTATAAAAGATTTCAGATTTTTCTGGTTATTAAAAGAATACAACCAAGAAATTCAAATTTTAGAACAAAGAAGTGAAAAAAAAACTCTTATTTTCCTCACTATTAAAGTATAAAACCAATAATTTTAAATTAAAATAAAGGAGCAGCTCAGTGCATACAAAAAACTGACATTCTTCTCGTTGCTAGAAAAAAATGTATTTAATTCAATTCAAGAAAAAAGTGGTTAGATGTTTACTTAAGAAAGTCGATTTTTTCTAAACTAAAACTAAGAAGTTCAAATTAAAATAACAGAAGAGTTCAAAGTTTATAATACCCTAGAATTTACAAGGTAAAAAAATCGATGCCATTTTTGGCATTTTCAAAACTACCCATAAAATGGCAACGAATTTGAAAAAAAATGTCTACATGAAACAATTGTTTCTTAAAGATAAAGCATTCACATGTATATCATACATGTCATTTGCATAAAATAATTTGAATTTTTTATGGATATCGTTAAAAACAAGTTTTAGCATGTTCAAAAGATGCTATTAACCAAAAAGTCTAGATTTTAAAAATAGAGAAGTTCAAAAAACATAAAAAAGGACTTTAACCGTATATTAATTTTTAAAAACTCTGGAAGTTCAAATTTAAATAGCGGATGATTCAATATTTATTACAAAACTAGGATATTTTCGTTACTAAAGAATAAAATGAACTAGTAGTTCGATGTACATGGAAAACTCAGATTCTTTCCGTTTCTAGGAAAAATAAAAGTACGAAGTTCAATCAAAAAAATGTTTGATGCTTATTAGAAACATATTTTTTCCCTAAGAATAAGGGTAAGAAGTTCAAATTAAAATAATAGAGAAGTCTGAAGATTATAAAAAACTCAGATTTTTCTCATTACTAAAGAATAAAATGAAGGAGTTCAAATTATAAAAAGGAAGAACTAAATAAGTTTGAAAATAGATATTCATTGTTTCTAAAAAAATCTAGAAGTTCTAAGGAAAATAACGAAGTGGTTCAATGTTTATTTAAAAACTAGGATTTTACCAATATTAAAATACACACATATCCCTTAGTATTAAAGAATCAACCGCGCAAACCAACCTGTGGTTAGATGGTTAGAGAGACTGTGCTATGCCCAACTCATTAGAGTTCAAGTCCAGGTGCTCGCATTTATTCCTGGATTTATTTCAGGATTTCCGGCGATGCGCATTCAGTGGGAGGAGACGTTAACGTCGATGACGAGGTGCCTATGGTGACTTCGTAAATTTGAAGATGATATGCCGGTTCAGTCTTTCGGGGGTGCTCATAGAGGTAGGGTGTGTGTGTGTGTGTATTCATAGGGGTGAGTGTATGCGCGTGTATATGAGCGATTGCGTCTATATTGTATTAAAAAAACGAATCAACCATGAAGTTCTAATTGAAAGAAATAATGAAACACGATGTTTATTTAAAAATCAAAAACAATTCCTTAATCAAAAATAAAAATGTGAAGTTCAAATAAAAATAACACGAAAGTTCAAAGTATACTAAACCCTAGGATTTACAAGTTCAAAAAACAAAATAAAAACAAAGCCATTTTTGGCTTTTTTAACTCAAAATTTCCTCGTTACTAGAGAATAAAATCAAGAAGTTCAAACTAAAATAACGGAGCAGCTCGATGTATACAAAAAACTCAAATTCTTCTCGTTTCTAGAAAAAATTATTTAGTTTAATTCAAAAAAGTTTCTCGATGCTTTCTTAGAAAAGATGATTTTTCTCCTATAAAAATAGAACTAATAATTTCAAATTAAAATAAGAGAGAACTATGAAGTTTATAAAAAAACTCAGATTTTTAAATGTTAAAAAATCAATAACATTTTTTGGATTTTAAAAACTAATCATAAATCACAATGAATTTGGAAAACTTGTCTACATGAAAAATTGCTTCAAAAAACATAAGCTTTGAAATGGTATATCATACACATTATTCACATAATATAAGTTGAATGTTTTGTATATACCGTTCAAAACAAGTTTTAGCATGTTCAGAAAGATGCTCGTAACCCGTAATGATTTTGTAAAAAAACACTTTCCAATAGTTTTCTATTGGTATCATTCCTCAAATTTGATGAGTGCTTTAGGAGTTAGGGGCAAAGAAATTAGAGATCGGTTCAAATAGAAAACAACCAGAAGTCCATGTACGGCATGGTGTGTGTTTTGATATGAGAAAAAGAATAAAAAGGCAAAGTATGAATAGTTTATTGATAGAAGTTCAGGTGCTCAGCATGGGAAAGTCCAAAACTTGTTTTGAGAGAGGTTCACCTTGTATTTACCAGGTCAAAAACACATACACATAGTTATTTTTTGGTGTTTAAAAAAAATCTCTGAAACCATTATAAATTTCAAACAAAAATACTCTACATGAAAAACGTTCCTCATATTCAACAACTTTCCAAGGGCATACAACATTCTTGTTCCAAAATAAACGGTTAAAATAAATTGGTGTCTATTGTTCGAAAATAGAAGTTTAACAGTATAAAAAAAGTTGCGTCTTTTCAACAGGTTTCTAAATGGTATATCATATGTGCAACTCCAACGAAATGGGTGAGGAATTACGAACAAACATACGTGATAGAAGTTCAAAGTGAAAAATAGCGAGCAGTCCAATGGCTACAGAGGATGCGTTTCAGATGAGAATAAAAGAATAAAAAACAAAAAGCCTAAAAGGTTTGTTGCAAGAAGTTCACGTCCTCCTCCATGCACGGTTCTAAACTCAAGGGTGAGACGTCCGCTGTTCATTTACATGTTCAAAAAAGGCAACAAAAAACGACGTTGTTTTGCCATTTTTAAAACTTCTCGCAAAAGGCAACGAAATTGTAACAACTGTCTACAAGAAAAAGTTGCTCCTATTCATAAGCTTTTACATGGTATATTATATGCTACATTTAGATAAACGGTTTAAAAGTTTCATGTATACCGTTAAAAACACGTTTTTACGTATTCAAAAATATCTCTTAAATCAGCATGAATATGAAAAAAGTGATCAACACATGGAAGTTGCACGTTTTCAACAGCTTTCCATTAGTATATCATTTGCTCTCCACTAAGTGGTTGGGAGATATGGGCAAAAAACAGCACATGAAAAACAGAGTGAAGTTCAAACAGAACTGCCCAAGAAGTTCAATCTCTTCAGGCAGTGCATTTTCAGAGACTTATTTTTCGCACTGAAGGCAGGACGCATAATCTCATGGTTTTAAAAATTACGTAAAAACAGCTAGGAATCGAAGAGAACTTTCTATATGAAAAAGTTTTGCATTTTATATAGCTATGCAGCGGTATATTATTTGCCCCATTCCAACAAAGTTTGCAAAAATCAAAGCCAAAAAACATTTTTAACCATTTTCAAAATTGACCTAAAATTGTAAAGAATTGGGAGGAACATTATATACAATTTTTTAGTGCATTTGTTCAAGCTTTCCAACGCCATATCATTTGCTGCATTTCGACAAACCATTTAGAAAAAACCCAAAAATATGAACTCGGAGGAACTTTGGCCGTTTTGTAAATTACTTTTAAACCGTTCAGAGTTATAAAAACTCTCTCTGTGAAAAAGAAGCGCATTTTCATATGCTTTCCAACACAATATCGTTTTCATCAATCCGACTTGCCGTTTTCAAATTATATGAGAAAACAAGCTCGGGTGTTCGATTTGAGAAATTCCTCTATTTTCCAAATTGCTCTTTAACCGCAGGGAATTTGGGAAAACATTCTATATGTGGAATTAGTGGATTTGCAGCAGCTTTTAAACGCCGTATTATTTGCCTCATTTCGATAAACGTCTTAGAAATGGTCTTGAAAATAAGATTCATGTTTTTTTGTATGAATAGAAATGGTTGGTAAAACTGCTCTTAATCCGTGTAGATTTTGACAGAAATTTAATTTAGGTTGTGATCCATGTGTCGAAAGCGTTCCAACGGTATATCACAAGACTCATTTGGACAATCTTTGCGTAAGTTCAACCCATCGTTGAGTTAAGTTCAACTACTAGGACGGGACGGCTAGTTATCATAATATTATTCTGATTCCGTGATCAGAATAGTGTTTATGTACATATATAGTTATAGCAAACAACACCACATCATAGGTAATGCACATACGTATGATAATACAAGTAAAAAGTAGGTTCCACAAGTTATTTAAATCTTCAGGTGTTCAATCAAATTAAAAAAAGCATCATAATTATTAACAAGTAACAACCAAAACAACAACTTCATGCGTATACCTGGGTGATTACATGTTGGGCCCTCAAATTAAGTCATACATATATATGGTCGCATTATTGACCTCAGATAGTTCAAGATTATTTCTCTAGGTGATGCCAGCGACAACCATCATGTTCAAGTCATTGCGCACATTGTTCCTTAGAGTGCTTAGCACAACTTGTCCAACTTGTAAAAAAAAAATCCCACGAGGCAATCCTTCAACCCCTCTATGTTGATGACAATGTGTTCGTCGATGACCGTCTTATAAGATCCAGTAGTAATGACCCCCCTGCTCCAAGCCGTAGTCCAACAAAGCCTTCTTCCCCCAGGATGGGAGTTTTTTTGAAAAGGGGGTTATCCCCCGGCCTCTGCATCAGAACGATGCATACAGCCATATTATTGATAAGCAAAAGGTCCAACAGAAGTCTTCAGGTCTCAAAAAAGAAAAAGGAGTGATGGTAGCCATCTTCTTAGGTAATATCTAGGATGCCATCGTGGATGATAAGCAAAAAAGAGCACTCTTATGTGAGACCGCCACACATGGATGAAAAACAAATATGGATATAATTTAAGAGAACATATCATCACATGTTTGGTGATAAGATTTGTGTTCGTTAGGCGAGTCACAAATGGCACCCTGATGTAGATATTGTTTGGCGGTAGTATGTCAAGGTGGTGGCCAGTCTCATCATCGAGCCTGATTCTTCTGTTGAACACGTAAGATTGAAATGGGTCATCATCGTTCAAATCAGTGAGATATACAACATCCATTGTGGGAACTGGTCCTATCAAGGAAAATCATATCATCTCTCCACCAGTTAGACCGTTCTGTGTAATGAACTGCACCCATCCTTCGCCACCCATACGGGGCCTTGTCAGTCCTTTCTGTGGTTCAATGATGTAAGTGGCCCCACGACACACAAAGAGCACACTCTCTTCCGTTAATTCATTGAGCTCTAGCCTAGCGTTGCATGGAACAATCTGTGCAACAAACGCAAAACAAAAGACACATTATATACATTGTAAAAGCACAATAATTAAAACATAAAAGCACACCATATCTTGTTAGAGAATATTTAATTAATTAATCCTTCGATATTTACAATTGCAACATTTAGAAAACTGCACAAACAATACAAACATGTCAATAACCATCTATCACCAAAAAATAATGTATTTTCAAATATATTCATGCATATTGATCCACACATTAACAAAATATAACAATCATATTCATAAACATACAGGCATTGCGTTCAATTGATAGATGCACGTATATAAAATTTAATACATACTCTCTCAAACTATACATGCATTGCATTCATTTACAAAAAAACACACACACACATATATATATAGTGTTGCTATTCATCACCGAGGGTGCAGAATAAGTTATTCTTCACCCAAGGTAATCTTACGATCGCTTCATAAACAAATTACGTTTGGAATACAAATAGTTACATTCATATTGATTCACTACATAAAATTTGGTATAAGAAAACAAAAAAAATAGGTTATAAGACCAAAAATATCGCATTTTATGTATGTTTTTACGTTCGTAACTTTACATCACATAAAATATTTTTTACGGCGAGTATATATTTTCTTATATTCACTTTTTACGTATGAAATAGGACAAAATTTATGAAACCTAAAAATACGGTGCATTGACGTCAAAATAGAGAGGGGGTGAAGAATAACTATTCCTCACCTAGGGTGACGAATAGCGTGACCCTATATATATATATATATATATATATATATATATTCATAAACATCCATATATAATTTATATCCACCGAAAGCTATTCTTTTTTTGCGGGAACTATCCAAACTTTTCATACAATCCATAGATGCATATATATTATCCATATCAGTCATGTCAAGACATATATATGTTTATATATTGATTTTTCATATGTAGAAAAATAATGAGATAAATAGCAAAAAAGGGGGAAGGCACCCCTATAGTTAGCTGACCTTGGGATTGTTGGCGTCAAGGTGGGAGGGGTGGTCGGCCGGCAGGAAATTTTGGAAATATGCCCTAGAGGCAATAATAAAGTGGTTATTATCATATTTCCTTGTTCATGATAATTGTCTATCGTTCAAGCTATAAGTGTATTAACCGGAAACCGTAATGCATGTGTGAGTACATAGATCGTAATATGTCCCTAGTAAGCCTCTCGTTAACTAGCTCGTTGATCAATAGATGGTCATGGTTTCCTGACCATGGACATTGGATGTCGTTGATAACAGGATCACATCATTAGGAGAATGATGTGATGGACAAGACCCAATCCTAAGCGTAGCACAAGATCGTGTTGTTCGTTTGCTAAAGCTTTTCTAGTGTCAAGTATCATTTCCTTAGACCATGAGATTGTGCAACTCCCGGATACCGTAGGAATGCTTTGGGTGTGCCAAACGTCACCACGTAACGGGATGGCTATAAAGGTGCACTATAGGTATCTCCGAAAGTATCTGTTGGGTTGGCACGAATCGAGACTGGGATTTGTCACTCCGTATGACGCAGAGGTATCTCTGGGCCCACTCGATAATGCATCATCATAACGAGCTCAATGTGACTAAGGAGTTGGTCATGGGATCATGCATTATAGAATGAGTAAAGAGACTTGCCGGTAACGAGATCGAACGAGGTATGGGGATACTGATGATCGAATCTTGGGCAAGTAACATACTGATAGACAAAAGGAATTGCATACGGGATTGACTGAATCCTCGACATCGTGGTTCATCCGATGAGATCATCGTGGAACATGTGGGAGCCAACATGGGTATCCAGATCCCGCTGTTGGTTATTGGCCCGAGAGATGTCTCAGTCATGTCTGCATGGTTCCCGAACACGTAGGGTCTACACACTTAAGGTTCGGTGATGCTAGAGTTGTTATGGGATATAGTATGTGGTTACCGAAGGTTGTTCGGAGTCTCGGATGCGATCCCGGACAACACAAGGAGTTTCGAAATGGTCCGGAGGTGAAGAATTGTATATGGGAAGTCTTGTTTCAGTCGTCGGAATAATTTCGGGGGTTATCGGTATTGTGTCAGGACCACCGGAAGGTGTCCGGGGGTCCACCGGGTGGGGCCACCTGCCTCGGTGGGCCTAGTGCGATGAACAAAGGGGGGAACCAGCCCCTGGTGGGCTGGTGCGCCCCCCCAAGGAGGCCCAAGGCTCCTAGGGTTAGAAACCCTACGGGGTGGGGGCGCCTCCCACCAGACTTGGGGGGCAAGTGCCCCCTTGGCCGCCCCTCCCCCCTTGTAGATGGGATCTATGGGGGCGGCTCCCTCTCCCCTTCCCCCTATAAATAGTGGGGGTGGGAGGGCTGCCACACCCTTCCCCTGGCGCAGCCCCTCCCCCTCTCCAACACCTCCTCCTCGATAGTGCTTGGCGAAGCCCTGCAGGAGAACCATGAGCTCCATCACCACCACGCCGTCGTGCTGTCGGAGTTCTCCCTCAACTTCTCCTCTCCCCTTGCTGGATCAAGAAGGAGGAGACGTCCCCGGGCTGTATGTGTGTTGAACGCGGAGGCGCCGTTCGTTCGGCGCTGGATCGGATCCTCCGTGATTTGAATCGCCGCGAGTATGACTCCATCATCCGTGTTCCTTGTAACGCATCCGCTTAGCGATCTTCAAGGGTATGAAGATGAACTCCCTCTCTCTCATTGCTAGCATCTCCTAGATTGATCTTGGTGACACGTAGGAAAATTTTGAATTATTGCTACATTCCCCAACAGTGGCATCATGAGCTAGGTCTATGCGTAGATTCTATGCACGAGCAGAACACAAAGTAATTGTGGGCGATGATTTGTTCAATTTGCTTACCGTTATTAGTCTTATCTTGATTCGGCGACATTGTGGGATGAAGCGGCCCGGACCGACCTTACACGTACGCTTAGGTGAGACTGGTTCCACCGACTGACATGCACTTGATGCATAAGGTGGCTAGCGGGTGTCTGTCTCTCCCACTTTAATCGGATTGGATTCGATGAAAAGGGTCCTTATGAAGGGTAAATAGCAATTGGCATATCACCGTTGTGGTTTTTGTGTAGGTAAGGAATGTTCTTGCTAGAAACTCATAGCAGCCACGGAAAACATGCAACAACAATTAGAGGACATCTAACTTGTTTTTGCAGGGTATGCTATGTGATGTGATATGGCCAAAAGGATGTGATGAATGATATATGTGATGTATGAGATTGATCATGTTCTTGTAATAAGAATCATGACTTACATGTCGATGAGTATGACAACTAGCAGGGGCCATAGGAGTTGTCTTAATTTATTGTATGACCTACGTGTCAATGAAAACGCCATGTAATTACTTTACTTTATCGCTAACCGTTAGCCATAGTAGTAGAAGTAATAGTTGGCGAGACAACTTCATGAAGAAACGATGATGGAGATCATGATGATGGATATCATGGTGTCATGCCGGTGACGAAGGTGATCATGTTGCGCCTCGAAGATGGAGATCAAAAGGCGCAAGATGATATTGGCCATATCATGTCACTTTATGATTTGCATGTGATGTTTGTCATGTTTACATCTTATTTGCTTAGAACGATGGTAGCATAAATAAGATGGTCCCTCACTAAAATTTCAGGAAAAGTGTTCCCCCTAACTGTGCACCGTTGCGAAGGTTTGTTGTTTCGAAGCACCATGTGATGATCGGGTGTGATAGATTCTAACGTTCGCATACAACGGGTGTAAGCCAGATTTACACATGCAAAACACTTAGGTTGACTTGACGAGCCTAGCATGTACATACATGGCCTCGGAACACGAGAGACCGAAAGGTCGAACATGAGTCATATAGTAGATACGATCAACATGGCGATGTTCACCGTTGATGACTAGTCCATCTCACGTGATGATCAGACATGGCCTAGTCGATTCGGATCATGTATCACTTGGATGACTAGAGGGATGTCTATCTGAGTGGGAGTTCATTTAATAATTTGATTAGATGAACTTAATTATCATGAACTTAGTCTAAAATGTCTTTATAATATGTCTTGTTGATCAAATGGCCCACGCTAATGTTGCCCTCAACTTCAACGCGTTCCTAGAGAAAATCAAGATGAAAGACGATGGTAGCAACTATACGGATTGTGTCCGTAACTCTTGGATCATCCTCATAGCTGCCAAGAAAGCATATGTCCTTGAAGCACCGCTAGGTGATGCACCCATTTTCCCAGCAACTCAAGACGTTATGAACGCCTGGC
The DNA here is from genome assembly GCF_056163025.1 of Triticum urartu. Classification (NCBI taxonomy): domain Eukaryota; kingdom Viridiplantae; phylum Streptophyta; class Magnoliopsida; order Poales; family Poaceae; genus Triticum; species Triticum urartu. The sequence continues at coordinate 492,141,228 of NC_141875.1, read as the reverse complement.
AGTCGTGTAGTGATGATTACTCCCTGGTCCAGTGCGGTATACTTTACAGCTTAGAACCGGGGCTCCAAAAGCGTTTTGAGCAGCACGGAGCATATGAGATGTTACAAGAGCCTAAAATAGTTTTCCAAGCTCATGCCCGGGTCGAGAGATATGAAGTCTCCGACAAGTTCTACAGTTGTAAGATAGAGGAAAACAGTTCTGTCAGTGAGCATATACTCAAAATGTCTGGGTTGCACAACTCTTGTCTCAGCTGGGAGTTAATCTTCCAAATGACTTGGTTATTGACAGGATCCTCTAGTCGCTTCTACCTAGCTACAAGAGCTTTGTGATGAACTACAATATGCAAGGGATGGAGAAGTCCATTCCTGAGTTATATTCAATGCTGAAATCAGCGAAGGTGGAAATCAAAAAGTAACATCAAGTGTTGATGGTGAATAAAACCACTAGTTTCAAAAAGGCAAGGGTAAGAAGAACTTCAAGAAGGACGGCAAGGGAGTTGCCGCGCCCGGTAAATCAGTTGCCGAGAAGAAGCCAAAGAATGGACCCAAGCCCGAGACTCTGTGCTTTTATTGCAAGGGAAATGGTCACTGGAAGCGGATCTGCCCCAAGTACTTAGCGGATAAGAAGGCCGGCAACGCCAAAGGTATATGTGATATACATGTTATTGATGTGTACCTTACCAGCGCTCGTAGTAGCTCCTGGGTATTTGATACCGATGCGGTTGCTCATATTTGTAACTCAAAACAGGAGCTGCGGAATAAGCGGAGACTGGCGAAGGACGAGGTGATGATGCGCGTCGGGAATGGTTCCAAGGTCGATGTGATCGCCGTCGGCACGCTACCTCTACATCTACCTACAGGATTAGTTTTAAACCTCAATAATTGTTATTTAGTACCAGCTTTGAGCATGAACATTGTATCTGGATCTCGTTTAATGCGAGATGGCTACTCATTTAAATCCGAGAATAATGGTTGTTCCATTTATATGAGAGATATGTTTTATGGTCATGCCCCACTGGTCAATGGTTTATTTTTGTTTAATCTCGAATGTGATGTTACACATATTCATAGTGTGAATGCCAAAAGGTGTAAGGCTCATAATGATAGTCCCACATATTTGTGGCACTGCCGCCTTGGTCACATTGGTGTCAAACGCATGAAGAAACTCCATGCAGATGGACTTTTGGAGTCTCTTGATTATGAATCATTTGACACATGCGAACCATGCCTCATGGGAAAAATGACCAAGACTCCGTTCTCCGGAATAATGGAGCGAGTGACCAACTTATTGGAAATCATACATACTGATGTGTGCGGTCCAATGAGCATTGAGGCTCGCGGTGGCTATCGTTATGTTCTCACCCTCACTAATGACTTAAGTAGATATGGATATGTCTACTTGATGAAACACAAGTCCAAGACCTTTGAAAAGTTCAAGGAATTTCAGAGTGAGGTAGAGAATCAACGTGACAGAAAAATAAAGTTCTTACGATCAGATCGTGGAGGGGAATATTTGAGTCATGAGTTTGGCATGCACTTAAGAAAATGTGGAATTATTTCACAACTCACGCCGCCTGGAACACCTCAGCGAAATGGTGTGTCCGAACGTCGTAATCGTACTCTATTGGATATGGTGCGATCTATGATGTCTCTTACCGATCTACCGCCATCATTTTGGGGTCATGCTTTAGAGACTGCCGCATTCACTTTAAATAGGGCTCCGTCGAAATCCGTTGAGACGACACCGTATGAATTATGGTTTGGGAAGAAACCTAAGCTGTCGTTTCTAAAAGTTTGGGGATGCAATGCTTATATCAAGAAACTTCAACCTGAAAAGCTCGAACCCAAGTCGGAAAATGCGTCTTCAAATTATACCCTAAGGAAACTATTGGGTATACCTTCTACCTCTGGTCTGAAAGCAAGATCTTTGTTGCCAAGAATGGATCATTTCTAGAGAAAGAGTTTCTCTCGAAAGAAGTAAGTGGGAGGAAAGTAGAACTTGATGAGGTACTGCCTCTTGAACCGGGGAGTAGCGCGGCTCAGGAAGATGTTTTTGTGGTGCCTGCACCAATTAGAGAAGAAGTTAATGATGATGATCATGAAACTTTGGATCAAGTTGCTACTAAACTTCGTAGGTCCACAAGGACACGTTCTGCACTAGAGTGGTACGGTAACCCTGTCCTGGAAATCATGTTGTTAGACAACAGTGAACCTTCAAACTATGAAGAAGCGATGGCGGGCCCGGATTCCAACAAATGGCTTGAGGCCATGAAATCCGAGATAGGATCCATGTATGAAAATGAAGTATGGACTTTGATAGACTTGCCCGATGATCGGTAAACCATAGAGAATAAGTGGATCTTTAAGAAGAAGACTGGCGCGGATGGTAATATGACCATCTATAAGGCTCGGCTTGTCGCTAAGGGTTATCAACAAGTTCAAGGGGTTGACTACGATGAGACCTTCTCACCCGTAGCGAAGCTGAAGTCCGTCCGCATCATGTTAGCAATTGCCGCATTCTATGATTATGAGATATGGCAAATGGACGTCAAAATGGCATTCCTTAATGGTTTCCGTAAGGAAGAACTATACATGATGCAACCGGAAGGTTTTTTTGATCCTAAGAATGCTGACAAGGTATGCAAGCTCCAGTGCTCAATCTATGGGCTGGTGCAAGCATCTCGGAGTTGGAACATTCACTTTGATGAAATGATCAAAGAGTTTGGGTTTACGTAGACTTATGGAGAAGCCTGTGTTTACAAGAAAGTGAGTGGGAGCTCTGTAGCATTTCTCATATTATATGTGGATGACATACTATTGATGGGAAATGATATAGAACTTTTGGAAAGCATAAAGGCCTACTTGAATAAGTGTTTTTCGATGAAGGACCTTGGAGAAGCTACTTACATATTAGGCATCAAGATCTATAGAGATAGATCGAGACGCCTCATTGGTCTTTCACAAAGCACATACCTTGACAAGATATTGAAGAAGTTCAATATGGATCAGTCCAGGAAGGGGTTCTTACCTGTATTGCAAGGTGTGAAATTGAGCACGGCACAATGCCCGACCTTGGCAGAAGATAGATAAAAGATGAGTGTCATCCCCTATGCCTCGGCCATAGGGTCTATTATGTATGCCATGCTGTGTACCAGACCTGATGTGAACCTTGCCGTAAGTTTGGTAGGAAGGTACCAAAGTAATCTCGGCATGGAACACTGGACGACGGTCAAGAATATCCTAAAATACCTGAAAAGGACTAAGGATATGTTTCTCGTTTATGGAGGTGACGAAGTGCTCGTCGTAAAGGGTTACGTCGATGCTAGGTTAGACACAGATCTGGATGACTCCAAGTCATAAACTAGATACGTGGGAGAATATTGACTCTGGTGCAAGTGGGAGAATATTGGAAATATGCCCTAGAGGCAATAATAAAGTGGTTATTATTATATTTCCTTGTTCATGATAATTATCTATTGTTCATGCTATAACTGTATTAACCGGAAACCGTAATACATGTGTGAATACATAGATCATAATATGTCCCTAGTAAGCCTCTAGTTAACTAGCTCATTGATCAATAGATGGTCATGGTTTCCTGACCATGGACATTGGATGTCGTTGATAATGGGATCACATCATTAGGAGAATGATGTGATGGACAAGACCCAATCCTAAGCATAGCACAAGATCATGTAGTTCGTTTGCTAAAGCTTTTTCTAATGTCAAGTATCATTTCCTTGGACCATGAGATTGTGGAACTCCCGGATACCGTAGGAATGCTTTGGGTGTGCCAAATGTCACAACGTAACTGGTTGGCTATAAAGGTGCACTACAGGTATCTCCCAAAGTATCTGTTGGGTTGGCACGAATCGAGACTGGGATTTGTCACTTCATATGATGGAGAGGTATCTCTGGGCCCACTCGGTAATGCATCATCATAACAAGCTCAATGTGACTAAGGAGTTGGTCACGGGATCATGCGTTACGGAACGAGTAAAGAGACTTGCCGGTAACGAGATTGAATGAGGTACGGGGATACCGACGATCGAATCTCGGGCAAGTAACATATCGATAGACAAAGGGAATTCCATACGGGATTGATTGAATCCTCGACATCGTGGTTCATCCGATGAGATCATCGTGGAACATGTGGGAGCCAATATGGGTATCCAAATCCCGCTGTTGATTATTGGCCGGAGAGATGTCTCGGTCATGTCTGCATGGTTCCCGAACCCGTAGGGTCTACACACTTAAGGTTCGGTGACGCTAGAGTTGTTATGGGAAATAGTATGTGGTTACCAAAGGTTGTTCGGAGTCTCGGATGTGATCCCGGACGTCACGAGGAGTTCCGGAACGGTCCGGAGGTGAAGAATAATATATGGGAAGTCTTGTTTCAGTCGCCAGAATAATTTTGGGGATTATCGGTATTGTACCGGGACCACCGGAAGGTGTTCGGGGGTCCACGGGGTGGGGCCACCTGCCTCGGTGGGCCTAGTGGGCTGAAAAAAGGGGGGAACCAGCCCCTGGTGGGCTGGTGCACCCTCCCCCAAGGGGGCCCAAGGCGCCTAGGGTTAGAAACCCTAGGGGGTGGGGGCGCCTCCCAGCTGACTTGGGGGGCATGTCCCCCCTTGGCCGCCGCCCCCCTTGTAGATGGGATCAAGGGGGCCGGCCCCCTCTCCCCTTCCCCCTATAAATAGTGGGGTGGGAGGGCTGCCACAGCCTTCCCCTGGCGCAACCTCTCCCCCTCTCCAACACCTCCTCCTCCTCCATAGTGCTTGGCGAAGCCCTGCCGGAGAACCACAAGCTCCATCACCACCACGACGTCGTGCTGTCGGAGTTCTCCCTCAAGTTCTCCTCTCCCCTTGCTAGATCAAGAAGGAGGAGGCGCCCCTGGGCTGTAGTGTGTTGAACGCCGAGGCACTGTCGATTCGGCGCTGGATCAAATCTTCCGTGATTTGAATCGCCGTGAGTACGACTCCATCATCCGCGTTCCTTGTAACGCTTCCGCTTAGTGATCTTCAAGGATATGAAGATGCACTCCCTCTCTCTCATTGCTAACATCTCCTAGATTGATCTTGGTGACACGTAAGAAAATTTTGAATTACTACGTTCCCCAACATCAAATTGTGTCGGCGACGAGGTTGTGGTGTCGGCCAGCGGTAAGCTTGGGGCTGGAGCCGTGCGGTGAGGAGGGTGCGAGCGGCCTCAGTCCACACCGGATTTGACCGGTTGGCTAGCACGGTGAGGCCGGTGGGTACATATAGGCCCGACGGCGGAGGAGAGGGCCGGCAGCGGCAATGAAACCACGCGGGGACGAGTGGCGGCATGCCCCTGATCGAGAATAGAATGGGGACGGCTGCTAGGGTTTGGGCAGTCTAAATACCACATAGATTGTCGAGTACCTTTCATCGGGGATCTTGGCAAAAGGTACCCACCATCACGGGGCTGTCAGCTGCAAACGGCCATGCCACGTGGCCTCTATTTGTCGGCTGACTCCTACAGGGCTCTCAGCATACTGTGCATAAGACACTTTTATGTTTGCCGAGTATGTATCCGGCTGGGCTCGACAAAGCTTCCCATGTGTTGTGTCCCGTGATCCGTTGCCGCCACCACCACCACGCCCCCGTGCTGGTTCTGATCTCATCTACCACTTCTCCCTCGCTTGTTAGAATCAGTAAGGAGAATACGTTACCGAGCCAAACGTGTGCTAGACTCAGAGGTGCCGCATGTGCGGTGCTTGGATCGGATTGAATCGCGATGCCAGTGAAACTACGTCAACCACGATCTTTAGATCGTAAACGCTTTCGGTCTATAAGGGTACGTAGACACACACACTCCCCTCTCATTGCTAGCTAGCATCTCCATAGATAGATCTTTGGGTGTTTCGTGGGAAAAAATTGTTTTAGATGCACCGTTCCCCGTCAAAGATCTAGGCGAAAACCTTGTCTACGACCGGTGGCCGGAGTCGGTGATGGTGACACCCTTAGCGGTTTCCTTCTTGGAGGCAACATCGAGGTGAAGTTCCCACCTCCTTCCACTACCTCTAGGGGAAACCCTTGATCAGTCGATCAGATGATGGTGGCACTCAGGTGTCGTTCCTCCCGTGAGGACGTCATTCTTGGAGGTGTGCGACGCCACCTGTCGCCCGTCGTCGCAGTGACGGCCCTTCCCACCCCGGGCACGGATCTTCGAGGCCTGCCCGATCTGCTCTTCCTGCCCGAGGGCCTCCTCCACCCCCGGCCACTACTTCGCGTGGGTAGCGGTGGGTTCTAGTGCCCGCTCCGCTGGCGCCGCGGATGCATACTCTGAAGTCGGAGGCATGTGCCGCCCGCCACGAGAGGCAAAGGGCAAGGGAGATGGGGGGCTGGTCCGGCGCAGTCCGACCGCCGCCGCCGCGTGATGCCGGTGCCCGACGAGGACGATTGTCTCCTCGATTGGGTGTGTTGTCAGTATTTACTGAGGCAAAGATGAAGGACCGACGGTTTCGGAGGATCAACGTCAAGCAGCTCCGGCTCGGCATTGAGCAATTTGAGCGGGAGGCGGCAGAGGCAGCGGCAGATGCGACGAGGGTGGCCAACCTTAAGGGCAAGCAAGACAGCGTCGTCCTGCGCTTGCAAGGCTACATCATCACCTCCAATTCCTCCTTCGACGACGGATCTGACGGCTCCGACGTGGACCCACCTCCTGTCGGGGACTCCTACAGCTGCGTTGGAGACCGGAAGGGCCATGGGCCAGCGAGGAAGTGGTGAAGCTCGCCCTTTCCTGTTTATAATCTAGTTCTAGTATGTAGTTATAATGTGCCGGATAGTTGAACCGTGTGACTTGCCCGTTTGGTGATCTTTTGGTGATGTTTATGCCCGTTTGGTACCAGTTTACATGTCCGTTTTTGTCGATTTTGATCATTTCATGATTTACGTACTAGTTGCATGAATTTTTATGGATACAAGGTTCGGAATATGAGATACGTGGGTGTGGAGACGTGGATTTAGGGAGTGCCCGGGCATGTCCTCGGACGTATAGGGGGCGGATTTGCCAAGTCGGGCTATAGATGCTCTTAGGGAGAGGGGATGAGGCATTTTGGCTCCCCGGGTCAGATGAACCCGGGAGTAAAAAAGGTAAATCCTTAAAACAACTACATAAATTCAAAAAATCGGAATTTTTTGTGTGGAGAAACATGACTGAGTGTGTGATGTCCATGCCAAATTTCAAAGCATTTGAATATACGAGTAGCTCTTAGAAAAAAGATAGATTTGGGGTATGTGAAAAAAAACTTGGGAGGCGTCCCCATCTTCGCCGCCTCCAGCAAGCTTCTCGCCCTCTCTCTCCACGCCGCCGCCGGGCGAAGCCCCATGCGGAAGGCGGTGGCAGCAGGACTTCTCTCCCTTGGATGCGTCCGGTGGCTGTGCTAATTGCTGTTGGTTGGGCTCCAATCTCCGCCGCCAGCTTGAGGCCCTCCAGCCTGAAGTTTCAGGAGTGTGGCTAGGAAGGCTGCAGCCACCCCATCCTATGTCACTCGTTGTCGATCGCCACAAGTTGCCATTTCCATCCGGTCATGGCTGGCTAGTGGACGCCGGGGTGGGCTGGTCCGTTCCTAGATCTGACCGTGGTTGTGCAGAAGGGGGCGTGTCGCTGCCCCTATGAGGTCGAGGGCTGGCTGGGGCACCGTGCTTGTCTATGCTCAGATCCGGGAGCATCGTGACCACCTTGCCTTCGTCGGTGATAGGTCTTATGGTGACCACATTCGCATGCGGCGGCGGCTTCGAGGCGAATTGTGATGGCCATCTTAAGATCTTCTCGAGGGTTTCTCCCTTCAGATCTGATGGTCGACTTTGGCGATGAGATGCAAACTATAGACGATGGCTTGACGCGAAGGAAAGGTTGTGCAGCGGTGGCGGCGCGGGTAGCTGTTGGGATCGTGAAAAAGTTGTGGCGACGACACAATTAATGTTGATGGTGGTGCTACTCGATTACCCGGTTTCAAGCTCCTGAGTGAAAGCCTAGGTCTTACAGGATGGTTATACCTGGTAATGGCGACGTTTTTATGTCGTTACCTTGCTGAATGCCTTGCTCGGATATTTTCAGACTAGTTCTTCTGGGTGAAAACCTAGATTCTGCCTTGGTGGTTGGATCCGACGACAGCGGCGCTTAAGCGTCGCTCCCTTCGTGAAGGCGTTGATGTTGAAGAACATCTCGTTCATGTGCTGTCATGAGATTTTTGTGCGAATATGGTCATAATTGTAGTTTGCTCATCACGGATCTATCACTTTTGGGTTTTTTCCCTCGCCGATGCATAGTTTCAGTCTTACATGACTTTGCTATTTGTTGGCTTGTTTTCTGTGTGTGTGTGCTGTCGTTGGTTGTGTGCATCCTATTTATGCAGAGGCCAGGTGTGTGTGCTCATTGTGTTTGTATCCTCTTGGTGCTTCATTTTAAGCCAACAAAATCGTCCTTTATAGAAAAAATAAAAAGTTTACTGTTTTTGCATTTCTTTGGACCCTTTTTTTAAGAGCTATTCAGATGTTCAAATGCTTTGAAATTTGCATACACTAAAATATCTTTCATGTGAAAAAACTTGGAATTTTTAAAAATATAGTATTTAATTTTGAATTTATTGTTTACCGAGTGCAGATGAGTCCAGCTCAGAATTGGATATTGGGAGGGAACTACCTTGTGTTTTTGTTTGAGGGATTGAGATTCGGTGGCTTACTGCACCTCTGGGTTTATATGACATGCTCACTAAACATGGTTTTACTTACATCTGTATCCTCTTCCTCAAATCAATATACCAAATAGGACAAGACACCAGCCTGGGGTACTAAAGAAAAAAAGGCTAGTCCGGATTTAAATTTCTCAAAAGAACCCGGATCAAATTACCCAATAGAATGTCTCAAAATCTTGAGGTGGCCTTGGCTAATAGATTTTGTGAAATCCAAAATCTAAAAGGACCACACATCAAATCTACACTTGTGCACAACTAGCTAGGATAATCTTGTACTACATCGTACACTTGGCCATCCCCATGGACGACGCCGCCGGCCGCTGCTCTTTCTTGGCCAGCACAACGTAGAGCGGGCTCGCACGGCACATGTCGACGCCGAAGAGGTGGAAGTGGCGCTCCTTGAAGGCCCAGATCTCGACGACGTCCTTCTCCTCGAAGCAGCACCGGGTGATGAAGTCCAGGTACCCTTCCCCCTTGATGATGTTGCCGTGGCTGCTCTCCCACTGCGTCAGCTGCAGCGCCTTGGTGCCGGCGTGGACGTTGCACACGACGACGGGGAGCCCACCGTGCTTCTTGCCCTGCCTGTTCTTCCTCTTGATCCGCCCCTGCTGCAGCTCCTCCTCCTCGGTCGGCGGGGGCGGCGGCCTTCTTGGCAGCCTCGGGGCTGCGCTGGCGCCCTCACGCGGTATGCTGGCGGCGTAGAGCTCCTCGGGGGAGAGGATCGGGCGGAGGCTGCGCAGCACGCCCGCAGTCGGGAGCCGGAACCGGTTCTGCTGCGGGTCGAGGTCGGTGGCGGTCAGGACCTTCTCGTCGATGAAGTGCACCGGCAGGTCGAGCCGCAGGTCGAAGTAGGGGCGTATCCACGCTGGCTCGGCTCGGGGAGCGACGGCGGAGAGCGGCACGGCCTTGATGGGCGCGGCGTCGATGGGCGGCGCCAAGAACGGGACAAGAGCGCCGGAGAGGGAGAGGCCGGCCGCGTTGGCCCGTTGCTCCGCGGCGGCGGGGTCGTACACGGCGAGGGTGAGCTCGTGAGGCCTCTTGCGGCCGGCGTAGCCCGGCGCGGCCGCTGCCTCGGCAGGGATGATCATGGAAAGGCTGCGGTGGGCTTGGTCAGGGGACGGCATGGCGGGCGCTCGATCGACGGTTCTTGGATCTTTGGGCGTACGCGGTTATCCTGGGCAGGCTAGGCTGGTTCGCTAGGGCTGCTGTTGCAATGGGTGGGCAATGCGATGCGATGGCTCATGCCCCGCATTATATAGACGGATGCTCGATTGCTCGCCGGAGCCGGGTCGGCTGCGTGCGGGAGAGGGATGTGGGCTGCGCTCCGGACTCGCTCGCATCCTGGATGGATTGGGCGCATTAAATGTTGCCAATCCGGGTTGCGCTCCTTTCCGTGTCTCCCTCCGCCCTCCGGTGTGTAGCCAGCCGCCTTGCGAGCTGCTACTCCTCCCATCTCACGCGGCGGCGTGCGGCCTCCTTGCCAATCCGAGTAGGACTAGGAGTCTAATCAAGGGGGCAAGCTGGTGGGCCACGCTCCCATCCCTCCATCTCACGCGGCGGAGCCCCAACTCCTTCTGACCAATACCCGGCGGCGGCATACCCCCTGGCCTCCTGCCGTAAGGCGGTGGATATGGATCATGAGACATCATCAACCGCTAGCGGAGAGGACAGGAGATGGTTTCTTCTTTAGACGAAAGGCTCAAGAAAAGAGTGCGGCATTTTCAGTGTCCGGGCTCATCGCACCTGATCAGAATTTTTTTTATAAAAAATCAAAAGAAAATTCAAAAAATATGCATGGTAGAAAATTTATTGCATGAGGCCCGCTTCAATTTTTAGATAATTTGAATATCTGAGTAACTCTTAGAAAAAAAGACAAATCAGATCACTACAGTGCATGAACAGGAAACTTTTTTATAAACCCCGAATTTGTCTTTTTTGCCGAGAGCTATTCAGATGTCCAAATAATTTAAAAATTGAAACGGACCTTACGCATCAAACTATCTACTGCACACAAAAATGGAATTTTATTTTTTTAATATTTGTTTTTATTTATTTTTCATCGGCAAGGGTGCAGCTGAACCTTGGCTTAGAAATGAATTATCGTCAAAAAAAAGCGCACTTTGAATTAACAGTCATGAGACCGGCTAGAATTACATCTAGCATTCCAACCACAGAGAAACATACTATAAAACAACCTAAAAAGGAACAACAAGCACACAACTTTTTTTTGGAAATGGAGGCATACCCCCTGCCTCTACATCATAATAATGCATACAACCATCTTATTAAAAGTTCGCAAAGTAACACAAAGTCGTCAAAGTATTACAGCTCGCAAGTGGAGTGAAAATAAAATTAAAATAAAAGTCATGCCGACAATCACAACCGGAATGGCAAAAAGAAGGACAAGCTCCATAGATTCCTATCATGTTATGCGACCGCCATCCGAACCGGTTGAATAAAACCCGTGCTACCATCTCCCAGTGGTTGCACCCAGTAACCAAAGGCTCCCTGAATTCCATAGGAGTGAGTAAGGACCACGTAGGGATCCAAGCAGTAGCTCTGAAGATGACCTGCAAGAAAGATAAATTGTTTTGTCTGTTAAAAATCAAATCATTCCTGCAATTTCATATAGCCCACAAAAGCGCACATATTCCGATCCGAATATGAGCCGCCGTAGTATGTTCAACCCCAGTTAACCATGTTCCAAACAACGATGTAATGTCAACTGGAGGAGTAATGTTAAAGGCTATATGAATCGATCTCCACAATAATTTGGCGAGTGGGCATTCAAGAAATAAATGTTGTATTGTTTCATCATGATCACAAAAACAACATCGTGAACTACCTACCCAACTCCTCTTGATTAAGTTGTCCTTTGTAAGAATTACTTGTTTGTGGACAAACCACATAAAGATTTTAATGCGCAAAGGAACCTTAATCTTTCAAATATGCAGCGATCTCGAGATTGGGCCAAAATTAACCAGATCCATATAAAAAGATTTTTCCGTGAAAACTCCATTCTTAGCTAGTTTTCCATTGTGTCGAATTCGGTTGGTCGGAGAGTTGAACATCTATCAATCTCCGAACCAAGTGCATCCATGCAGTCCAACGCTCACCAACTAACGCTCATCTGAACTGGATATTCAATGGACTCGTATGTAGAACAGTGCCTACGTAGTCCTCCTTACGTTGCACTATGTTATATAGGGTGGGATACTGTATGGCCAGGGGCGTCTCTCCTAACCATGTATCCTCCCAAAACCTTGTTGACATCCCATTGGCAACTACGAATTTGACCCTACGAAAGAACAAGTCCTTCACTCTCACGACCGCTTTCCAGAATGGCGAGTCGGTTGGTCTCATGGTAACCTGAGCTAGTGTTTTCGACTCTAGATAATTATTACGCAAAATCTGTGCCCACATGCCCTCCGGCTCAGTCTCTAACCGGTAGAGCCATTTGCTCATAAGGCATTTGTTCTTGATTTCTAAGTTCTCAATACCGAGCCCGCCCTGGTCTTTTGGTCGACAAAGAATGTCCCATCGCGCGAGACGGTGTTTCCTCTTGGCCTTATCTGACTGCTAGAAGAATCGAGATCCGAAGAAATCAAGTCATTTTCATACCCCTTTTGGAATTTCGAAGAACGATAGTAGGAACATCGGCATACTAGTCAGTACTGAGTTAATCAGCACTAGCCGACCTCCATAGGACATGAGCTTACTCTTCCAGCAGCTCAGCTTTTTTTTCTACTCGATCTTCGATACATTTCCATTCTTTATTAGATAAATTACGGTGATGGATCGGTATGCCCAAATAACTAAATGGTAAAGAGCCCAATTCACATCCAAACAATTGTCTATATGTATCTTGTTCGTCTTTGGCCTTCCCAAAGTAGAACAGTTCACTTTTGTGGAAGTTTATCTTTAAACCAGACAATTGTTCAAAGAGGCATAAAATAAGTTTCATATTACGTGCCTTAGCAATGTCATGATCCATAAATAAGATAGTGTCATCAGCATACTGTAGAATGGATACTCCTCCATCAACCAGATGAGGAACTAACCCCTCCACTTGCCCATGCTGTTTGGCCCTGCCAATGAGAATAGCTAACATATCGTCCACAAATTAAACAAGAGAGGAGACATGGAATCTCCTTGTATCAAACCCTTGTGTGTTTGAAAATAGTGACCGATATCATCGTTAACCTTGATTCTGACACTACCTTTCTGGACTTGAGAACCCACTTGGTTCCGCCAGACCTCGCTAAATCCTTTCATGCGCATTGCCTGCTGTAGGAAGGACCACTTTACTTTATCATACGCCTTCTCGAAATCCACTTTGAAGATAACCCCATCAAGCTTCTTCGAATGGATTTCATGTAGCGTTTCATGCAAAACGACCACCCCTTCCAGTATATGTCGCCCTGGCATGAACATTGTTTGGCTCGGTTGTACCACTGAATGCGCGATCTGTGTCAATCTATTGGTCCCCACCTTTGTGAAGATTTTGAAACTCACGTTAAGAAGGCAAATTGACCTGAACTGTTCAATCCGAACTACCTCTTTTTTCTTTGGCAATAACGTAATCATACCAAAGTTAAGATGAAACAACTCTAAATGACCGTTACAGAAATCATGAAACATAGGCATAAGATCATCTTTCATAATATGCCAACATTTCTTATAGGATTCAGCTGGAAACCCATCTAGTCTCGGTGCTTTATTTTATTTCATTTGTGAGATTGCATCTAGAATCTCCTTCTCAGTAAAAGGTGCAGCTAAAATATCGTTCTCTACTACCTGGAGCTGAGGGATATCTCCAATTACATTTTCGTTTAGGGTCACTGAGGGAGTCCTGGATTAGGGGGTATCCGGACAGCCAGACTATATCCTTTGGCCGGACTGTTGGACTATGAAGATATAAGATTGAAGACTTCATCCCGTGTCTGGATAGGAGTCTCCTTGGCGTGGAAGGCAAGCTTGGCAATACGGATATGTAGATCTCCTTCCTTGTAACCGACTCTGTGTAACCCTAGCCCCCTCTGGTGTCTATATAAACCGGAGGGTTTAGTCCGTAGGACCAACAACAACAATCATACCATAGGCTAGCTTCTAGGGTTTAGCCTCTTCGATCTCGTGGTAGATCAACTCTTGTACTACTCATATTATCAAGAACAATCAAGAAGGACGTAGGGTATTACCTCCATCAAGAGGGCCCAAACCTGGGTAAACATCGTGTCCCCTGCCTCCTATTACCATCCGCCTTAGACGCACAGTTCGGGACCCCCTACCAAGATCCGCCGGTTTTGGCACCGACATTGGTGCTTTCATTGAGAGTTCCTCTGTGTCGTCATCATTAGGCTTGATGGCTCCTTCGATCATCGATAGCGATACAGTCCAGGGCGAGACTTTTCTCCCCGGACAGATCTTTGTATTCGGCGGCTTCACACTGTGGGCCAACTCGCTTGGCCATCTGGAGCAGATCGATAGTTACGCCCCTGGCCACCAGGTCAGGTTTGAAAGCTTAAACTACACGACCGACATCCGCGAAGACTTGATCTTCGACGGATTCGTTCCCCTGCCGAGTGCGCCACACGGTCACGATGAGCATGATTTAGCTCTACCATCGGATAGTGTTTGGGAGACCGCACCGACAACCGCTCCGACCCTCAATTCGGAGCCAATTGCGCCATCCATGGACGGGTGGATAGACCCCACCACGGAGGCCGCATTCTTAGCGGCGATCGAGCCGAGTATCGACCTTACCCTTCACAAGAGCCATGACGCCAAACTGTCGGATTCTTCCTCGGCCACGGACTCCAAACCGCCTGCGCCCGTGCCTATCGAATCTAACTGGGCACCGATCATGGAGTTCACCTCCGCGGATATCTTTCAGCACTCGCCCTTCGGCGACATACTGAACTCATTAAGGTCTCTCTCCTTGCCAGGAGAGTCCTGGCCGAACGATGTCCGGCAGGATTGGGATGCGGATGACGAAGAAATTTGCCGCCCACCCACCACCCACTTAATGGCCACTGTCGACGATTTGACGGACATGCTCGACTTCGACTCCGAAGACATCGACGGTATGGACGACGATGCAGGAGACGAACAAGAACCACTCCCCACAGGGCACTAGGCAGCCACCTCATCATATGATATATATATATATATATGGTGGACACACCCAAAGAAGGCAATGGCGACGGGACAGCGGAGGATGACCCCTCCAAGAAGCAACCCAAGCGCCGACGACAGCGGCGCCACTCTAAGTCTCGCCAAAGCAAAAGCGGTGATACCGGCACAGGAGATAATAGCACTCCGGACATTGCCGAAGATAAAGACAATCCCCTCCAGCAAGATTTAGAGCAGGAGGGCGGAGAAGCCAGCCCTCCCGAGAGAGCAGCAAATGGAGAAGCGGAGGATGATAATTACATGCCTCCCTCCGAAGACGAGGCAATCCTTGAAATGATGAATTTTTCGTGCCTGAGGATCCCGTCGAGCAAGAGCGCTTCAAGCGCCGGCTTATAGCCACGGCAAATAACCTTAAGAAAAAGCAACAACAGCTTCAAGCTGATCAAGATTTGCTAGCTGACAGATGGACTGAAGTCCTTGCGGCCGAGGAATATGAACTTGAACGCCCCTCCAAGAGTTACCCAAAGCGCAGGTTGCTACCCCGACTGGAGGAGGAAGCATTAAAACCTACATCTCCAGCGTATGACGCGGCTGATCAGCCACCTCGTGGCCGCCACAGAGAGGCATTTCAGCCAAAAGCTTAGCACGCACCCCGACTCAACTCAAATAAAAATGTCAAGGCATGGGGAAACACGCTAGACCTGCGAGACGTATTGGAGGACAAAGCAAAAAACGCAAGATTGATCTACGGATCACGAGGGCGCGCCACTACGCGAGATGATAACCGTCACGCCGGATACAGTAAAAGTAAATCCGGCCGGGCCGAACACAGCGGACAAGACTCATTTGAGCTGCGTCACGATATAGCCCAGTACAGAGGTGCCGCACACCCCCTATGCTTCACAGACGAAGTAATGGATCACCAAATCCCAGAGGGTTTCAAACCCGTAAATATCGAATCGTACGATGGCACAACAGATGTTGCGGTATGGATCGAGGACTTCCTCCTGCACATCCACATGGCCTGCGGTGACGATCTACACGCCATCAAATACCTCCTACTCAAACTCAAAGGACCAGCTCGGCATTGGCTCAACAGCCTGCCAGCAGAATCCATTGGCTATTGGGAGGATCTGGAAGCCGCATTCCTCGATAACTTCCAAGGCACTTATGTGCGACCACCAGATGCCGATGACTTGAGCCACATAATTCAGTAGCCAGAGGAATCGGCCAGGCAATTCTGGACACGGTTCCTGACAAAGAAAAATCAAATCGTTGACTGTCCGGATGCAGAGGCCCTAGCAGCTTTTAAGCACAATATCCGCGACGAGTGGCTCGCCCGGCACCTTGGCCAGGAAAAGCCGAAATCTATGGCAGCCCTCACGACACTCATGACCCGCTTTTGCGCGTAAGAGGACAGCTGGCTGGCTCGAAGCAATAACATATCAAAGAACCAAGGTACTTCGGATACCAAGGACAGAAATGGTAGGTCACGTCGCAACAAACATAAGTGCCGCATCAATAGTGACAATATTGAGGATACGACAGTCAATGCCGGATTCAGAGGCTCTAAACCCGGTCACCGGAAAAAGCCATTCAAAAGAAGCACTCCGGGCCCGTCCAGTTTGGACTGTATACTCGATCGCTCGTGTCAAATACACGGCACCCCCGACAGGCCAGCCAACCACACCTACACGGAATGTTGGGTGTTCAAGCAGGCCGGCAAGTTAAATGCCGAAAACAAAGATAAGGGGTTACATAGCGAAGACGAGGAGGAGCCCCGGCCATCGAACACCGGAGGACAGAAGAGGTTCCCCCACAAGTGTGGACCGTGAACATGATATACGCAACCCACATCCCCAAGAGGGAGCGGAAGCGTGCGCTAAGGGACGTATATGCGTTGGAGCCAGTCACCCCAAAGTTCAACCCATGGTCCTCCTGTCCGATCACCTTCGATCGCAGGGACCACCCCACTAGTATCCGTCATGGTGGATTTGCCGCACTGGTCCTAGACCCAATCATAGAAGGATTTCACCTCACTCGAGTCCATATGGACGACGGTAGCAGCCTGAACCTGCTTTATCAGGACATAGTGCACAAAATGGGTATAGACCCCTCAAGGATCAAACCCACAAAACGACCTTCAAAGGCGTCATACCAGTTGTAGAGGCCCATTGCACAGGCTCAGTCACACTGGAAGTGGTCTTTGGATCCCCGGATAACTTCCGAAGCGAGGAGTTAATCTTTGATATAGTCCTGTTCCGCAGTGGTTATCATGCACTGCTCGGGCGAACCACATTTGTGAGATTTAACGCGGTACCGCATTATGCATACCTCAAGCTCAAGATGCCAGGACCTCGGGGGGTCATCACAGTCAATGGAAACATAGAGCGCTCTCTCCGCACGGAGGAGCACACTACGGCCCTCGCAGCAGAAGCACAAAGCAGCCTCTTCAGGCAATCCACCAGTTCGGTGATTAAACACCCGGACGCTGTCAAGCACGTCCGGAGTAATCTGCAACAAGACCGCCTGGCACGTTCCGAGCTTGCATAGCAATGCGGCCCCCACCCCAGTCCCAGCCAAACGGCGAAATATGTGCCACGCGTACATAATTACGCATTGAAAATACCATGGGCATAGGTGGGGGGCACGACTACGACACGCCCCAAAAGCGGCTCAACCGCACTAGGGGCTTCCCGCCTTATTATTTTTTCTCTCTTTCAGGACTTTACTCTCTGGAAACCCCGTCTGGCAGTACGATTGCCGGACACACGATACAACAACCAAGGAGGCAGAAAGCTACGTTGCATCATGGAATTCCCAGGTGGTCTCTGATAACGAGTGAAATACCTGCTTTAAATACCATTCCTCAGCTTGCCCTTGGAGGGGACATGTTAAATAGTCCTACTTTTTGCTTATCGCACTGCTTGTATCATTCTGCTTCGACGCACCTTTTTGAATACACAGTGCATAGCACTCGACTATTATCGCATTCTCTATTCTTTTTTATTTATATGTTCATTCATGACATTCAGCACCCGTACACCCTGGTACGGCCAATATTCCAGGGGTTTAAGCATACCCCATAATACGGCGTGAGAAGTATGAACACTTTCGACAGTGCGGTACCCCGAACTTATAACATTATATGCATCAGCTCCGAATCATGTCTTGGGTCAATAGTTGGGTTTGCCCGTCTCCCATGTTTTGGTACCTTACGTTCCGCTATATCGGCTAAGGTAGCACTGGGAGAACTACTTTGATTGTGCCCCGGTTCATCTAGGCAAGCACGTCGGTAGAGAAAGCTAAAACTGACTGTCATGATAAGGCGAGAGCTGGTCGCTGTTCGAGAGGTCTCGAGTCCCTGAAGACTTATGCCGCTTAGGGCAAGGAGTCGGCTTTGTCCGGCTTAGGCGTGTATAGCGCCCCGAATTCGGCCTTCCGAATACTAGGGGCTTCACCAAAATTTAAAATTATAGACTTCTATGGCTAAGTGAGAGTGATAAAGCATTATAGTCCGATTGCCTTGTTCGTTGTGCTGAGAACCTCCCTCGAAGGACCCAACAATGGGAAAAAGAGTGATCAGATTTATCCCGAACACCCTAGCACTCGTGGCATGGGGGCAGAAGACGACGACTGGCCATCTCTCAGATTTGATAAACAGCCGCACAGAAGGTAATATTTTAAATTCAAACAAGCGTTGCATAACGCACATGAACATGTTTTCATAATACAGGATCACACGAGCAAGTTCATTCAAAAATTACATCTTTTGCACCCTCGTCCGCCACAAGACGGCCGGGCACCCTTCAGGACACCGTCATAATACATTTTAGGGTGGCGATGCTCCTTGCCCTGCGGCGGCCCCTCCTTCACCAGCTTCTCGGCGTCCATCTTGGCCCAGTGCACCTTCGCACGGGCAAAAGTCCGACGTGCACCTTCGATGCAGACGGACCGCTTTATGACTTCCAGCCGTGGGCAGGAATCCACAAGCCGCCTCACCAGGCCGAAGTAGCTGTTGGGAAGGGAGTCGCCAGGCCACATCCGGACTATAAGGCCCCTCATGGCCTGTTCGGCCGCCTTGTGCAGCTCGACCAGTTGCTTCAGCTAGTCGCTCACAGGCATCGGGTGTTCGGTCCCAGTATACTGAGACCAGAACAACTTCTCTGCCGAGCTTCCCTCCTCGGCCTGGTAGTACTTTGTGGCATCTGACACGCCGCGGGGCAAATCTGCGAATGCTCCCGGAGAGCTCTGGACTCGGGTAAGTAACAAGTAATTTACTTTCACATGCTTGCTTTGCATAATGAATGCCTTACCCGCTGCTATCTTCCTCATCGCTTCAATTTCCTGGAGGGCCTTTTGGGCTTCAGCCTTGGCACACTTTGTGCTCTCGAGGGCCGCGGCAAGCTCGGACTCTCGCGTCTTCGAGTCAAGCTCCAAAGTCTCGTGCTTCTTCGTGAGAGCCTGGAGCTCTTGCTGCACCTCGCCCACCCGTGCCTCCTGTTTCTCCCGCTCGGTGCACTCCTTGGCCGCTTTGTTTTCGGCCTCGGACAGTGCTTGCTTCAGGGTCGCCACTTCAGTCATGGCCCCTGGCACATCCATGATGATCCTATCATTTTGCAACCACATATTTTTTTATATAGACAAGGTATTACTTACCTTTGTTCTCCTCGAGCTGCCTCTTGGTAAGGCCGAGCTCTTTCTCGGACCGCTCGAGGTTCTGCTTCAGTGCGGTGACCTCCGCAGTCAGTGCGGCAGAGGTCAGCAGCGAAGCCTGCATACGCATACAGACATACGTATATTGGACTCCTGCAGATTTTATTTGATCCTCTATTTGGCTTTTCTTTGTGAACACCAAACAGAGCATCAGGGGCTACTATCTATGCGGTAATATTTTCCTATATTTTAAACACTTACCTCAAAGCCTGTTAGAAGGCTGGCACAGGCTTCAGTCAGTCCGCTCTTGGCGGACTGAACCTTCTTGATCACCGCACTCATAATAGTGTGGTGCTCTTCGTCGATGGAAGCGCCATGAAGCGCTCCCAGCAGGTTGTCCGGTGCCTCTAGGTAGACAGAGGTCACCGGCATGGGCGGCTTGCCCCACTTGGAAGGGGGCCGCCTGCTGGAGTCCGGAACCACTGGAGGTTCCGGCGCGGTGTTTGGCTGAGGGCCGAACTTGGAGCCCTTAGGAGTCTTTCTCCCTTTGCGCCTGGAGTCCGGGAGGTCGCCTTGAGGCGCCTCTGGTACTATCTCCCCCCGGCTCGGTGCCCCTTGAGACAGTACCTCGACATTGTCTGTAGGGCGAGGAGAGGAGGCGGTTGGAAGTGTATCACTATTCATATCCGACGAGTCCAAGGAACCGTCCGACAAGGATACGTCGATACGGGCTCGGGGCGGACTGCATGATCATATTCCACGTTAGGGGAAGCAGTGCAATAAAAGTATGCTATGAGTTACTCTGGTATCCGAATACTTACGACTTCACCAGGGGCTTGGCCCTAAGTAACCACTCGTCTTCGCTGTCGGCGGCAGCGGTGGAACAGTCCAGAAGGAGAGTCCTTCCCTTCTTGGACCCTTCGGCCTCCCCGATTGGGCCGGCCTTCCTTTTCTTGTCCCCCCTGGCTGGAGGGGAGAATCTTCATCTCCCTCCTCCTCGTTTTTACGGGAGGAGTGCGTCTCAGAGTTATCGGACGATGAGTCCGATACCACCTGGCGCCGGGAACTCTTTCGGGTTCCCGTGGCCTTCTTCTTGATCTTCTTCTCCGGCACCCCATAAGGAGCCGGAGTCCGCATCTCCGTCAGGAGAGCGTCTGCAGGGTCTTCGGGTAGAGGGGCCGGACAGTCAATCTGCTCCGATGTCTCCACCCAGTCCTATCAAAGGCATGGGAGCTCAGATCCCGCACATGGTTAAACTATGGAAAATAAATACCCTACGAGATGTACAGAACTTACCGGAATTGCAGGGCGCGCCGCGCTTAGCCTGCGGTCCTCGGTAAGGGGAGGGGGGACCTCGGCGCCCTTGAACAGCACCTTCCAGACGTCCTTATGCGTCGCGTCGAAGACCTCGCGCAGAGTCTGGTGTTGGGCCGGGTCGAACTCCCATAAGTTGAAAGCCCGTTGTTGACACGGGAGGATCCTGCGGAAGAGCATGACCTGGACTATGTTGACAAGCTTGAGTTTGTTGCCTATCATGTTCCAGATACACTTCTGGAGTCCGTCCAGCTCCACCGATGAGCCCCAGGACAGGCCCTTCTCCTTCCAGGAAGTGAGCCACGTGGGGATTCCGGATCAAAACTCGGGGGCCGCCACCCAGTTGGTGTCGCGTGGCTTGGTGATGTAGAACCACCCCGATTGCCACCCCTTTATGGTCTCCACGTAGGAGCCCTCGAGCCATGTAACGTTGGGCAATTTGCACACCATGGCTCCCCTGCATTCCGCTTGTTGACCGCCTACTACCTTCGCTTTGACATTGAAGGTCTTCAGCCACAGGCCGAAGTGAGGCCGGATGCGGAGGAAAGCCTCGCACATGACGATGAATGTCGAGATGTTGAGGATGAAATTCGGGGCCAGATCATGGAAGTCCAGCCCATAATAGAACATAAGGCCGTGGACGAATGGATGGAGGGGAAACCCCAATCCGTGGACGAAGTGGGTGAGGAAAACCACCATTTCATGAGGTTCCGGGGTAGGGACGATCTGCCCCGCGACTGGCAGCCGGTGCGCGATATCCGCGGCTAAGTATTCGGCCCCGCGCAGCTTTTTGATGTCTCCCTCCGTGACGGAGGAGACCATCCACTTGCCTCCCGCTCCGGACATGTTTGGAGAGGGTTGAGGAGAAGGATGTGGACTTGGGCGCTGGAGCTCGAGTGCGTGAGAATGGATGAGCAAGGAGGAAGAAGGCATGGGTAGAAAAAGGTGAACCCTTATCCCTTTATAAGGGCGGGTTAAACTATGCGCCCCCACCAGCCTGGTAAAACTCGCTTATCCCCCAAGCGTCGTAATTGATGGCGCGGTTGGGTTACCCATGTCCATATTGATGGGAATCCCATAATAAGGGGACACGATCTCTGCTTTGACAAGACGTGCCAAGGAAACCGCCTCGCGAAACACGCTGAGGTTGGTTGTGAAAAACGATTCGAATGGTGACCTGGCCGTGGTGTGATGCCACACTGCGAAATGCGTCGGCAGATTAGATTTGTGAATATATTATTCTCTCTACAGTTGTATGTGGAACTTGTTTTGCAGAGCCAGACACGATCCGCATGTTCAAAATCTTCTATGAAGTATTCGGAGGAGGAACCCGCCTTGCAATGTCGAAGACAATCTGCGCGCCGGACTCATCGTCATTGAAGCCTGTTTCAGGGGCTACTGAGGGAGTCCTGGATTAGGGGGTATCCGGACAGCCGGACTATATCCTTTGGTCGGACTGTTGGACTATGAAGATATAAGATTGAAGACTTCGTCCCGTGTCCAGATGGGACTCTCCTTGGTGTGGAAGGCAAGCTTGGCAATTAGGATATGTAGATCTTCTTCCTTGTAACCGACTCTGTGTAACCCTAGCCCCCTCCGATGTCTATATAAACCGGATGGTTTAGTCCATAGGACCAATAACAACAATCATACCATAGGCTACACTACAAAAAAAAGACACATCCGTGACATTTTGGGTCGAAGGAATTTTTTTTCTGTCATACATATGACACTTCTATGACGATAATTGTGACAAAACCCGGTATCATCATAGATGTGGTGGGCTCCTACTTATATGACAAAAAATCATGACAGAAAATGGGCTTTTCGTGCTGGGCGGGCCAGAGACGCAGCTGCATGACATTCTTTGGGCCGTCCATGACGGAAAAAAACCGTGGTAGAAGTGAGGGCGAGGAAAATTTCGAGGATTTCCCGGTTACGGTGGGAGGTCGGGGGCCGAGCGATGCACGTTTCTCTCGTACACGTACGCGCGTGTGTGCGAGGCATTGGCTCTAACTGAACCCAAGTGAGGCGTTGGGCTCTAACTGAAACCGAGCGATTGCACTGCAGGCTACGCGTTACTGAACCCGAGCGATCGATCGATGGCTGTTAACTGAACCCAATCGAGCGATTCCTTCGCTACTGCTGCTAACTGAAGCCGATCGATGCTGCCTCTGGATGAACAGTGAGCGTTGCGGGGGGGGGGGGGTTGGATGAACAGTTCCCGGTGGGGGTGGATGAACAGGATCCCGTCGTGTTGCCTCTGGATGAACAGGACCCCGATCGATCGAGCCGGTTGGGGTTGGATGAACAGGACCCCGTGGAGGGCTGGATGAACAGGACCACCCCGTGGAGGGCAGGATGAACAGTAGACGGTGGAGGGCAGGATGAACAGTAGCCCGTGGATGGGTGGTTGAACAGGAGCCCGTGGAGAGGGCTGGTTGAACAGTAGCCGGTCGAGTAGCGCGCGGTGGAGGCTGGATGAACAGGAGCCCGTGGATGAACAGTCGCACGTGGAGGCTGGAAGAGGTCGACGGTGGATGAACAGTAGCTCGTGGAGGCTGGAGGGGGTCGATGGTGGAGATGAACAGTATCCCATGGAGTCCCGTTTTGCGGTACGCCACACCCCTCCCGATGAACAGGACCGCCTTTTCGACCGTAGCGCTCCAACACAAGTCCGTTTCGTCCATTTTGCGGTACGCCACACCCCTCCCGATCAACAGGACCCCCGTTTCGACTGTAGGAGGTTCGTTTCCTCCGTTTTGCGGTACGGCAGACCCCTCCCGATGAACAGGATCCCGTTTTGAACGTGGCCGGTCGAACACAAGGATGTTTCCTCCGTTCTGCGTTACGCCAGGCCTTGTTTCCATCGCCTGTTCCGTCCAAGCCCTCCCGATGAACACGACGCATTCCGTTGCCTCCCCATGAACACGACGATGACGTTGTTTCTCCGTTCCGACCCAGCCATGTACACGAGCCCTCGTCGTACGTATGCGCGAGTAGGTGTTCGAGACCCTGCCCGTATGTACACATACGTGGCCGTATTTTCTTTCTTGCACCCTGGCCGCCTCTACTACGACACATGCGCGCCTCTACATCCACCAGTATATATGTACGTACACGTTTGCGACCAGAATGACAACGCTACGTACGCTTCGACCAGGTGGGTCCCGACTGTCAAGCACTTCCTTGCGTGCGAAGATGTAGCTGCTGGGTCCCAGCAGTCAGGGGGCGAAATACGGTGGCCCGTCCGGTGGGTCCCCGCTGTCAGGTGGAGGAATAATTATTTTGCATGTAATAAGGAGGCACTTCCTTGCTACGGTCGTGGACCCAGCTGTCAGCCTCTCCACGTACAGTCCATGTCCGATGGAAACCGTTCCTTGACCACGTTGACCACGCCGCGCCAAGAGTAGCAGGGCGGTGGACGACGGCGAGGCCTAGGAAGGGGACGACACGGAGCCGGGAAAGACGCAGCAGTGGATGCCCACGCGTAGAGGAGTACGAGGGTTCACTGGTTCGCTGCGGTGTGAGGCTGCCGTCGCCGCAGAATAACATGGGTGTGGGTGAGTAGAGGGATGGCCTGGCCAGCGGTGGGAGTAGTAGGGGGCGGTGAGGCCTCCGCCGCATCGCAACCGGCCACGGGAGGCAGGAGCACGAGGCACGACCGGCGCTAGTTTGGGCGGCTGGAGCAAGAAGACCAGAGGTTGAAGAAGCACTACGGCCGTTGGGTGGACATCGTATGGTCACTGGAGCTAGAATCGTGCATATTGACTAAGTTGACAAAGCCCTCCGTCTCCGTCAACTTAGTAGGCCCACAAGTCAGCCTCTCACCAAGGTGGGTCCTAGTTAGCAGGGGGTATTAATTTTTTTGTGCGTAATAAGGAGGCACTTCCGGTGGATCCGAGCTGATAGCAGGGGGAACATTTTTTCACGAAATACGGTGGCCCATCGGGTGGGTCCCAGCAGTCAGGGGCAAACGTTTTTTGTGATATACTGGTGGGCGTCCGGTGGGTCCCTGCTATCGGGTGGAGGAATAATTATTTTTCGCGTAATAAGGAGGCACTTCCTTGCGGCTGCCGTGGACCCAGCTATCAGCCTCTTCACGTATAGTATTCTTCCGATGGAATTCGGTCGTTGACCACATTGACCACGCCGCGCTGACAGCACCACGGCGGTGGACGACGGCGAGGCCTAGGAAGGGGACGACGCGGAGCCGGGGAAGACGCGGCAGTGGATGCCCACGCGGAGAGGAGTATGAGGGTTCATGTAATGCCCTCGATGCGGCTATATCTCCCACGTGTCGAAGCACGACTTAGAGGCATAACCGCATTGAAAGCAATGTCGCAAGTGAGGTAATCTTCACACAACCCATGTAATACAATAAGGGAAAGAGATACATAGTTGGCTTACAATCGCCACTTCACACAATTACATGAATAAAACATTACATCATCCAGATACAATCAAGGTCCGACTACGGAACCAAAATAAAAGAAGAACCCCAAATGCGACAAGGTCCCCAATCGACCCCAACTGGGCTCCACTACTGATCAACTAGAACGAAACAACACAAAGGACAAGATCTTCATCGAGCTCCTCCTGAGCTGGGTTGCGTCATCTGCACGGACTCATCGGCACCTGCAAGCTGGTTTTGGAAGTATCTGTGAGCCGCCGGGACTCAGCAATCTTGCACCCTCGCGATCAAGACTATTTAAGCTTATGGGTAAGGTAAAGGCATGAGGTGGAGCTGAAGCAAGCGACTAGCATATATGGTGGCTAACATACGCAAATGAGAGCGAGAAGAGAAGGCAAGGCACGGTCAATAAAAGTATGATCAAGAAGTGATCCTATAGCAACCTACGTCAAGCATAACTCCAACAACCGTGTTCACTTCCCGGACTCCGCCGGAAAGAGACCATCACGGTTACACACGCTGTTGATATATTTTAATTAAGGTCAACTTCAGGTTTTCTACAACCGGACGTTAACAAATTCCCCTCTGCCCATAACCGCGGGCACGGCTTTTGAAAGTTCAAATCCCTTGCAGGGGTGTCCCAACTTAGCCCATCACAAGCTCTCACGGTCAACGAAGGAATAGACCTCCTCCCGAGACATTCCGATCAAGCTCGGTATCCCGGTTCTACAAGACATTTCGACAGGGTAAAACTAAACCAGCAACACCGCCCGAATGTGCCGACAAATCCCGATAGGAGCTGCACATATCTCTTTATCAGGGCACACCGGATCGTCCAAACTTCCGGTAGGCCAGCCCAGAGTTGCCCTTGGTGGCCACCGGCGGCTGACAGTTTGGACCAACACTCAGAGGAGCACTGGCCCGGGGGGTAAAAATAATGATGACCCTCAGGAGCGCGACTCCCAAGGGAAAAGAAAAGGCTAGGTGGCAAATGGTAAAACCAATGTTGGGCATTGCTGGAAGAGCTTTACTTAAGGCGAACTGTCAAGGGGTTCCCATAATAGCCCAACCGCGTAAGGAACGCAAAATCCGGGAACATAACACCGATATGACGGAAACTAGGGCGGCAAGAGTGGAACAAAACACTAGGCATAAGGCCGAGCCTTCCACCCTTTACCAAGTATATAGATGCATTCATTAAACAAGATACATTGTGATATCCCAACAAGTAAACATGTTCCAAACAAGTAACAACATCTCCATGTTCCAACAAGGAACAAACTCCAATCTTCACCAGCAACTAACAACGCTATAAGAGGGGCTGAGCAAAGCGGTAACATAGCCAAACAAAGGTTTGCTAGGGCAAGGGGGGTTAGAGGCTTGGTTCAACAATATGGGTGGCATGATAAGCAAGTGGTAGGTATCGCAGCATAGGCAAAGCAAAAGAGTGAGCAACTAAGCAAGCAAAGATAGAAGTGATTTTGAGGGTATGGTCATCTTGCCCGAGATTCCGCAAGGAAGAAGAACGAGTCCATGAAGAAGACAAACGAACGTAGACGAACGGGTCCTCACAAATGCGACGTTATCGGAACCAACCCGAAGAAGCAAACACCGGAAAGAAGTACACAAACATAGTAAACAACCAACACATGAACATGATATGATATGCGGGATGCGGTATGCGATGCATATGCATGATTTGACAAGGAATGCATGAACATGGCCTCAACTTGCAAAACCAAGTGTGCCACTGGAAAGATGAGATGAAATCGCTTGAAAACGATATAAAGAACGCCGGAATCAGAGTTACGGTTTGGAAAAGGCAAGCAATTCAAATATGACCACGTTCTGCGATTTACAGCAAGTAGCCATCTAAATGCAACAAGATGAACATGCTACAACACTCAAACATGACAACAAAATACATGGCAGGGATCCATTCAAGATGCTTAACAAAAGTCTAGCACTGAGCTATGGCCAATTCATCGATTAACAGGTTCGAACAAGCATGGCAAAAAGGCATTTGGTAAACAGATCTCAGACTTAGTGAAATTAACACTTGTCTGGAATTTCAGATCAGCTAGCACTCTTTGGAGCATGAATACTATAAGCTACAAGACCTGAACATGGCAAAGTAAAACACGGCATGGAGCTACTCAAAGAGCTTAACAAAAGTCCCTTAGTGACCTTGAGCCAAAAGGGATCAGAAAATACAATTGCAAGCATGTGAACATGGCAAAATCATAATCAGTTCTCAGACTTAGTGAAAACTGGAGCATGCTGAAACAGATATCAAGTAGGCATGTTAACGAGCTCGATGCACTCACTACAGAGCAAGGCATGACAATCTAAGCATACACCCATCAAGAATACACAAAATACAAGCCAGACATGGCAAGAACAATAACATGGCATGCACGGATCAACTACAACATCATCGGCAAAATCGCTAACAAGTAGACAATCTGCCCAGATTCACGAAGTAGCAAAAGTAGAGCTCGATTGACTCAAGCTAGGGTGCTCCATAATTGCAAAAAAGACATGGATGGATAGAGCACTACAAAATTAACAAAACATCCTTACTGATCATCCTCAAAAGAGGCACGGATCACTAGGAAACAACATGAACATATGGCAATATGAGATAAACAGGTCAAGGACTTAGTGGAAAAGCTAAGCCCCTGAAATCAACATTACCAAGTGCCTCACTTGGCAAGCTTGTGCTAGACATCACACACATCACAAAAATCCAAGGGTTGCACCTCTGGAAAGATGGCAAAACCCTTAACAAAACATATGTAGAGCTCATGGGCATATCATGCACACAATAATCATGGCAAAAATGACAAATATCTAAATGGAATAGCAAATCTGACAATTATCTTAAATAGCATTCTTCTAACAGCATTTCGGGCATCAAGATGAACTCAAATGAAAATGATGCAATGAGATGAAATGATGTACTCTCTGAGACGAACATTTTGATATGCTATATGCTCAAATGGGAGTTACGGATGAGGAGTTACGATGCGATGAATAGGAGAAAATTATTAGGGTTTCGGGCAAATTATTAGGATGGATCCAGATCTGGATCTCAGATCACTGTAGCGGCACGGAAACCGAGGCATGCCGGAGACTTCACCGGAACAGTGCTTGGGGCACCGGAGTTGAGGGGGGAGGCCGGATCCGGTGCGGGGGCACCTCACCGGAGTGGGCGGCTGCGGTGGTGGTGGCGCCGGGGCGGCTCGGGCGGCGAAGGGAGGCGGGCCGGCGCCGGTGGAGGAGCAGGGCGGAGGCGGCGGCCGGTGGGCACAGGCGGCGGCGCTTGGCGATGATTGGCGCTAGGCGGCGGAGCTCGGCCGGCGAGGGAGACGCGGGAGCGGGCGCGGGCTCCCGCGGGGAGGCGGCGGTGAGATGGGCCCGCGCGGGCCCCGGATGGGCTCCGCGGGCCGCGGCGGCGGTGGAACGACGGCGGGACAGGTGGCGTGCTCTAGTTCGCCGGGGAAGCGGGGCGGACATGTCCGACCCGGTCGGACACGTCCGGCGGCTGGAGGAGGACGAAGACTAGGGTTAGGGTAGGGAAAGATCCGAAAAATTCGGGGAAAGCCACATATTTATAGGTAGAGGGAGCTAGGATAGTCCAAATGAGGTGCGGTTTTCGGCCACGCGATCGTGATGGAACGCTCTAGAAGATGGAGAGGGTTTAGGTGGGTTTTGGGCCAAATTGGAGGGGTATTGGGCTGCAACACACAGGAGGTCTTTTCGGTCCCTCGGTTAACCGTTGGAGTATCAAACGAAGTCCAAATGGTACGAAACTTGACAGGCGTTCTACCGGTAGTAAACCAAGGCCGCTTGGCAAGTCTCGGTACAATCCGGAAATGTTTAATCCCCACACATGACAGAAAGGTAGAAATGACCACCGGAGGAGAACGAAGCGCCGGAATGCAAAACGGACAATGGGGAAAATGCTCGGATGCATGAGACGAACACGTATGCAAATGAAATGCACATGATGACATGATATGCAATGCATGACACGCACGCAATGACAAGGCAACAACAGCAAATAACTGAACGACACCTGGCACATCGGTCTCGGGGCGTTACAGTTCACTGGTTCGGCTGCGCTGCCGTCGCCGCAGAATAACAGGGGCTGTGGGTGAGTGGAGTGGAGGGATGGCCTGGCCAGCGGTGGGAGTAGTATGGGGGCGGTGAGGCCTCCGCGGCAGCACAGCCGGCCACGGGAGGCAAGAGCAGGCGGCACGACCGGCACTGCTTTGGGCGGCTGGAGCAAGAAGAAAAGAGGTTCAAGAAGCACTACAGCCGTTGGATGGACATCGTACGGTCAGTCGAGCTAGAATCGTGCAGATTGACTAAGTTGACAAAGCCCACTATACTGGGTCCCAGCTAGCAGGGGGAGTATTCATTTTTTTGTGTGTAATAAGGAGGCACTTCCTTGCGTGCGAAGATATAGCTCGTGGGTCCGAGCTGTCAGCGGCGGTAACGTTTTTTTCGTGAAATACAGAGGCCGTTTCGGTGGTCCCAGATATCAGGTGGAGGAAATCATTATTTTGCGTGTAATAAGGAGGCATTTCCTTGCGTGCGGCCGTGGACCCAGCTATTAGCCTCTCCATGTACAGTCCACTTCAGATGCATGTCGGTCATTGACCACGCTGACCACGCCACACCGAGAGCACCAGGGCGGTGGACGACGGCAAGGCCTTGGAAGGGAACGACATGGAGGCAGGGAAGACTCGGCCGTTGTTTTTGTTTCCCACGCGGAGGGGAGTACCACTGTACGAGGGTTTACTGGTTCGTCTGCCGTTGCCGGAAAATAACAGCAGGTGTGGGTGAGTAGAGGGATGGCTAGGCCAGCGATGGGAGTACGGTGGGGCGGTGAGGCCTGCGGGGCAGCACAGCCGGCCGCGGGGAGGAGGGAGCAGGCAGTCCCGCCGGCGCTTGTTTGAGCGGCTGGAGCAGGAAGAGCAGATATTGAAGAAGCACGACGGCTGTTGGATGGACATCCAATAGTATACATGCCATCTATGGAAAGCCTCAAATCTGTGGAAAACAGCATACAGCCCATCTGCCATTATTTTAAATAATTTACAGCCCATTTGCTAATTCTTATGGGTTTTTTTGGAGCCCATATTCTTTATGTTAGCATTACAGCCCATATTGTGGCCACGGTTAAAAATTATACGAAATTTTGCATATGTCGGTGCGGTTTGAACTGTTTTTAATCCCGAAATTTCGAGTCACATTCAGACTGATTTTAAAAATAAATGTATATCAATATAAAATCCAATAAATTGTCCACGCATAAAAATCAACGCAATTTAAAATGTCGAAATGAAAAAAAAAGATATTTGAAAATAATTGCCAGTTTGATGTGTTTTAAAAATGTACAGCCCATTTCTCATTACTGATAGGCCATTTTCTCGGCCAGCTGAATGAAGCTCTCCTCGTCTTGAAAGATTTGCAGCCCAACAGGCCTAATAAAGCGACTTACTTGACAAATCACAAAAGAACTGGGCTAGCTATTTTCAGAAAGAAAAAAAACTACTGGGCTGGTCTGTGGTAAACATAAAAGAAAAGGCTGTCTAGACATGCCAGAGTGTCCCGCACAGCCCAGTTGACACCCTGCTTCCGTCTCGAAAACAAATTAGATAAATGCCACTCCAATTATGGTGATTCATAAAAATGCCACTGCAATCTCCAAACTTTGAAAAATGCCACTGCAATTTTTGCAAACTTTGAAAAACGCCACTGCAGTTTGCAAACTTTGAAAAATGCCACTCCAGACTTCGAAAAATGCCACTAGAAATGGCATGAAATGGCATTTTTCAACGTTTGGAAATTGCAGTGGCATTTCTCGGATACACCAGATTTGGAGTGGCATTTATCAAATTAACCCAAAACAAAAATAACTAGGCGAGCTGCTGGGTCCCTGGTGTCAGCCGCTCGTTGTGCAATTCTCTCGTTTATTGACTACGTTGACAATGGCATGGGACCCAGGTGTCAGAAATCCACTAGGAGGAGCCATTTTTTTATTGGCTTGAAATAAGGAGGCACTTTCTTGAGTACTGCCATGACCTTGGCGGGTCCATGCTGTCATCCTCTCCACGTACAATCATCTCCTGATTGTGTACGCGTCAATTTGCTAGGCCCACAAGTCAGCCTCTAAACCGTGGAGGACAAATACAACCCATTTAAAAAAATAACAGCCCATTCCATACGTTCAAACGGAATGTTCAACATTCAGACCAAAGTAACAGGTCTGATCCACATATAGAGTATTGAATTCCACGTTGACAACCATCATAGCCAAGTTAACTATCTACTCCCACTAACACTCTAGTAGCGTACAAGTACTAAGTTACTCTTAGCTAACTAGACGATGCCGGCCGCCATCTGCTGTCCATGCTAAAAGCCGGCACCGGCGTCCTCCGCCTCGCCTCGGACTTTCCAGAGGTGTGATAGGGCGCGTTGCTCGCGCGCGTTGGCCCTTTCCATGCCGGCATGGTCCACCGAAGCTTCGGCTTCTAAGCGGGAAACCCACTTGACGAGCTGGTAGTAAAAATCAGCGTCGCGAACGCGTGCATGCCCGGCAGCCTCCAAGGCTATTTGCCGGGCGCCGGCCTCCACGTAGTCGGCCCAGTTGCGGGCGCTCTGCTCGCGACTCAGAGCGTCGGTGCGCTGCTGCTCCATGTCCCGCTGGCGGCGCAAATCGGCGATACGCTGCTCCTCCGCCAGGCGGTCGCGCTCCAATAACTCCTGCTCCTCCGCCATGCGGTCATGCTCCAACAACTCCTCGATCTCCGCATTGCCATCTAAAGACAGATAGAATGCCTCCTCCCTCCGTCTACCTTCCGGTGAAAACCCGAACACTAGTTCCGGCGGTGACCACCTCTGGCGTCGCCTACCGCGGACGGGCGGGGGCATGGCGGACGTGGCGAGCGACGTCGGGCCGGTGGGGGCTTATGAGGATATGGCAAGTTGGGTCACAGTGGCACCTGAGAAGGCCAGGAAACAGTACTTATAGGCGGAAGGTAGCGCGACAGTCATCGGAATTCAATGCATAATGGCTTAGCGTGCCAGCTTGCCATGGAAAACTAGAGAAACTGAAATTATGACTGGGCCGTCCCATCCCGTTTGGGTCGCACCCCGGCATGGCGGTCAAACAAGTGCACTCGAATCATCTCCCTCCTTGTCAATAATGATTCCATGGATTTAAAGCGTATCTTTTTTCGCATCAGTTAGCTGCCTTAATTACGGCCGGCCACATGCAGGCACTCAGAATTGCTCGCAGGCAGTACGCGAAGCAGCATGCAACGAGTCACAGCCAAGGGCACGCATGCAGCCACTTAAATCGCTGGAATTAATTAGGCTTAAACTTCTGCATGTCGTTAATTATTGCCATGCCTTGGTCTTGCTGCTTTGCTCACGGGACTAATAAATCCCGGACGGAGGGAGTACCTTGGTTGGTGAGAGGTTTGAATTAAGCCCTGCAAACCGGAAAGGAGGTACTCCCTCCGTTTTTATTTAGTTCGCATATTAGCTTTGGTCAAAGTCAAGCTTTACAAACTTTGACCAAGTTTATATACAAAAATATTAAGATATACAATAACAAATCAACAACAAAAATATTAAGATATACAATAACAGATCATATACAAATATGTAGCTCCAAAAGCAGAGATCTAGAAAAAACATCTATTCTTCCTACTAACATGGATGCTTCTCTTGGCCAACATTTAGTACAGACTGAAAGTCAAATTTGTTTGTGAAGTCTACAATTCCTCTTGCAAACGTAAGTGGTTTCACCAACAGCTGGAACCATGAGAATGAACCACACATGATGGAGGAACATCCACTGCAATATGATTTGGTCTTCTCTCGATCACACCGCGAGACTATTTTTGGAATACAAACTTTAACTTAGGCAAAATGATGCCCATTGTATAATCAGACTAAAGCAATGAAGCACCTAGTGTTGCCAATAAATAGTACAGTACTACTTTTCTGCAGTCCATGAAGTGACTATCCAATCTTTCTGTGTCTATTTTCAAATGGCACTGCATGGAATGACTATACTATTCTCTTGTGCAGTTCAACCAAAATTGCGGACACTTTCTTTGTTTGCCAAATAGCAACGGGCAGACATCTCTGTCTGCACAAATATCAAGCAGCTAGTAAACATATACCACACCTTGTATTTTCGGTTTAAACATGTCTCTTCCGCTTAGCATCTGTCATGTTCTGCACTGGACAATCTGATACAGTTATGTTTTGCCCTGGACAATTTCATACTGAATTGATTTGCTGGTTCAGAGCAGAAATATAGTGCCTATTCTTCATCAGACCAAGGATATCCATGTTCGCAGTGATGGAAGAGGTGAAATCAATACAGCCGAAATTGAGTAACCAATCATTGAATCCTGTCCTGCACCTCCAATGTAGGTCCACCCTGCCAATAAATTCACATGCAAACCACTAGTATTACTATCTAATGACAATACAAAAAGAGTAGCAAGATAGTAGAAAACCATGTACCTTTGTAATGAACAGCTCATAGTGCCACCAATTGGATATAAAGGTTTGGAAAAAAACATGCTCCTAATGTCGAACCAGTTGGACTTTTTGTGCAGTTCCACTAAAATCGAGCATCCCTGTTTGCATAGATATTGAAAGTGTGATTACTCTAAAAGTGGCACTAGTTTAAGCATAGACTCACAAATATAAGCATTCCAATTTCATAATCGGAAAAGATAGCAAGACTGTTTCTAACCACCTGTTTGAAGGAATAAATAAAGCAACAGCGGCTGATGTCAGGAAGGCATACATAGTTTTTTCTCAAAAACTGAGCCATTCCTGACCTTTCCTCTTCTTTTAAGCAAATTTTGTGCAGTTATACTAAAATAAAATGCCATCACCGCCTTGACAATTCAGTGACACTGTACAAAAGGAAATGACTTAACATTACATCATGATGTCAAGTATGTAGTCGACAGGCATTAGAGACAAACATACAGACCTCCTCCGATAATATAATGAACATTAATTTTAACAAAGGTGTGACTAGCTTTACCGGGATAATTTGAGTGAACTCTACACCGTTTGTTCCTTAATATAAGACGTTTTCGCGGTTCAATTTAAAGTACCCAAACGTCTACTATTTAGAAAAGCTGGTAGTAGTTTTCTTGAGCACATATCTGGGAAAGCTTGCCACACTTTATTTATGTCCATACGCTAATGCAACACCATTTGAATACTACAAATATACACTAATCCAGTGGCTAGTGCAATAGTAGAGTAGTTAGTTTATTACAGGGTACAGTACAA
Organism: Triticum urartu; assembly: GCF_056163025.1. Classification (NCBI taxonomy): domain Eukaryota; kingdom Viridiplantae; phylum Streptophyta; class Magnoliopsida; order Poales; family Poaceae; genus Triticum; species Triticum urartu. The sequence goes on along the minus strand of NC_141875.1, from coordinate 492,106,646 downwards.
TGGTTTTACTGAACAGATTTCAATAAACTCTAGCACTGGAGGGTTTCTATAAGAATTAACAATACAAAATGTAAAGGTGACAAGTTTCAGCATTGGTATACTAGCTCTGCATGAGCATGAAACCAAATACAAAAGTCTGAAGGTAACTAGCATTATTAACTAATGACAGTATAAAAAATTCCAAACCATGTACCTCCAAGGTAAATATCATTTCGAACTCGGGGGGACCTTAAAAATTGCTATTCCAATCTTCATAATCGATCAAACATAAAAACTTGATCGAACGAATCAAGAGAACAGCCGGAGGAGGAGGTGCCCACTCTTGACCTTTCCTCTTGTCTTCATAATTGTCTGTGCAGTTTAACCAAAATAAAATGACATCAGCGCCTTGGCATTTTGGTGACACTGTACAAAAAAATTAACTTATCTCATGAAAGTGAGGTATGTAATCTATAAGCATTAACAGTGCAAAAATCTGAAGGTAGTAACAAGTTTCATCGTTGGTATACTGGCTGTGCAACAGCATTAGAATGTCTTAGCTGAAAAATCTTTAATACATCCACAATCAACAGCTAACCCTGAAATAATCCAGTGACATTAAATGGCATTGCTTAAATTTATCGGTGGCATTAGACTGGGAGCGGCATTAGTTAAATGTGGCATCACTTTAGCAGTAGCATTGCTTGACTTGACTGCTGGCGTTATACTAAGAGCAAAAAAAGTGGCAATAAGAGCATGGGAGGCCCATTCGGATAGTGGGCGCACCAGTACGATGTACCTCCACGGACGCAGAGTGGTGAGGGAGGTATGGTTGCCCAGAGCAACAAATATCCAGGCAGCATATGTGGATTACGTCCCATTTTTGCTCTCTTTAGCCAGCTTTTTCCTATGTGAGGACAACAAACCGATCGACCTGGTCATTCTCTATTGCGTTGTCATGCCTTTCTACCCTTATTCAACCAGGAGACACGAGACTCGTTCCTTAGCTACTGATTTTCCCCTTTTCAACCGAGATGCGGGTTCGATGCCTACTCTCTTGGACAGTACAGTCTCCCTTCCTTTCCTTATTCAACCCATACATGGATTAGTCTGCATGAAGTAGGGTTTCCTTTAATAGTGCAAATTATGGTTTTCGTCTGCGTGGCCAACAGAGTAGAGGATAGAAAATTGGGAAGATGGTGGAGTGGAAAAAGATCCATATGCAATGACGTGGCAGATGGGGAAATAGAACAATGTTATGGTTCGAAAAGAGGTAGCATACCTGAGGGTCGGCGGGAAGTGGCTTCGCTCGTGGTCATCGTCCTCCGCACACACTACGGCAGCGGGCTTGGGGACGGGAGGCCATCCCGCGCGGGCGCTAGGTCTGAGAGGACGGCCTTGTCGTCAGTCCGTGACCTCGCTCGCCGACGACGAGTGCGTCAATGCTACATGTCCTTTTCTTCCCCGGCGGATCTGTGACCACCGGTGAGGAGGGAGAGAGGGCCGTCTTTTTTAGATCTGGAGAGAGGGTGGTAGTGTGAGAAGCAAGTGGGCAGCCTTTAGCAAGAAAGCGCTCAAGCTCCAGCCTATATATCTTTTTTATACTACTAGTACTGGAGGTGGAGTAGTGGTAGAGTAGTTTATATTTTCTCTGCGTACAGTACCAGTTAGTCGTGCTTCAAAACTGATCGGCACGCCATTAAAAAAATAAAGGTCAATAACTAATGTGGCACCTCGGGCCAACGCGGCCAGATCGCATTTTGCACGAGAAATTACACACCATGTTTCGTTGACATGTGGTCCCGTTCCAACATATCAGTGAGACGACGGCGAGTAGTAGGAGTATTTCCGAACGGACGTGTAGGCCGGGGCGCCTCTTCGTGAACCATGGCAAACTCGCAACCGTCCACCGAATCTTCGCCTTTCCCTCTCGATTTGGAACTACTATCACACGCTCTTCCTCTCCCTCCTCCATTTTCCTTCAGCCCTTCACCCTTTCTTTTGCCATTGTTCGATCGTCTTCTCCATGGATGGAACAGGCCGGAAACGACCCCGTTATTCTTGACCCGATCTGTAAGATGACGTGGTGGAGGAACTCATTGATCGGTGCAACGTCATCACCTCGGCTAGCATGGCAGTTTCGTTCAAGCCCATTCTCGATTCAACTAATAACATCATTACAAAGAACCCAAGAGTCAAGGAGCGGTTTGATCTCCCCTATCTTCTTTGCCGTGACCCTGATGATGACTGGCGCTGGCACGATGGAGGCCTCGCCCTGTGCAAGTTGATGCCGCTTGATAATGATACGTATGATGTTAAGATGCCATCGCTTGAGGTCAAGGCTTGGGCGGGCGCAAAAGGAGATTGGGTTGTTTACATTGGGTCCAACTGCGAGTGGGAACTTGTGAATGTGTACACTCGTCACCGGGTTCCACTTCCAAAAATCTCAGCACACTGCCCAGAGGTTGAGCACACCGGTAATGTACGCATGTTCAAATACGATCATGGTGACTGTATTCTACGGAAGATAGAAATTTGTCGAGTTCCCAACCGCTCTTGGAATTATAGCAACTATGATGTTGTTGCTATCTTCGACAAGCTTGTTGCCGTCCTTGATGGTTTCACTCGATGGATATTGCTCAAAAATCAGTTTCTGTACACGGATGAGTACTATGATGCAATTCAATATGAGCGCCTTGTGTTTGCTGCCACCACTCGTGGCACTATTTTTGCATGGCATCCTCATAGTTACGGTACGTTTGTCTTCCACCATAATTATAATTGTTTCATCCACATGCATGCGGGTTAGCAAGTTTCCCTTTACTAATTAACCTTCTTCTTGTGTTTCCAAGGTCCTGTGAACATCCCACCACCTATACTTGAAAATTTTTATAACCAAGGGGGAGATGACAATGGTGATGATCACGAGCATGAGGACGAGCAGCGCCCATATACTCTGTGGCGCCTGGCAACTAATTCCGATGGATCACCTCTTCTTGTGTGTATATAGCCCACTGATGATGTTACTGCTAAGGAAGCAGGTGTCTCCCATGGTCGCACTCTCCGGACCTATTCCAACACCCGTTTCATGGTATTCGGGATGGATACTAGTGTGCTAGCGCCAACTCCTTCTCCCTGGTACAGAATTGATAGTCTTGGAGAAAACTCGCTCTTCCTTGGACAAAACTATCTGATGATGGTGAAAGGCGATCCAACTGCTGTTGACACATTTATGAGAAGCAACTGTGTCTATACCACAGACATTTGTGTGGTTCCCTACCCTGGTAGGGATATAGTAGGCCGCTTCAGCCTGGATGATCAGTCCTGCGTTGGTTTCCAGATCGACAATCGATGGCCCGTCCCAGAGAATCACTTGTGGTTCAAAGCAACCGTTTCCAACGCCGAGGAATGGTTGAGTTGAAGTTCATTTCGTTGCTTGTTATTTATTGTGTGGTGAAAACTTTAGTATTTATAATGTATCCTCGTTGTAGATGTGGGTTGATGACCCGTTGTATGTAATAAAATGATATGCGTGTGATAAACTTACTAAATTTATGAATGGCTTTCGAGTCGCTTCTCTGAGTGAGTGGTGCAATGAGGCAAAAAAATATTTTTCAAATACATAATTGTACATGCATTGCAACAGGTTATCGAATGAGGTTAATCAACAATAGTAGTGCACTATTTGTACTAGCTTCAGATGCTTTGCGCGTCGGGCGGGTGTTTTTACTGTAGCCATATGTTAATGTGTTCGCTGTACGTAACCAGCACCTCGAATCCTCGATACTAGTACTATATAGTAGGAGTAAGTAGTAGGGAGTAGTATGGGCCAGAACAAGCATTCACGTCCAGGAGTACGCCACACGCCACCACCACGACATCCATGTGACACCATATTATTTCTTGGAATCCGTGCTAGAGCAATCTCTTCAACCTCGTCATTTCTCTAACTTCCGCCATCGCGTGGCGGGCGAGGTGGGGGTTTGTCGATAGTCGGTTTCCTTAACTGCGGTCCCAGTTGTAAGGCCAACTCCAACGCACGACCCCAAACGCACCTCCGTTTTGCACGGACTCCAACGATAATTTTGACTAGAAAAGCAAGACCAAAGAAAACAAGAACCACAAGAATACATTTTACTACTCCTGTAAGTTGGATTAGTGCCTTCTCGATGCATTCATTGTTGATCTGCGGAGGCTCGATCTTGCATCCGTGCTAGCTAAAAGTGATAGAGCATCTACTAAATTGCGCTCTATCAATATATGGATGTACTCTTCTTCCCAATACAAAAACTTGCATCCATTCTACTCCCTCCGTTGCACAATACATGCCTTCTATTTGTCAAAATATATATGTATCTAGACATGTCTTAGTATATAGGTACATCCATTTTTGGACAAATGGAAGTCAAGTATTTTGGAACGGAGGGAGTACACAATAAAAATTTTAAGTTAGCACAACTAGTCTAATCCGAGAGCAGAACCGAAGATTTGGTCGGGTTCTTCCTCCTTTTGCCGACACGTGGGACATCTAGCATCCAGGTCGTGTCATGAAAGAAAATAGAGTGGTAGTTGAAGCACGAGATGTGCATCTTGGGTTAAACTGTAAATAGAATCTTACTACTCTTGAGTAACTCCAAAAGCGGCCACCGAAGATCTTTATTGGATTTGTTTTTCATCACCAGCACGTCGAGGTGAAAGATGTGCAGGTTCAGTGGGTCCTCTTGCGTTTTCACTGACATGTGGGGCCGCATGTGAGCAAACAGACGATGGGCTCCGCGCGTCCGCTGGCTGGCTGAGAAGAGAGATAGAGGAGGGCTGAGCACGGACTGCAGGAAATTTGTTCTACGTACCTCGATATAGGCTCGATATAGTGGGCTGGCATGGGCCATAACTCAGTAGCATTCACGTCTAGCAGTACGGCACACACCACCCACACGAGTCCCATCCGACACCAATTTTCTTGGAGTCTGTGCTACAACCATCTCTTCTCCCTCCTGTTTTCTCAGCCATCACGCGATGGGCGGGGTGGGGGTTTGCCGATAGTCGGTTTGCTCAACTGTGGTCCCACTTGTAAGTGAAAATGAAACACCGCACGCATTCCTGCTTGAGCGGCATGCCGGACCAACCGTGTGGGGGCGCGACGCGAACACGGTAGGCTTTTCCTTTTGAACTCGTAACTTGTAAAATTTGGTTCTGCTCCATGGCGCGACCGGTAGATAGAAAATAACGATTTTGCCTAGAGTAATGAGAAGTTTGGTTCTGGAGCCGTTCATGCATGGAGTACATACGAAAATTATGAAGTTGATGCGAAAGGTAAGATAATTACTGTAGTATCATATACTACTACATGGATTTGACAGAAAGATAAAAATACATACGGATCCATCAACGTTCAACGACATCCTCACACCCTAGTGTGCCGGGTCACCAACCGACGTGTGAGGAGCAGCGGCGTTGGCGGCGAGCTCAATGTGCTTCTGAACAGTGCCGTCCAAGGTTGCCCTGCGCTCCAAGAAGGCCAGCGTCCTATCGTCCTCCTCTTGCATGTAGTAGTCCTTGTGGACGATTTGCGCGTAGACGTGGGTGATTATGTCGATGGTGCCTTGCTGCGCCAGGCGCTGCGTGGCGAGCGCGACCTCGAGGTGGACATTCTCCAGCGCGACGGCAGGCAGTTGCAGGGCCACCAGTGCGTCGAAGAGGTTGTTACCATAGTGGCCGTTGAGGGTGGCGGGCATCGCAGAGACTAGGCGCGTCGGCTGGAGGCTTACGTCAAATTCGTCCGCAAGCTTCTTGACGACGGTGAACTTGTCGAGGAAACCGACGAGGACCTCGTCGAACAAGGAGACGAAGCTGTCGTCCAAGCGGCCCCTCGCCCGGGCGGCCTCAAGCAATACTACCTGGAGACGTTCCTCGGTGCCGGTGGACGTGGTAGTACTCCTAAATCAAGACGGTGGTGCTACTAGTACTAGTAGTAGTACTACCAATGTAGTAGTAGGAGTACTAGCACTGTACTACCCGTTGGTCAAATTATTACGTGCTTCTCCTCACAGTGAAGTGACAAGACCTTGCGCCGGAGATGACACCTGAGTATAGGCGCCGTGTTCGGCATACCATAGTCAGCCTCACCGTCTGCAGTCACTATCATCATGGCTATAGAGCTTGCCTGCTTACAACTAGCGTTGTTCGACATAATTTCCCATGCGTAGATGCCCGTGCATTGCACGGAACACCAAGATTGGGGGTGGACGGCTCCGGCAGCGGCCATCGCGCCAGATTTTTCCACGGCCTTCTACTCCTAGATGTGTACACGTGTGCTGGTGTGTGTTGTGTGCTGGGTGTGCGCGAGTGCGTCGTTCTGTGCATGCCGCCGCGTAGTGGTGAATTGTGCGTGAGTGCGTCCTTCGCATGCAAGAAGTTTGTCCTCAATGCGCCCTCAATTTACTAGCGTGCGGGGTGCTACCCTGAGTGGTTTCAACTTTGTTTACTTCACCGCGTGTCAGATGGGCCTCTAGTTTACTTATTTTCACCCACTGCCACATGGGCCAGCACACGAAGATATAGAACACAAGCTGACAAGGCAGCATGTGGATTGGTTGATCGGTCAACTAAACAATATACGGAGCTATATGCTGACACAGTGAGCGTATAATCCGTCAGTATAGAGAGTTCGAGTGAGAGGGGAGGCCCGTGAGACATAGCAGAGAGGGAGAGAGAAAGAGCTACTCCCTCCGTTCGATAATGTAGTTCCAACATTTTTTAAGTCAAACTTTTGAAACTTTGACCAAGTTTATAAAGAAATTACTTATATCTACAATACCAAAGATAATTGATAATATGAAGTAAGTACATGTTGTGATGAATCTAATGATCGTTCTAGATGTAAATGTTTTTCTCCACATATACGTGGTCAAACGTTTCTGAGGTTTGACTTTTCAAAACATCCATATGCTTATCGACGTGACAGAGTCCCTAACAAGAGAGAGAGAGAGAGAGAGTGAAAAAAGTGTGTGTGCGTGTGTGAAAGAGACATGGTCAACACACGATAAAAGTAGAGAAAAAGCGTGTGTGTCTTATGCAACCATATCACACATGCATCTTCGACAACGGAGGCAAGGTGAGGAGATAGTGTGTGGTTGTTTGGAACCGAGAGAGCAAGACCCCTAGCACGTGGCCAAGAGGGGTCTGACAAACAAGGGAGAGAGGTCGAGAGAGACGTACGGAGAAAATGCAGACATGGGGAGGAGAGAGTGTATGTTTTTCATAGAGAGATCCCCTGGGGATCGTGATGGGACTACATGGGTGGGAGATCGAGTGACAAGGTGTGTGCGCAATAGAAGATGCCCCGAGAGATATCGAGATAGACGTATGGATGGAAGGAGACAATATGTGTGTTCCTGTTGGCTAGTAAGAGATAAACATACTTAGGAGGGGGGAGTGCTTGCGCCTATGATGGATTGAGGGATTATGGTACTTAGGGGGTTGCGTGTCACATGGACAGAGAACAAGGGTGGAGAGTGTTGGATGGGTCTATATGTATAGCGCGAGCGAGACATGTGTATGTGTGAACCAGGGAGATATAAGGACAGTTTGGCTTGCGTCCTGAGCATCTTTTGCCTGGCCTGGGGTTGTGGTTGGATTTCATGCACGCTTTTTTGGTTGCTACCCTGTGAAAAAGAAAGACCGCCTGGCCTGAGTTCCCTTGCACTTTAATTAGCCTGGCTGAACTCCAAACACTGCAAGTAGCCTGGCCTAGGCGACCGATTTCGAACGCCTGGTCGTGCCTGGTCGTGTGGCCACGAGGCTAACAGCAACATGGATAGATATTAACATTAAATAATTGATGCATGGATTGATTGATGGGACGTTGATGCTTTGCCTGGCCCAAGCATGAACCAAACGCTTTAGCACCACACAAGCCTTGCCAGGCAGAAATATTTTACATCTCACGTCCACACCAGGCAGTACCGGCCATCAAGGCATGAGGGTCAGGTCACGAACCAAACTGACCAATAAAGTTTGAGAGAGATTGAGGAGCCCCGATAAGGCTGAGTGGTGCGTCAGATAGCTGAGAGGGGGAAAGAGATATTCCATCCGCTCGATAATGCAGTGCATGTAAATTTTTTAGAAGTCAAACTTTGGAAACTTTGATCAGGTTTACGCAAATGTTATTTATATCTACAATACCAAAGATACATCATACAAAACTACATCTCATGGTGAATCTAATGGCATATGTTTGTCATACTATATGTAATTCTTTTTCTCCACGTACATGGTCAAACATTGTGATGGTTGACTTTTCAATAAATCTATACACTATGGACCGAGGAGAGTGCCTCAGTCAAGACAGATCAAGTGCGTGTGAAGGAGAATGAGTAAGTGTGCAAAAAGAGTATGTGTGTGAATGAGAAAGTGACAACAAACAATAAATTAGAGAGAGTGTGTGTTTTTTCGTTCCTTATGCGAACATATCACGCATGCATCTCCGAGATGGAAAAGCGAGGCGAGGAGATACACGAAGATAGCTAGTGTGTGATTGTTTGCAACGGAGAGAGACACCCCTGTAGCACATGTCCAATAGAGGTGTGGCCAACAAGGAACAAAGGTCGAGAGGGACACATGGATGGCATGGACGCATGACGAGGGAGAGAGGGTGTGTTTGTGATAGAGAGATCCCGTCGAGATCGTGAGGGGACTATATGGGTGGGAGATCGAGGGAGTGCGTGCGCGATAGAAAGATGCCCCGAGAGAAATCAAGATAGACCATGCACATGTTTGTGATGGAGACTAAGATTAGCTAGTCATATACATATAGGGGGGACTAACCCTGATTTTTTAGGGTTATTAATTTAAATTAAGATGAGTAATTAAATTTCTATTATATGTTTAACATAAAATATTTGAGCAAATAAGATATGCTAGATTATTGATTCAAGTGATTAAAATAGAACTGTAATTTTTGCATGCATAAAATATTAGATGGATATAATTACACACTAAGTATGTATATGTGCACATAGACTAGCATCCATGCACTCACGTTATGGCATTAGCATGCAAAGTAATACAAATTAGTGGGTAGTACAGGCTAGCTAGTAATGAGAAGATGGCCAAATACTAGAAGATGTGCATGCATGTAATGATGAGAATGCACACGTATGTACTATGCTTACAAGCTAAGTAAAATCCTATGCATGAGAGGGCCAACGTGGCCTGGTACTAGATGAAGCTAGGTTGTGCTGGCAGCACCCTTAGATATTTAGGACCAAGAAATTTCTACGTGGAGGTTTTGTAGAGTGGTCAGGTTTGTTTGGCTTCTGCACAAGCAAAAGGGGCAGCAGTTCGAATGGTCAAGGGGCAAGGGTCAAAGGCCATTGCGGCTTGATCTTTTACCAGGTTCTCCACGTAGACCAATGCATGCTTGCCACGTAATAGGTAGAGTCCAGATGATCGTGTGCTTCAAGAACAGCTCGGCTGAGTTCACTCCGGGCTCACCATCTATAAATAGCTGCTGCTACTCGTTTTGCACATCCTCATCACCAAGAGTGAGAGCATGAGAGAAATAGAGCATACCAGCAGAGAGAGAGCGAAGAGAAGAGAGATGAAGGATACATGTATGCATGCGTCCATGTTTGAAGATATATAGATCGTTTAGATGCTGCTGGAGGGAAGAACGGAGCCATACGTCAGAAGAATATTAGTATATGCGTGTTCGTCAGATTCTATACAAAGATGATGGAGTATTGGAGTTTCATCTTCTGGCAGAATATTATTCTAAAAGACAAATCATATTATCCGAGGCAAGTGGTTACTTTGCTAACTTCTTGAATCCTATCTTATTGTTGTCTCCTGTGATCATCGTTCTGATTATGTTGCTAGACCATGAATCTTATTTATCCTCTGTTGATTCCCGTTTTATTTGAGGACATGTTGTCTTTGATAATCCATTTGTTGAAGGACATGTTGTCCTTGATGATCCATTTGTTGATGGAAAGTCTGATACGAGAGGAACTCATGTAAAGGCATGGGTTTATTGTCTTGGCTAATATTTCAGTGATCCTATATAGCTGATCCAGCCCCATGTCATATTCTGTCCATCTATATTGGTGTCACGACGGCAAACGTATTGTACCGGTCACAGTTCAGGTATGGGACTGTCTGAGTTCTCCACTAAGGACGGACCTTGTTCGGGAACGTGTCGGTGATGGATCCATAGGAGCGATCGACATCAGTAGGTTCAGGTGTTTGAGTCTTAGTGGGTACAAGAGCTCTGCTCTACTAGCGCCTGTGTGGTTCTAGTTGAGACTGTCGACGTCGGAGTACCCCTCTTAAGAGCGTAAAAGTGTGAAATTTCACCCCTGTGACTCCCGGGTTGGGAAGCTTGCGGTCATGTGTGACGCCAATAATTTCTTGGTCCATTTTCATTATATCCGGTTATGTTGTTCTTTTACCTATTTCCAATTAAATTGGCTCCAGCAAATTGTCACGTTATTTATGCTCCTTTAGAAATAGTCAACCCGTTGTTACTGTATCAATATCCTTAAATTCTACTCTTGTTGAATAGTGAAGTATCTGGTTGCTGAGTATGACTTGTCGTACTCATCCTTGCTTTCTCTATATTTAGATACAGACGATGTAACTCAAGCCTGTTCAAAAGATGTAGTCATCCCAGACTAGGCTGGACCAGTGGGTGGGAAGGTGACTAGAAAATAATTTATTTGAGACATTTTGTAAATGTAAAGGACTTGTAAAGTAAATATATGAGCTTTTGTGATCCACTGTTGGTTTATGCCTGCTTAATCACGCCTTGCGTGACTATAGGCCCCTGGTCTATAGGCGCGCGGCGGCTGTCTCGCCTAGGCCCAGTCTCGGGGCGTGACAGTTAAAGTGGTATCAGAGCTCTAGGTTTTAGGTTGCGTTGGGATAAACGGGTAGATCGTCGAATATATTTGTGTTGTGTGACAGGTATGAAGATTTTATTTTCATACCTTGTCTCAACTTGTTTGTGTGTTGTTACTCACAAATATTTTTGGTAGATATCCAGGCAAATAAAAATATAGCGTACATATTATTGGTGAATTTTGAGGATGCATGGGAAATAAATAGACATTTTGTTGACTCATGACTTGTTATTTGTGTAGATTTTCTTGTTTAAGACAACTGTTGATATTTATCTAGTAATGGGATAATTGCTATACCACCATCTATCCTTTTTGATAATGACCTTACCAAATAAAATGACTAGTGTTGCCAACTTATGTTATAGCAGATATATCCATGAAAAGGAGAAAAGATTGCAAATCATGTTTGCATTTTATTAATTAATTATTCAGCACACATCAAATAAGCTATCTCAATTATTATCGGAGGATATTTGGCCACTAACAAAATAGTGGAAATGAATTTCGGGGACGAAATTCTTATAAGGTGGGAAGGATGTAATAACCCTGATTTTTTAGGGTTATTAATTTAAATTAAGATGAGTAATTAAATTTCTATTATATGTTTATCATAAAATATTTGAGCAAATAAGATATGCTAGATTATTGATTCAAGTGATTAAAATAGAACTGTAATTTTTGCATGCATAAAATATTAGATGGATATAATTACACACTAAGTAAGTATGTATATGTGCACATAGACTAGCATCCATGCACTCACGTTATGGCATTAGCATGCAAAGTAATACAAATTAGTGGGTAGTACAGGCTAGCTAGTAATGAGAAGATGGCCAAATACTAGAAGATGTGCATGCATGTAATGATGAGAATGCACACGTACGTACTATGCTTACAAGCTAAGTAAAATCCTATGCATGAGAGGGCCAACGTGGCCTGGTACTAGATGAAGCTAGGTTGTGCTGGCAGCACCCTTAGATATTTAGGACCAAGAAATTTCTACGTGGAGGTTTTGTAGAGTGGTCAGGTTTGTTTGGCTTCTGCACAAGCAAAAGGGGCAGCAGTTCGAATGGTCAAGGGGCAAGGGTCAAAGGCCATTGCGGCTTGATCTTTTACCAGGTTCTCCACGTAGACCAATGCATGCTTGCCATGTAATAGGTAGAGTCCAGATGATCGTGTGCTTCAAGAACAGCTCGGCTGAGTTCACTCCGGGCTCACCATCTATAAATAGCTGCTGCTACTCGTTTTGCACATCCTCATCACCAAGAGTGAGAGCATGAGAGAAATAGAGCATACCAGCAGAGAGAGAGCGAAGAGAAGAGAGATGAAGGATACATGTATGCATGCGTCCATGTTTGAAGATATATAGATCGTTTAGATGCTGCTGGAGGGAAGAACGGAGCCATACGTCAGAAGAATATTAGTATATGCGTGTTCGTCAGATTCTATACAAAGATGATGGAGTATTGGAGTTTCATCTTCTGGCAGAATATTATTCTAAAGGACAAATCATATTATCCGAGGCAAGTGGTTACTTTGCTAACTTCTTGAATCCTATCTTATTGTTGTCTCCTGTGATCATCGTTCTGATTATGTTGCTAGACCTTGAATCTTATTTATCCTGTGTTGATTCCTGTTTTATTTGAGGACATGTTGTCTTTGATAATCCATTTGTTGAAGGACATGTTGTCCTTGATGATCCATTTGTTGATGGAAAGTCTGATACGAGAGGAACTCATGTAAAGGCATGGGTTTATTGTCTTGGCTAATATTTCAGTGATCCTATATAGCTGATCCAGCCCCATGTCATATTTTGTCCATCTATATTGGTGTCACGACGGCAAATTGTAGGATCGAAAGTATGTCTAGAGGGGGGGTGATTAGACTACTTGACCAAATAAAAACTTAACCTTTTCCCAATTTTAGTTCTTGGCAGATTTTAGCTATTTTAGGACAAGTCAAGCAATCATCACACAATTCAAGCAAGCATGCAAAGAGATTATGGGCAGCGGAAAGTAAAGCATGCAACTTGCAAGAATATAAAGGGAAGGGTTTGGAGAATTCAAACGCTATTGGAGACACGGATGTTTTTCCCGTGGTTCGGATAGGTGGTGCTATCCTGCATCCACGTTGATGGAGACTTCAACCCACGAAGGGTAACGGTTGCGCGAGTCCACACAGGGCTCCACCCAAGGGCAACGGTTGCGCGAGTCCACACAGGGCTCCACCCTCGAAGGGTCCACGAAGAAGCAACCACCCACAAAGGGTCCACGAAGAAGCAACCTTGTCTATCCCACCATGGCCATTGCCCACGAAGGACTTGCCTCACTAGCGGTAGATCTTCACGAAGTAGGCGATCTCCTTGCCCTTACAAACTCCTTGGTTCAACTCCACAATCTTGTCGGAGGCTCCCAAGTGACACCTAGCCAATCTAGGAGACACCACTCTCCAAGAAGTAACAAATGGTGTGTAGGTAATGAACTCCTTGCTCTTGTGCTTCAAATGATAGTCTCCCCAACACTCAACTCTCTCTCATAGGATTTGGATTTGGTGGAAAGAAGATTTGAGTGGAAAGCAACTTGGGAAGGCTAGAGATCAAGATTCACATGGTAGGAATGGAATGTCTTGGTCTCAACACATGAGTAGGTGGTTCTCTCTCAGAACATATGAGTTGGAATGATGTGTGTGTTCTGATAGCTCTCTCTTAGAATGAGAAAGAGGTGGAGGGGTATATATAGCCTCCACACAAAATCCAACCGTTACACACAATTTACCAATCTCGGTGGGACCGAATCAGAAAACTTGGTCTGACCGAAATAGTAAACCTGGTGACCGTTAGGAATTTCGGTGGGACTGAAAGGCAACTCGGTAGGACCGATTCGGTTAGGGTTTGGGCATAACGTAATCTCGGTGAGATCGATTACACAAACTCGGTGAGACCGAATTTGGTAATTAGCTAACCAGAGAGTTGGTCAGGCAAACTCGGTGGGACCGATTTGCTCTTTCGGTGAGACCGAGTGGAACTCGGTGAGACTGAAAAGTTACAAAGGGGAAACACTGAGTTTACATTGCAATCTCGGTGGGACCGATTCGCTCTTTCGGTGGGACCGAAAAGTTACGAAAGGGAAACAGAGAGTTTGCAACCCCATCTCGGTGGGACCGAGATCCTTATCGGTAGAACCGAATTGCTAGGGTTTGGCAGTGGCTTATGACAAATGAAACTCGGTGGCGCCAGATAGGAAGAATCGGTAGGACCGAGTTTGGCTTAGAGTTTAGGTCATATGTGGATATGGGAAAGTAGTTGAGGGTTTTGGAGCATATCACTAAGCACATGAAGGAAGAGGCTCATTAAGCAACACCTCATCCCTCCTTAATAGTATTGGCTTTTCCTATGGACTCAATGTGATCTTAGATCACTAAAATATAAAATGAAGAGTCTTGAGCTTTTGAGCTTGAGCCAATCCATTGTCCTTAGCATTTTGAGGGTTCCACTTTCACATCCATGCCATGCCAATCATTGAGCTTTCCTGAAATAATTATCTTGGAATAGTATTATCTCAATGAGCTATATGTTGTTATGAATTACCAAAACCACCTAGGGATAGTTGCACTTTCAATCTCCCCCTTTTTGGTAATTGATGACAACATATAGATCAAAGCTTCGACAAATGATGATAAGCATGAAATATATCGTTGCTTTGAGAAGTATGTGATAAGTAAGAGCTCCCCCTAAATTTGTTCATATTTAAAATTTGCTTTGGACTGCAAATGCACAAAGAATTAGAGTCATGGGTTACTCTTCCATGTCACATACATCTTGGTGGAGCGCTCAAAATGATAGGAATGAAATACATGCACTCATCACCAAGAATAGTGAATGATCACAAACGATAGATAGAATGATAATATTTAAGCAAGCATTAAGCAAACATTAAGTGTAGCTTATGATCAAACACATGATCATCAATGTCTCACAGGCATAAGGACGTAGTATCTCACACACAAGCAAACAAAGTTCGAAGAAACCACAAAATAAAACAAGAGAGAAAAGCAACACTCTCTCTCTCTCGAAGCCTATGATCTATACATCTTCTCCCCCTTTGGCAACAAGTTACCAAAAAATTCCTAGAAAATGCATAGCACTAGATCGACGCTCAGGCTTGATCTTCAGGTGGTGGTGGAGTCCGGAGCACTCCAAGGACGAAGCCTTCGGTAGACGTGGTCGGAGTCGAGGCTGAAGTGGATGCTGGAGCTGGTGGAACGAAGGTTGTGGCTGGTGCAGACGTTGTAGCTCTGGTGTCAGCAACTGGCAGTGCAGACGACCTCAGACCTCGTGGCACCCTCGCAAAAGCATGAGTCATGGTCCTGCCTCTCCTCTCATTCATGTCCTCCTGGAGCTGCTCCACTACAGACTGAACTTGTGTTACCTTGATGTCCAAGTCATAGAACCTCTGTTCCATGATCCTCTCTAAACTCGCCTGGTTCTGAGTCAGGGTGGCTATACTCTGCTCAATCCGCAGGGTGGACGCAATCAAGTAACTGAGCTGCTCTTGTTTGGTCTTCAAGAAATAATCAGATGCCTCCGCTTGAGTAGGCATCTTGGCAGCTTTCTCCTTCTTCGCCTTCTCCTTCTGAGCTTGTGCATGGGCAGATGATGGTTCATTCTCTGTCATCACAACTTCATTGTTCTCAAAATCTGGACGGATGGGCAGGTGTTCCTTATCCAATAAATATACGCCCGTGCCCATCTTGGAGTTGATGAGCTCCTGAATCTGAGGGGCATATCCACAGCTCCTCTTCTGATCTGCCGCAGTCCTTTTGATTGTTTCCACTATAAGGCTCATGACTTTGAATTTTTGAGGCACGTCAAAAACATGAAGCAAGTTGATCGCGTGACCTCTGATCATCTTGTGATCTCCAGACATGGGCAGAAGGGTGTGCCTAAGGATCCAGTTGATCGTAGGCAATCCTGAGAGCAGATAATGCACTGAGCCAAACTTGAATGTGTCAAGTGCTTCATTCGAAATCTCCTTGTACATGTTGGACATGGAGTTGTGGTCCATCTTTTTCTTGGCATAAATGTCCAAGTCATCTTCTTGCTCCTCTGGGGCATTGTTTAGCTTCGCCCATTCCTCAACAGTAGAGTGGTACCTCGTACCTTCTGACATCCATGTGATCCTCCCATCTGGATAAAAGTAAGCTGTGGAGTAGAACTGCATGATGAGTTCCTCGTTCCACTTTGTGAGCTTCTGCCCAACAAAGTCCTCTACTCCACACGCCTTGAAGCTGTCCTGAACTCCTGGGTAGTACTCTTCATTGTCCTTGATATAGGTCCAGTCGACCCATCTCATGTCACACACAATTGGCTTCTTGTCAAGTAGCACTGTCTCATAGAAATCCTGCTGCTCCTTGGTATGAAACCTGTAGTCCACTGCAGTCCTTCTCCTAGAAGCATATGGATCTGCTTCTCTCCACTTCCTGAGCCCTGAGTCTCTCCTGAGCTTCATATCCTCAGCCACCGGATGAGCATCGTTGTGGTCTGGGATCTTGGGCTTGAGCTTCCGAAGGACACTCTCTTCCTCATCCTCAGCAATAGTCTCAGGCATTGGGGCCTTGTTCTTCTCAGTGGCTGGGATGCTTCTTGTGTTTCTCTTTGGTGCACTCTTAGGCTTAGATGCAGCCTTAGGTGCTTCCTTGGGCTTGGATGCAGCTCCCCCTGACCTTATGGCATCTCCCATAAGTTTGGCTGCCTTGGGCGCTGGTGCAGCTGCCTCTTCCTCCTCCTCCTCTTCTACCATGATGGAGGCCTTGCCAAGTACCCTAGCCATAGTCTTTTTCACTCTCTCCTTCCTTTTCTTGCCCTCAGCTGCAACGGGCTCAATGGGAGCAGGCTTCTCAGTTGAGGCTCTAGCCTTTGACATGGGCTGCCTGCCTGCTGGCCTTTTGATCTTCAGGCCTGGCTTTGAGCCTTGAGCTGGCTCAACTCTCTTGGAAGTGGCCTCTTCCTTTGCCACATAGTCCTCATCTTCAGAATCTGAGGTTTTCTTCTTCCTTTGTCTCGTGGCAGCTTTAGGTAGGTTGCTGGGTGTGCTCCTGCTGCCATCATCTGATGAACTTGAGGGGCTAGTGCCCTCACTCAGCTGCACTTGCTGCTCTGACAAGTTTTGGCTGTCACTCTGGTCTGACATGTTGCAAACTGACTGCTGACCCTGTGAATAGATTATAGAGGAGATAGAGTGGATGAGCATCACAAAATGCAGAGATTTTTGCAAAAAGAATGATCCAAAAACTTAGTTTTAGTTTCCCACTGAAATCTCGGATCTACCGATTTTCAAACTCGGTGATACCAAAGCAGTTTTGGAACCTAAACTAGTGAACTCGGTAGGACCGAGTCACAGTTCAGTGGCACCGAGACTGCTAGGGTTTCACTGGGTTCAAAAATCGGTCACACCGATAGTAATTCTCGGTCAGACCGAGTCTCACTTGTGCAATGGCATAAGCCAAATCGGTGGGACCGAGTTTTTCAACTCGGTGGGTCCGAGATGGTTTCGGCGGAAACCTAAACCTAGAATTTTCGAATCAAACCTAATCTATGAGCGTTTTGACTGCATAGAAGTTTCTCAATCATGGCAAGAATCAATGCGATCACAATGTGCTAGGAATCAGATTGAGGAATAGCACAAAGATCAAGTCCATACCCTAGTTCGGCGGGGACTTGCTACGGCGGCAACGGCGGGGCAGAATTCCCGTTGACGGCGACGGAGACCAGCGACTGGAGGCTGCTGGCGGCGAGAAGACGATCCGGAGACCTCGAGGGCAGAGCAGGCTATCGCGCGGGCGAAGGGGTTCGGAGAAATTTCCAAATTTTGCCCGTGACTATATATAGCCCAACCCTGTCAGTGTGACCGAGTGGAACAACTCGGTGGCACCGAGATTCATAACTGCGTGCAGTTACTGAAACTCGGTGAGACCGAAAGGTTCAAGTCGGTTGCACCGAGATCGAAAACCTAGATCAACTTAATGATCTCGGTAGGACCGAAAGTGGAGTATCGGTCAGACCGAGAATCATAAAGAGGTTTTGGAAGTTTAAGTCTATGACGAATCGGGGACTCCGAGTGCTCCTCACACAGAGTGGTTCGAATCTGACTTGAACAAATTTTGTGATGCAGCATGAATAGAGTTTGAGACGAGAAAAGCATAGATAGCTAGAGGAGGTTCTTAGGCATTCTTGTCCATCCACTTGGCAAAAAGAAGATAAAGCCAAACAATCAAAACAACAAGTGGATGTCCTTGAATGAGTAAAATATGCAATCAGCATGCTCACACAATAAGATAGCAAATGAAATATGTGGCAAGGCATGCACAACCAATTCTAGCATCTATCAAGCAATTTGTGATGACTAGGTCATTTATATATGAGTATATTGACTTAGGAGTCAAGTGAGAACACTTGATCGTAGGTCATACTCATCGTTTAAGCTCAAGTGGGGTTACCACTTTTACATAAAGCATTGTTGTGTTCACATCTTTAGAGTTGCTTTAGCTCAAGTCTTAGAGTAAAGCTCCCCCTAGATGTGATATCCCCCCTAAGAGGGATGAACTAACCTTGGGTTTTGTCGATGATGACTTCATGTAGATATTGAAGATGTGGATGCTCAATGTTGATGTAGATCTCTTGGAGCTATCCATTTGAGTGAATTGCACTTTCAATACCTACATGGGTTAGTCCCACAAGGAACAAACAAGGATATCCATAGACATAGAGTGATGCACACAAAGATGATGTCCATGAAAACTTTTAGGTTACCTTGTCCCTTGTCTTACCAACAAGAGGGTTTGTGACTCCTTGAACTAGTGCAAGATGTGGAAGTTGATTGCACTTGTTTTTGCCAAAATGATAAGAGTGAAGTATGTTGGCGGAGTCACCCTCAAGAACTCTCTAGTTCTTCTTCTTTTGGATCCACATCATCTTGATGGGAATCCTTGGAGTTGTAGTCGTACTTGATGAAGTGGAACTTGAAGTAGTCTTGGGAATCCACTTGACTAAGGTCTTAGGAGCTTCTTCAAATGCATCAATTTCCTCTTGAAGCTTGTCCTTGCCTTTTTGCTCATAGTCTTGTGGTGGAAGATCATCTTGAGCTTGTGTCCCCTTGAAAGAAGTATACTTCTCTTGTTGAGAGACAAACTTTGTCTTGGGGTATTGATCTTCTTCCCATTCAACACCATTGGCATTGAACTTTCGTTCAAAACCAATACCTTGATTCTTCCGATGCATTCCTTGCTTGCGCACAATTTCCTCGAATTGCTTACTCCCGGCACGGATTTTGTACACTCCTTTCTCTATAATTCCCTTCAATAGGCTATTTTCTTGCTCAAGTGTAACTTGGCTAAGAGAATCATTAGTGGAATCAAGAGAACTACTAGAAGCAACAATATTGGATTTAGCATGATCATTGTTACTACTAGAGGAAGAATCTTTCTTGTTAGACTTGACTTGAGGCATGTAAGTGGATAAGAGTAAACGCTTGGCAATGTAAGAAGAACTTTTCTTGCGGAGATCATCATTGATTGCCTTTAAGAACTCATGCTCTTGCTCAAGATTGAGCTTTTCAAAGCGTAGTTTCTCATGAGCTCTTAAAAGTTCTCGATGATCTTCGAAGATAGTGTCATGAGCTAACTTAAGAGTTTTTAGTTCTTCAGTTAGAGCCTCAATCTTCTCCTTATCATTGTCATTCGTTTTATCTTGATTAGCATGATTAATTGGTCTTTCATCATAGTATTCATCACTAGAGTTGTCACCAAGCAAATCATCACCTAACAAGTCATCTTCATCACTATTGAAATCAACATACTCGGAGTGTGTTACCTTAGGACCTTTGGCCATGAAGCATCTTCCAATTCCTTCATTTGGTGAGTCAAATATGTCGTAGGAGTTGGTTGACACACGTGCTAGACCGGCAACACCTTCATCTTGAGTATCTTTGGAGTCGGAGTGATAAGTTCTCTCGGAGTGGCTGTCGGAGTCGGAGCCGGATACCCATTCACCAACATGAGCTTGATGTCTTCGTCTTGTGTAGCTCCTTGATGATTTTTTCCTTCCTTTCCGAATCCTTGCTTCTCCGTGAGTATCTTCGTTCATAACGATCATCTTTACTCCTTCTCTCTCTTGGTGGTGATCCTTTGCTTCTTCTTTTTGGAGAATCTTCTCTTCTTTTGTAGGGAGCCGTACACTCATTGGAGTAGTGTCCGGGTCTTCCACAATTGTAACAGTTTCGCTCTCGACTAGAAGATCTTTTGTCATTGTAGGACCTTGACTTGGAGCTTCTATCTTTGCTTCTACTCTTGTAGAACTTGTTGAAGTTCTTCACCATTAAGATCAATTCTTCATTGAAGTCTTGTTTCTCATTTGATGATGTAGGGGCTTCACATGAGGCTTTATAGGCACCACTTGACTTCTTGTGAAGTTCCTCTTTAACCTTAAGTGACATCTCATGAGCAACAATTCTTCCAATCACTTCCATTGGCTTGAGATCTTTGTAATTGGGCATCATTTGGATCAATGTGCACATGGTATCATATTTTCCATCCAAGGCTCTTAGGATCTTCTTGATGATGAATCTATCGGTCATCTCTTCACTTCCTAAGCTGGCAATCTCATTTGTGATGAGAGCAAGCCTAGAGTACATTTCAGCGACACCTTCACCGTCCTTCATCTTGAACTTGTCAAGTTGGCTTTGAAGCACATCCAACTTGGATTCCTTGACGGAGTCGGTACCTTCGTGCATATCAATCAAAGTGTCCCAAATTTCCTTTGCATTCTCAAGGCGGCTGATTTTGTTGAATTCTTCGGGGCACAATCCGTTGAAGAGAATATCACAAGCTTGAGCATTGTATTGCAACATCTTCAACTCATCCGCGGTAGCTTCACGGTTTGGTTCTCTCCCATCAAAGAAGTCACCTTGCAAACCAACACACACAATAGCCCAAACAGCAGGGTTATGTCCAAGAATATGCATTTTCATTTTATGCTTCCAACTAGCAAAATTAGTACCATCAAAGTAAGGACCTCTACGGTGATAATTTCCCTCGCTAGACGCCATACTCTCCTAGGTTGTGAAACCAAGGCTATGACCACCAAAAGCTATGGAGATCAAGCAAATGGAGACCAAAGCTCTGATACCACTTGTAGGATCGAAAGTATGTCTAGAGGGGGGTGATTAGACTACTTGACCAAATAAAAACTTAACCTTTTCCCAATTTTAGTTCTTGGCAGATTTTAGCTATTTTAGGACAAGTCAAGCAATCATCACACAATTCAAGCAAGCATGCAAAGAGTTTATGGGCAGCGGAAAGTAAAGCATGCAACTTGCAAGAATATAAAGGGAAGGGTTTGGAGAATTCAAACGCTATTGGAGACACGGATGTTTTTCCCGTGGTTCGGATAGGTGGTGCTATCCTACATCCACGTTGATGGAGACTTCAACCCACGAAGGGTAACGGTTGCGCGAGTCCACACAGGGCTCCACCCAAGGGCAACGGTTGCGCGAGTCCACACAGGGCTCCACCTTCGAAGGGTCCATGAAGAAGCAACCACCCACAAAGGGTCCACGAAGAAGCAACCTTGTCTATCCCACCATGGCCATCGCCCACGAAGGACTTGCCTCACTAGCGGTAGATCTTCACGAAGTAGGCGATCTCCTTGCCCTTACAAACTCCTTGGTTTAACTCCACAATCTTGTCGGAGGCTCCCAAGTGACACCTAGCCAATCTAGGAGACACCACTCTCCAAGAAGTAACAAATGGTGTGTAGGTAATGAACTCCTTGCTCTTGTGCTTCAAATGATAGTCTCCCCAACACTCAACTCTCTCTCATAGGATTTGGATTTGGTGGAAAGAAGATTTGAGTGGAAAGCAACTTGGGAAGGCTAGAGATCAAGATTCATATGGTAGGAATGGAATGTCTTGGTCTCAACACATGAGTAGGTGGTTCTCTCTCAGAACATATGAGTTGGAATGATGTGTGTGTTCTAATAGCTCTCTCTTAGAATGAGAAAGAGGTGGAGGGGTATATATAGCCTCCACACAAAATCCAACCGTTACACACAATTTACCAATCTCGGTGGGACCGAATCAGAAAACTTGGTCTGACCGAAATAGTAAACCTGGTGACCGTTAGGAAATTCGGTGGGCCTGACATGCAACTCAGTAGGACCAATTCGGTTAGGGTTTGGGCATAACGTAATCTCGGTGAGACCGATTACACAAACTCGGTGAGACCGAATTTGGTAATTAGTAAGACCGAGTTTGGCTTAGAGTTTAGGTCATATGTGGATATGGGAAAGTAGTTGAGGGTTTTGGAGCATATCACTAAGCACATGAAGGAAGAGGCTCATTAAGCAACACCTCATCCCTCCTTAATAGTATTGGCTTTTCCTATGGACTCAATGTGATCTTAGATCACTAAAATATAAAATGAAGAGTCTTGAGCTTTTGAGCTTGAGCCAATCCATTGTCCTTAGCATTTTGAGGGTTCCACTTTCACATCCATGCCATGCCAATCATTGAGCTTTCCTGAAGTAATTATCTTGGAATAGTATTAGCTCAATGAGCTATATGTTGTTATGAATTACCAAAACCACCTAGGGATAGTTGCACTTTCACAAACGTATTGTACCGGTCACAGTTCAGGTATGGGACTGTCTGAGTTCTCCACTAAGGATGGACCTTGTTCGGGAACGTGTCGGTGATGGATCCATAGGAGCGATCGACATCAGTAGGTTCAGGTGTTCGAGTCTTAGTGGGTACAAGAGCTCTGCTCTACTAGCGCCTGTGTGGTTCTAGTTGAGACTGTCGACGTCGGAGTACCCCTCTTAAGAGCGTAAAAGTGTGAAATTTCACCCCTATGACTCCCCGGTTGGGGAGCTTGCGGTCATGTGTGACGCCAATAATTTCTTGGTCCATTTTCATTATATCCGGTTATGTTGTTCTTTTACCTATTTCCAATTAAATTGGCTCCAGCAAATTGTCACGTTATTTATGCTCCTTTAGATATAGTCAACCCGTTGTTACTGTATCAATATCCTTAAATTCTACTCTTGTTGAATAGTGAAGTATCTGGTTGCTGAGTATGACTTGTCGTACTCATCCTTGCTTTCTCTATTTTTATATACAGACGATGTAACTCAAGCCTGTTCAAAAGATGTAGTCGTCCCGGACTAGGCTGGACCAGTGGGTGGGAAGGCGACTAGAAAATAATTTATTTGAGCCATTTTGTAAATATAAAGGACTTGTAAAGTAAATATATGAGCTTTTGTGATCCACTGTTGGTTTATGCCTGCTTAATCACGCCTTGCATGACGATAGGCCCCTGGTCTATAGGCGCGCGGCGGCTGTCTCGCCTAGGCCCGGTCTCGGGGCGTGACAGTTAAAGTGGTATCAGAGCTCTAGGTTTTAGGTTGCGTTGGGATAAACGGGTAGATCGTCGAATATATTTGTGTTGTGTGACAGGTATGAAGATTTTATTTTCATACCTTGTCTCAACTTGTTTGTGTGTTGTTACTCACAAATATTTTTGGCAGATATCCAGGCAAATAAAAATATAGCGTACATATTATTGGCGAAATTTGAGGATGCATGGGAAATAAATAGACATTTTGTTGACTCATGACTTGTTATTTGTGTAGATTTTCTTGTTTAAGACAACTGGTGATATTTATCTAGTAATGGGACAATTGCTATACCACCATCTATCCTTTTTGATAATGACCTTACCAAATAAAATGACTAGTGTTGCCAACTTATGTTATAGCAGATATATCCATGAAAAGGATAAAAGATTGCAAATCATGTTTGCATTTTATTAATTAATTATTCAACACACATCAAATAAGCTATCTCAATTATTATCGGAGGATATTTGGCCACTAACAAAATAGTGGAAATGAATTTCGGGGACGAAATTCTTATAAGGTGGGAAGGATGTAATAACCCGGATTTTTTAGGGTTATTAATTTAAATTAAGATGAGTAATTAAATTTCTATTATATGTTTAACATAAAATATTTGAGCAAATAAGATATGCTAGATTATTGATTCAAGTGATTGAAATAGAACTGTAATTTTTGCATGCATAAAATATTAGATGGATATAATTACACACTAAGTAAGTATGTATATGTGCACATAGACTAGCATCCATGCACTCACGTTATGGCATTAGCATGCAAAGTAATACAAATTAGTGGGTAGTACAGGCTAGCTAGTAATGAGAAGATGGCCAAATACTAGAAGATGTGCATGCATGTAATGATGAGAATGCACACGTATGTACTATGCTTACAAGCTAAGTAAAATCCTATGCATGAGAGGGCCAACGTGGCCTGGTACTAGATGAAGCTAGGTTGTGCTGGCAGCACCCTTAGATATTTAGGACCAAGATATTTCTATGTGGAGGTTTTATATAGTGGTCAGGTTTGTTTGGCTTTTGCACAAGCAAAAGGGGCAGCAGTTCGAAGGGTCAAGGGGAAAGGGTCAAAGGCCATTGCGGCTTGATCTTTTACCAGGTTCTCCACGTAGACCAATGCATGCTTGCCACGTAATAGGTAGAGTCCAGATGATCGTGTGCTTCAACAACAGCTCGGCTGAGTTCACTCTGGGCTCACCATCTATAAATAGCTGCTGCTACTCGTTTTGCACATCCTCATCACCAAGAGTGAGAGCATGAGAGAAATAGAGCATACCAGCGGAGAGAGAGCGAAGAGAAGAGAGATGAAGAATACAAGTATGCATGCGTCCATGTTTGAAGATATATAGATCATGTAGATGCTGCTGGAGGGAAGAACGGAGCCATACGTCAGAAGAATATTAGTATATGCGTGTTCGTCAGATTCTATACAAAGATGATGGAGTATTGGAGTTTCATCTTCTGGCAGAATATTATTCTAAAGGACAAATCATATTATCCGAGGCAAGTGGTTACTTTGCTAACTTCTTGAATCCTATCTTATTGTTGTCTCCTGTGATCATCGTTCTGATTATGTTGCTAGACCTTGAATCTTATTTATCCTCTATTGATTCCTGTTTTATTTGAGGACATGTTGTCTTTGATAATCCATTTGTTGAAGGATATGTTGTCCTTGATGATCCATTTGTTGATGGAAAGTCTGATACGAGAGGAACTCATGTAAAGGCATGGGTTTATTGTCTTGGCTGATATTTCAGTGATCCTATATAGCTGATCCAGCCCCATGTCATATTCTGTCCATCTATATTGGTGTCACGACGACAAACGTATTGTACCGGTCACAGTTCAGGTATGGGACTGTCTGAGTTCTCCACTAAGGACGGACCTTGTTCGGGAACGTGTCGGTGATGGATCCATAGGAGCGATCGACATCAGTAGGTTCAGGTGTTCGAGTCTTAGTGGGTACAAGAGCTCTGCTCTACTAGCGCCTGTGTGGTTCTAGTTGAGACTGTCGACGTCGGAGTACCCCTCTTAAGAGCGTAAAAGTGTGAAATTTCACCCCTGTGACTCCCGGGTTGGGAAGCTTGCGGTCATGTGTGATGCCAATAATTTCTTGGTCCATTTTCATTATATCCGGTTATGTTGTTCTTTTACCTATTTCCAATTAAATTGGCTCCAGCAAATTGTAACGTTATTTATGCTCCTTTAGATATAGTCAACCCGTTGTTACTGTATCAATATCCTTAAATTCTACTCTTGTTGAATAGTGAAGTATCTGCTTGCTGAGTATGACTTGTCGTACTCATCCTTGCTTTCTCTATTTTTAGATACAGACGATGTAACTCAAGCCTGTTCAAAGATGTAGTCATCCCAGACTAGGCTGGACCAGTGGGTGGGAAGGCGACTAGAAAATAATTTATTTGAGCCATTTTGTAAATGTAAAGGACTTGTAAAGTAAATATATGAGCTTTTGTGATCCACTGTTTGTTTATGCCTGCTTAATCATTCCTTGCGTGACTATAGGCCCCTGGTCTATAGGCGTGCGGCGGCTGTCTCGCCTAGGCCTGGTCTCGGGGCCTGACAGTTAAAGTGGTATCAGAGCTCTAGGTTTTAGGTTGCGTTGGGATAAACGGGTAGATCGTCGAATATATTTGTGTTGTGTGACAGGTATGAAGATTTTATTTTCATACCTTGTCTCAACTTGTTTGTGTGTTGTTACTCACAAATATTTTTGGCAGATATCCAGGCAAATAAAAATATAGCGTACATATTATTGGTGAAATTTGAGGATGCATGAGAAATAAATAGACATTTTGTTGACTCATGACTTGTTATTTGTGTAGATTTTCTTGTTTAAGACAACTGGTGATATTTATCTAGCAATGGGATAATTGCTATACCACCATCTATCCTTTTTGATAATGACCTTACCAAATAAAATGACTAGTGTTGCCAACTTATGTTATAGCAGATATATCCATGAAAAGGAGAAAAGATTGCAAGTCATGTTTGCATTTTATTAATTAATTATTCAGCACACATCAAATAAGCTATCTCAATTATTATCGGAGGATATTTGGCCACTAACAAAATAGTGGAAATGAATTTCGGGGACAAAATTCAACATAAAATATTTGAGCAAATAAGATATGCTAGATTATTGATTCAAGTGATTAAAATAGAACTGTAATTTTTGCATGCATAAAATATTAGATGGATATAATTACACACTAAGTAAGTATGTATATGTGCACATAGACTAGCATCCATGCACTCACGTTATGGCATTAGCATGCAAAGTAATACAAATTAGTGGGTAGTACAGGCTAGCTAGTAATGAGAAGATGGCCAAATACTAGAAGATGTGCATGCATGTAATGATGAGAATGCACACGTATGTACTATGCTTACAAGCTAAGTAAAATCCTATGCATGAGAGGGCCAACGTGGCCTGGTACTAGATGAAGCTAGGTTGTGCTGGCAGCACCCTTAGATATTTAGGACCAAGAAATTTCTACGTGGAGGTTTTGTATAGTGGTCAGGTTTGTTTGGCTTTTGCACAAGCAAAAGGGGCAGCAGTTCGAAGGGTCAAGGGGAAAGGGTCAAAGGCCATTGCGGCTTGATCTTTTATCAGGTTCTCCACGTAGACCAATGCATGCTTGCCACGTAATAGGTAGAGTCCAGATGATCGTGTGCTTCAAGAACAGCTCGGCTGAGTTCACTCTGGGCTCACCATCTATAAATAGCTGCTGCTACTCGTTTTGCACATCCTCATCACCAAGAGTGAGAGCATGAGAGAAATAGAGCATACCAGCGGAGAGAGAGCGAAGAGAAGAGAGATGAAGAATACAAGTATGCATGCATCCATGTTTGAAGATATATAGATCGTGTAGATGCTGCTGGAGGGAAGAACGGAGCCATACGTCAGAAGAATATTAGTATATGCGTGTTCGTCAGATTCTATACAAAGATGATGGAGTATTGGAGTTTCATCTTCTGGAAGAATATTATTCTAAAGGACAAATCATATTATCCGAGGCAAGTGGTTACTTTGCTAACTTCTTGAATCCTATCTTATTGTTGTCTCCTGTGATCATCGTTCTGATTATGTTGCTAGACCTTGAATCTTATTTATCCTGTGTTGATTCCTGTTTTATTTGAGGACATGTTGTCTTTGATAATCCATTTGTTGAAGGACATGTTGTCCTTGATGATCCATTTGTTGATGGAAAGTCTGATACGAGAGGAACTCATGTAAAGGCATGGTTTTATTGTCTTGGCTGATATTTCAGTGATCCTATATAGCTGATCCAGCCCCATGTCATATTTTGTCCATCTATATTGGTGTCACGACGGCAAACGTATTGTACCGGTCACAGTTCAGGTATGGGACTGTCTGAGTTCTCCACTAAGGACGGACCTTGTTCGGGAACGTGTCGGTGATGGATCCATAGGAGCGATCGACATCAGTAGGTTCAGGTGTTCGAGTCTTAGTGCGTACAAGAGCTCTGCTCTAGTAGCACCTGTGTGGTTCTAGTTGAGACTGTCGATGTCGGAGTACCCCTCTTAAGAGCGTAAAAGTGTGAAATTTCACCCCTGTGACTCCCGGGTTGGGAAGCTTGCGGTCATGTGTGACGCCAATAATTTCTTGGTCCATTTTCATTATATCCGGTTATGTTGTTCTTTTACCTATTTCCAATTAAATTGGCTCCAACAAATTGTCACGTTATTTATGCTCCTTTAGATATAGTCAACCCGTTGTTACTGTATCAATATCCTTAAATTCTACTCTTGTTGAATAGTGAAGTATCTGCTTGCTGAGTATGACTTGTCGTACTCATCCTTGCTTTCTCTATTTTTAGATACAGACGATGTAACTCAAGCCTGTTCAAAAGATGTAGTCATCCCAGACTAGGCTGGACCAGTGGGTGGGAAGGCGACTAGAAAATAATTTATTTGAGCCATTTTGTAAATGTAAAGGACTTGTAAAGTAAATATATGAGCTTTTGTGATCCACTGTTGGTTTATGCCTGCTTAATCACGCCTTGCGAGACTATAGGCCCCTGGTCTATAGGCGCGCGGCGGCTGTCTCGCCTAGGCCCGGTCTCGGGGCGTGACAGCGTGTGCCTACAATTGAGTGAGAGACCATCATACTTAGCTAGCCGGGCATGAGATTGTGTGTGTGGGCGTGTGAGATGGAGAGAGAACGAGGGGGAGAGATAGAGTTTTAGATGGGCCTATCGAGTGCGAGTGAGATATGCATGTGTATGTGTGAGCCAGGTGGATGGAGAGTTTGAGAGAGAGGGGGAAGAGCTCCGAGACGACATAGTGGTGCGTGAGAGAGTTACAGGCAAAGAGCCAAGGAATCTGTGTGCGTACGATGAGTGCACCCAAGATATCCAGCTTGGACTAGCTAGAGTATCATACATAGTGTGCGAGAGAGACCTATAGATGGTGTATATATGCATGCGAACTAGAAAGACCCCCCCCCCACACACACACAAAGAGAGAGAGAGAGAGAGAGAGAGAGATGGAGAGATAGAGAGAGTGAACAGGAGTCCGGGAGAGGGGGAGGTCGCGTTTTATGCATCAAAGACTGATATAAACCATGTTTCGATATAAACTTGCATTCAAATATTTAAATTGGAGAACATGTTGTCTGCAATCCACACATGAACGGATATATGCATATATCAAACAAGTTCATTAATTTGACTTTAAACATGTTCATGGAGTACTATAATACTGTACAACATGCTACTCGATTGAGGTGTTCAATTTTGGATTTAGTTCACTATTTTGACCTACTGAACGAGCTATTTCATTGAATCGAGATATTTCATTTTGGGTTTGATTCGCGTTTTTTAGTGGGTCAACTATTTGTCATATAGTAAATCGCTAGCAACGAGCATGTAAAAACACATTACTCCCGAGCATCATCTCTCCATCTAAAAAAGAAGTGGCAAGCTAATATTTCAAAATTTGATCCGAATCAACTTGGTAAGGTAGATGTGGATGCTCGTTCTCCCAAAATTTGAATGAACCGTTAAACATCCTCTCTGCTCGGTGGAATTCGCCCGAGCAAATAAATGGGAGATGCGAAATTACCGTCCTATGTGGGACACGCATCAATTGGCCCATTGTACATCGAGGGTAGGTTCGTAACTTCATCCAAGCGCGCCTTCTCCTCGACCGAAATGACATGTGCCGAATAATTCATAAACCATGGTCGGCAAAACACGCTCTCCTCGCCCGAAATAGCTGGCGCCCACTATTTCAAAACACGCTCTCCTCGCCCGAAATCGCTCGCGCCCACTATAGTTCAAAACACGCCCTCCTCGCCCGAAATCGCTCCCGCCCAGAGAAGCAAAGTTACTCTACTATCCCCGACCCTCAGTACACAGACCCAAGCCCAGAAGCCTATAGGCAAGGGTAGAACTGTAACTCCCCCTCACATTTTAGACAAATGCATCCGTAAGACATGGTTCCACTCCCCTCCCAATTTCCCCGCACGCCCCCATTCATACCTCGTGGGCGCCAAATCACCTTTTCCCCGGGAAGCTCCCTTCTCCCGAGCCGCGAAACCTCAGCCCCACCTCCATGGCGCACCCCACCGCACCAATTTCACAGCCGCCCTCCTCCCTAATGCCGGAGATGTTGTCCATTTGCCGTCGTGCACTGGGCCATGTGCCTCTTACTCCGTGCTGCTGGTGCTGCCTTGACGACGGCCGCGTGAACCGTACCGGAGCCGATTCACCCCCGCCGTTGTTCACGGCGCCGGAGCGGCTCCAACTTTTGATCCGTCCAGAGTCCTGGCGCTGCTTCGGCGTAGCCGTCGACTGTCGCAACATCGCTCTTTCCCTGCCGCCGGTCACCACCGCAGCCGCGTCGGCCTCACCGACTCGGCGGCTGGACCTACCTACTTCACCATGCCGCTAGATAGTTCGCACCCTCATCTCAAATCACTTTATTTAGGCGTCAGTTGTCTGAATTTTTATTCTAGGCCAATCGATTTGCAATGGGAAGCAGCACCCCTCGAGGCGGCGGAGCTCCTAGGCTGCCGGTTGGCTGGTGTCTAACGTAAGGGTGTGGGGCCGCAAAGTTTGCCGCGGAAGCAGCGCTTAGATGGCTATATTTTAGAGTTGCATGGGTTGAAGGTACTGCCGCCGCCGGATCTGGATGACGGGGAGTCTTTGTTGATTGGCCCGGGGGCGGCGCAACCACGGCAGTGTGGTGGGTCGGGGAGCGGGGTTTTGGCCGGGGCCACAGACGGCGGAGGCAGGCTGCTCTGTCGTTGGTCGCTGGCTCTTCGGGGAAGATTCCGAACAGTGTCAGCCCGGAGGCACAAGACGACCAGCCATCCGGCGTAGATCGGACAGTACCAAAATAAAATAAAATTGTGTGACCCCAATTTCGTCTTCAGTCAACAGACGTGTGACCACTCTCGTACCTTGTTGTTGATCTCTTAGTGTATTTCTTCAGATCAAAGAGATATGTCGTTCTTAACATTATGCGTTATCTGCATCTTCAGACACACCGTCTTCCGACTCACCGCATCTGCTCCAACAAGGGAAGCATACACCAGAAGGGAGCTATAGTCCCCACTCAACAGTTCCCTGCATCGAATGCGCGTGCCCGACATGCATAGCCACAACAACTGCAGGGCCATCCACAAGTCAGCACATGATGCTCACTCCTATGGATGGCATCCAGATAGGTTGTACCCTCATCTTACTTGTGTGCAACATTTATGGCTTTGTTATTCATCTAAGCATGGAAAATAGATCATCACATTTCACTGTATATTCATGCTGATCTCTTATGGGTCTTGTTCAGGACTTAACGTTGTTCCATAGTTCAGCTAAGATACTTGTTCTTTAGGTAACACTGTTCCATAGTTATCATCCATCAGCCAATGCTATCCCACAGGCTGGTGATTATAGTATTATACCACTTCTTGTATTTCCTATGTTGTTCTTTAATACTTTTGTGTGCCATCTAGTTAATGTCGAGTACAAATGATACATATTCTGTAGCTTTCATCTGTCTTCTCCCTTTAGTTTATGAGACCTGTTGCTGCTAGTTAACCCCAGTCCTACTATTTATGTCGTCTCCTACAGGCACTCATTACATAAATCTAACTACTAGTTGTCTTCCATGCATGTCAGATATAATTGCACACACTGATATATCCACAAGAACCTCACGGAGCAATGTAAAGGCCAATAAACTTGATGTCAATGATACCCAATATGATGGAACATGTAAAGGCAGTTCTTCAGAAGACTTGCAGAAAGATGATGAATCCTCTTCACCCCACAAGGTCCTTGCTCTAACTTGGCCTGTGATATGGGTACAACATGCATATAATGTCCTGGAGTGTATCTACTCTGTTGCAATGCCATGTGCTTAGCATGCTGATCATGCATGTAAATATGTCATGCCTTCCTGTTTTTCAGTACCTATTCCATTCATGATAACATGTTTTCAAATTTAAGTACTGTCATTCTACTCTATCGCAATGCCATCTGCTTAATTTGGACATCATGCTTCTAAATATCTTATGCATTGTTATTCATCAGTATGTACTTCATCTCTCTACCATACCATGTTTTTTTACATTGAAGTGATGTTCTAGTGCTCTATTGCAATGCCATCTTATTTTCCCAATCATACACGTGTATGTTGCCTTAGTTATTTCTGTATGTATTCTGCTAGCATACAGTTTTA
Source organism: Triticum urartu (assembly GCF_056163025.1). NCBI lineage: Eukaryota > Viridiplantae > Streptophyta > Magnoliopsida > Poales > Poaceae > Triticum > Triticum urartu. The sequence goes on along the minus strand of NC_141875.1, from coordinate 492,074,573 downwards.
GTTACATTCAACTAGTGTTTTTTGTTGTGTTGTCTTGTCGTATCCCTAGCTCTTACACCATACTCCCTCCGTCCGGATTACATGTTGCCGAAATGGATAAAAAGGATGTATCTAGAACTGAAATACGCCTAGACCCATCCATGTTTTTCCGGATGGAGGGAATACATGTCAATATTTCATGTCTTTCTATTCTTCAATACCTATTCCATCTCTCTGCTGCTGCATGTTTTAAAATTAAAGCACTATTCTTCTATACAAGGCATGCAAGGGGAAGACGACTATGTTAGAATCTGAAGGGTTACAAACAAGGCCTTTGCAAAAGATCCAAATGCCAGGAGATAATAAACCAACTCCAGTTTTTAAAGATACTGCTCCAGCACAGAGAAACCCAACTCCTACTGATAATAAGCAGATTCCAGTGGCCAAAGAACTAGTCCGCTCCAGTCCAGCAAAAATATGTCAACTCAATTCTAAGAAGCGTGTGTGTATCCTTGCATCATGAAATTTTATAGCATGCAGATCATATTTTCTACATGTTTCTTACCCATCTCTCTTTTAGAAAATAAGCTTAACAGATACAAGATTTTCTGCAATGGTATCGTTTATGAGGAAAGATTCTTGCAGGAATTCTCTGTGCTCCAATGTAGATGTAAGTACCTGTTGTATATCACTATATTTTTACATCAGCATGTATTTTGTTAATCGGCGTGAATCCAACCTTTATCTGATCAAAATTTAGTTGTAGCAAAATGTATGATTAGAGGCCACAATGTTGATTTTTGCAAGGAAAATTGCCTGGTAGTTTTGCATCCTGGGCTGCATGAGTGTACTATCTCATATCAGTGGGTTTGAATACTTTGGTTCTGCAGTCGGTTTTTCAGTGTTTTTTTTACTGTGTTGTCCCGTCGTATCCCTAGCTCTTACATCATACTCCCTCAGTCCGGATTAAATGTCGCAGAAATGGATAAAACTGGATGTATCTAGAACTGAAATACGCCTAGACCCATCCATTTATTTCCGGATGGAGTGAATACATGTCAATATGTCATGCCTTTCTATTCTTCAGTACCTATTCCATCTCCGTTGTCTCATGTTTTATAACTGAATCACCATTCTTCTATATAAGGCATGCAAGGGGAAGATGGCTATGTTAGAATCTGAAGGGTTACAAACCAGGTCTTTGCAAAAGATCCAAACGCCAGGAGATAATAAACCAACTCCATTTTTCATAGATACTGCTCCAGCACAGAGAAACCCAACTCCCACTGATAATAAGCAGATTCCAGTGGCTAAAGAACTAGTCTGCTCCAGTCCAGCAAAAGAATGTCAACTCCATTCTAAGAAGCGTGTGCGTATCCTCGCATCATGAAATTTTATAGCATTCTGATCGTATTTTCTACATGTTTCTTACCCGTCTCTCTTTTAGAAAATAAGGTTAAACGATACAAGACTTCCTCCATTGGGATCGCATTCGAGGAAAATATCTTGCGGGAATTCTCTGTGCTCCTGTGCTGATGTAAGTACCTGTTGTATATCACTATATTTTTACATCAGCATGCATTTTGTTAATCGGCCTGAATCTAACCTTTATCTGATCTAAAATTAGTTGTAGCAAAATGTTAAAGGCGCCAATGTTGATTTTTGTAAGGAAAATTGTCTGGTAGTTTTGCGTACTTAGCTGCATAAATGTGCTATCTCATATCACGCACATTACTGAATTGTAGTGCTTCTCTGGTTGCCCATTCATTCATTGTGTCAATGTTGCTTTCGTATTACCTTACCTGGCTGATGATAGCTGTGCCATATTGTGTTAATTTGGTGTGGACTAGTTGCCCAAATATTCGTTGTGTCAATGTTGCTTTCCTATTATCTAACTTGGCCAATGATAGCAATGCTAGTGTGTTAATTTTGTGCAGGCTGCTGAAGATAAGAAGACGAACTCTGAAAACAGCAAGGCAACCCCATTGTTTCTTTCCAGTAAATCTAGGCCAGGTAATATGGCAATAACTCATGATTAATCTGTTTGGTTCCCGTCCTAATTTATGTTATGATGCAGTGGTCAAGACACTCTCCACTATCAATAATACAAGCCTGCCAAAATCGCCATCTAAATCTGTTCAGTATCCTCTGTCTCGAATGCGACAGAATAAATGTATGTTTGTGAACCAATTAATGGCTGAAGCAATGATGGAAATGGTGGATGAATCTGAGGTGCAGCATCATGTGACACAATAACTGATCAATGTTTTCAGAGACACTGTGGCAAAGCAGCAAGAACTTGCCCACATGCTTATGGGCGTCATCTGTGCTAAGGTTGCAGATTGTGACGTTGTAGATGGTTAGGTTCTACTCATTTATTTGCACTGGCATCAATCTTTGATTGCCCAGTGGATGTAATTTCCTGTAATATATTCTGGATGTGCAACGTTATTCCCTGTATGCTGTACCTTTACTCGTTGTAATGGGCTCAAATTATCTAATTTGGCCTAAAGACATGAACGAACTTTAGTGGGCCCATTAAGTTAATGGGCCGTTACTAGGCCGAAAGTTAATGGTCGGCCCTCTTACCTCCCGGGTCATTAACAGGCCGACATCGAAGCGGGCAACAGGTGGCCCCAATTTATTTCACGGGCCGTTAACAGGCCGTTACTAAGTTTGGGTTACATATGGCCGAACTATACTGTAGGCCTTTAGCAGGCCGAAAGAGACAGCGGGCTTGTATTGGACCATGAAGAGCATGGGACACTAAGAGGCCGAAAGTCAGGTCGTATTGTAAACGGCCCAACTGTGTTGTGGGCCTTTAGCAGGCCGAAAGAGAAACTGGGCTGGTATTGGTCCATGAAGGGCATGGGGCCGTTAAGAGGCCAAAACTAAGGTCCGACTACAAATGGCCCAACTCATTTATGGTCCGTTAACAGGCCGAAAGGCACACAAGGCTGGGAATTGGCCCAACACTTAAATGGGTCGCTAAAAGGCCAAAACTCAGGTCCGACTACAATTGGCCCAACTGATTTATGGGCCGTCAATAGGCTGAAAGTGACACCGGGCCAGAAATTGGCCCAACACTTAAATGGGCCGCTAAAAGGCCGAAACTCAAGTCCGACTACAAATGGCCCATCGGATTTATGGGCCGTCAACAGGATGAAAAACACACCGGGCCAGAAATTAGCCCAACATTAAAATGGGCCGCTAAAAGGTCGAAAGATGTACATCCTGAAAATTGGCCGATCCATTAAATGGGCCGTTAACAGGCCGAAATCTTACCGGGCCGATATTGAGCCCAAATATATAGCGGGCTGTTAACGGGCTCGAACTGACGATGGGCTGCAACGGTGTGAAATCTTTAACGGGCCGAATTGGCACATCTCGTATGGGCCGTGGGCTTAAATGGACCTGACACAAGTAGGCCTTATATGGGCCGGCCTGCTAATTTTTACTAGGCCGGCCTTTTTCACTGGAATGGGCCACTGTTGGGCCGTGCCACGTGTCGACCTATCATAGGCGCATCCTGTCCAATGAGTGGATGACATCTGTCCCAACGATGAGCCGACACGTGTTTCCTCTAGCCAATGATGATTTTACACGTGGAAAATCCCCATTGGTTGGGGCTGTTAACGGGTTATCGGATCCAAAACCCGACTCGATAGCTTAACGGCGTTCCGTTACGGTGGATGCCACGTGTCGGTCACCCTTGACGAAAGCACTTCTGTGACACGCGATTTATCGTCATGGAAGTGGACACTTCCGTGATGATAATTTTGGTAATGTCATGGAACACTTCTATGACAGCACAGGTACGACTATCTTGATTCTGTCATAAATTTGTCATGGATGTACATGCATGACAAAAAAAAGCGACCTACCGTGACAAACACGTATCATCACGGAAGTGTATTTTTTGTAGTGCTAGCTTCTAGGGTTTAGCCTCTTCGATCTCGTGGTAGATCAACTCTTGTACTAATCATATTATCAAGAACAATCAAGAAGGACGTAGGGTATTACCTCCATCAAGAGGGCCCGAACATGGGTAAACATCGTGTCCCCTGCCTCCTGTTACCATCTGCCTTAGACGCACAGTTCGGGACCCCCTACCCGAGATCCGCCAGTTTTGACACCGACAGTCACCGTACTAGCTTTCGGATGGCCAAACAGTTGTTTATAGTAGTTAGAGATATAAGCTTTCAGATTCTCATGCCCCAAAATTGTCCCCTCGTCTTGCTCAAGCTGAATGATTTTCTTCTTCCTATGTTTGCCATTCGCAATCATATGGAAAATTTGTGTATTGTCATCCCCTTGGACAACCTTAAGCACTTTGGCACGCAATGCCCATTTGAGCTCCTCCTCCCTAAGAAGAGCTCGTAGGCCTTGCTCAGCTTCGGACTTGGAACTTTTCTCATTCTCCATAAGTAGAGTAGTTTTAGCTTTTAAATCTAGAGCTTCGATCAAACGAGTAGGTCGCTCTTTTTATTGTTTGTAAATCCCACTCTCATTTCTGGCCCAACCTCACAAAAACTGTCTCAAATGCCGGATCTTATTTTGCCATCTCTCAAGACTAGTGCTTCCACTAACAGGAAGGGCCCATTCGCGTGCGATGATCTCCAAGAAGTTTTATTTCTCGAACCAACCAAGTTCGAAAGAGAAAGCATTCTTGTTCGCAATATGCGTAGCCTCTCCCAAATCTACAAGCAATGGTGTATGGTCCGAGATCGCTCTTTGCATCGCATGGACCGACACCAAAGCATATTTTTGTTCCCATTCCACACTAGCAAGTACCCTATCCAACTTCTCATAAGTTGGAGTGGGCAACGAGTTTGGCCCAAGTAAATTGTCTACCGGTGAGTTTGATTTCTCTCAAATTAAGACTCTCAATAATCATATTAAACATCATAGCCCACCGACCATCAAAATTGTCATTATTATTTTCATCTCTCCTCTGAATTATATTAAAATCACCACCGACCAGGATTGGTAGATTCTCATCTCCACAAATCAGCACCAAGTCAGCCAAGAAATCTGGTTTGAGTTCAGGTTGTGTTCCTCCATTAACGGCCACGAGAGACCATCGGAAACAATCCAATTTTGATCTCACCCGAAACTTAACCACAAAATCTCCCCGAACCACATTAAGGACCTCAAGTGTTTCACACCGAACCCCTAGTAAGATCCCACTAGATCTTTCCCTAGGAGGTAAGACATGCCAATCAAAATCAACTCCTCCGGATAAAGTTCCAAGAAATTATGAAGTAAAATTATCCAGTCGTGTTTCCAAAAGCGCAATAAAATCTAATTGTTGCTCTACCATTGTTTCCACCAAGAACCTTCGTTTAGCCAAGTCAGCTAGACCTCTGCTATTCCAGAAGATTCCTTTCATAAGCCATCATGGAATTTTTTTTCTTCAATTTAACCCTAGAGCTTCTATGGACCGCCGAAGTAGGATAGATTTTTCATTTCCAGGATTGCTTAGGCTTCTCCCAAGCACCCTCCAGAGCCGTATGCTCAACAGGACACGAGACAGCGACCTCCGTCACTAGAGGCTCTACAGTGTCCATAATCTCGGATCCCTTCTCATCCTCGGCATCCTCATTAGGTAATAGATTATTGCAAATGTTCTCAAGGGCTACAATTCCTAAGTTGTTCATGTCATCCTCATTCATAGGTTTAAGTGATGCAAAGTTTTGAATTATTTTAGAGGCTCGTTCTGCTTCTAAATCCAAAAGATCGTTAACAGATTTCGCTACCTCTTTTTCATTTGAACCCAAAGTTATTCCTAAGTTGTTTGCCTTATCAATAATTTCATGCTTAGAGAAATGCATAATTGAACAACTTGTATCAAAAGACATACATGTAGTTGCCTCTACATCTCGAAGCATGGCCGCCCTCTTGGCACACGCTAACTGCAGGTCATCAGCATCAGGTTGTTCCTGGATCCGGTTGCTGACACGCCTGCCAGATGCTACCGGATCTGGGATCCCGCCAAAGGAAATGAGCTCCCCTGTACTCCTCTCCCTAGGTGAGTGCTCCCCACAGAGACGCCCTTCCCTAGTTGCTGGTGAAGAAGGGATATGCGCGGTCGAGCGGGCCACTCCAGCCGCAATGGTAGGAGAAACTAACCGTGGAGCCACCTGCTCCATAGTCCCTCTCCCCCCTAAACCGATAAAGGAGCGCGGAGACGACGTCGGTGGGGGAACAATGTTGTCCTCCTGCCTGCGCACCGAACCAAGCTGCCCAGAATTGCCCCGTGGTGAGAAAGTAGGGCGGATCTCCAGCCCGCGCCCCTCCCCCAGTTGACCTGATGCGGTCGTAATTGGGATGGGAAAGGGAGCCTCCTGCCCACCACCCCCCCCACTCACCAACGGGAGACTACAGCCCTGCGAGTCCTGAATCTCGGAATCAACCCTGTGGGATACAAGCACATTAGGTGAACCAGCAGTAGGAGGCGACACTGGTGGTAACTCGAGCTCCTCTGGATCATCTGCCTCAAATCGGTTACTCCATAACCGACTAGGTGCAGACCGAGCTCCAAAAGAACCAAACCGGAGCGTGTTAACCGGTGTCGTGGATGACGCCTCGTTGGCAGTTGTCGCCTTGTCTGGCTGTGACTCCGGCCCCTTTGCCAAGTCCTATGGATTACTCTCAGGCCCCTTGTCCTGATTCCCGGGGGCTCCTCCATCACCCTCAGTCGTATCCATGTCCTGAAGATCATCTCCCTCCTGCAATATTGGTGTATCCTCTATCTCAATCTCAAGCACATATGTAACCCCGGCATGTGTCCACTTGACCACATCCGGCACGTGCTGCAAACTGACCACGCTGACAAGTAATCTCGCAACTCCGTGAGCACGAGTGAAAGGCACGTCAACCTGCTTCGTCTTGCCAATAAGCGAGCCCAAGCTCCAAGAAACCAAAAAATGATTAGTATATTTGTGTGGTGACCCAAAGAAGCGCACCCATACCTTCTCTAACGGTATTCCCTCGAGCTCCTTCTCTTTCCACTCATCAAAAGCAATGACAATATTCGAACTCTGTACTCTGCCGACTCACGAGTGTCGGTGTCAAAACCGGTGGATCTCGGGTAGGGGGTCCCGAACTGTGTGTCTGAGGTTGATGGTAAAAGGAGACAGGGAACACAATGTTTACCCAGGTTCGGGCCCTCTCAATGGAGGTAAAACCCTACATCTTTCTAGATTAATATTGATGAGTATGGGGGTTACAAGAGTGGATCTACCACGAGATCGTAATGGATAAAACCCTAAAAGTCTAGCCTATCTGATTAAGATTATCCCTATGAAATAAACCCTCCGGTTTATATAGACACCAGAGGGGACTAGGGTTGTACAAAGTCGGTTACATAGAAAAGAAATAGTACATCCGGCCACCTAGCTTGCCATCCATGCAAAGGAGAGTCCTATCCGAACACGGGAGAAAGTCTTCTATCGTGTATCTTCATGGCCCAATAGTCTGGCCCATGTCCAACAGGTCGGACGCCCGAGGACCCCTTAGTCCAGGACTCCCTCAGTAGCCCCTGAACCAGGCTTCAATGACGAGGTGTCCGGCGCGCAAATTTTCTTAGGCATTGCAAGGTGGGTTCCTTCTCTGAATACTTTGACACAGTCTTCGAACAACGAACGTGTCCGGATCTGCAAAACAAGTACCACACACCACCGCAGAGAGTATAATATTTCACGAGTCTCACCTGCTGACAACTTTTTGTAACGTGACATCACGGCCCTGCCCGGTTATTATTTCGAACCATTTCTTGGCCTGCCGCTCCATATTTCGTGATGTGGCTTTATCGGCACGTCTCGTCAAAGCAGAGATCGTGTCCCCTTATTGCGGGATTCTCATCAATACGGGTATGGGTAATCCAACTGTGCCGCCTGCATGGCCCCGAGGGAATAGGCGAGTTTCATGGCGAGTGGGGAGGCGTTTGATATTCACTGCCTTTATAAGGAGTTAAGGATTCATCTCTTCCACCCACGCCTTCTCTCTTTCCACCTACCCACTCTCAAACTCCAGCGCCCAAGTTCTCATCTTTCCTATCCCAAGAAAGCACTCCAACCATGTCTGGAGCGCAGGGCAAGTGGATGGCCTCCACCGTCAAGGAGAAGGACATCACCCAACTTCGGGAGGCCGGTTATTTGGCCAGGGAGATCGCCTATCGGCTTCCTTCTAAGGGACGGATCGTCCCCACTCTGGAGCCCCATGAGAGGGTCGTGTTCATCCCTCACTTCGTCCGCGGGCTGGGATTTTCTCTCCACCCATTCGTCTGCGGACTCCTGTTCTACTATGGGCTGGATTTCCATGATCTGGCCCCCAACTCCTTCCTCACCATCTCGACGTTTATCGTCGTGTGTGCGGCCTTCCTCCGCATCCCCCCCCCACTTCGGACTATGGCTGAAGACCTTCAATGTGAAGTCGAAGGTGGGTGGCGATGAACACGCAGAATGCGGAGGTGCCATGGTGAGCAAAATGACCAACGTCCTATGGCCCAAAGGCACCATCGTGGAGACCGTCAAGGGGTGGCAGAAGTTGTGGTTCTATGTCACTAAGCCTCATGATGCTGTGATACATCTCCAACGTATCTATAATTTTTGATTGCTCCATGCTATATTATCTACTGTTTTGGACATTATTGGGCTTTATTATCCACTTTTATATTATTTTTGGGACTAACCTATTAACCGGAGGCCCAGCCCAGAATTGCTGTTTTTTTGCCTATTTTAGGGTTTCGAAGAAAAGGAATATCAAACGGAGTCCAACTGGAATGAAACCTTCGGGGACGTGATTTTCTCACCGAACATGATCCAGGAGACTTGGACCCTACGTCAAGAAATAAAGGAGGAAGCCATAAGGTAGGGGGCGCGCCTACCACACAGGCGCGCCCTCCACCCTCGTAGGCCCCTTGTTGCTCCACCGACGTATTCCTTCCTCCTATATATACCTACGTACCCCCAAACGATCAGATACGGAGCCAAAACCCTAATTCCACCACCGTAACTTTCTGTATCCACGAGATCCCATCTTGGGGCCTGTTCCGGAGCTCCACCGGAGGGGGCATCCATCACGGAGGGCTTCTACATCAACACCATAGCCTCTCCGATGAAGTCTAAGTAGTTTACCACGGACCTTCGGGTCCATAGTTATTAGCTAGATGGCTTCTTCTCTCTTTTTGGATCTCAATACAATGTTCTCCCCCTCTCTTGTGGAGATCTTTTCGATGTAATCTTCTTTTTGCGGTGTGTTTGTTGAGACCGATGAATTGTGGGTTTATGATCAAGATTATCTATGAACAATATTTGAATCTTCTCTGAATTCTTTTATGTATGATTGGTTATCTTTGCAAGTCTCTTTGAATTATCAGTTTGGTTTGACCTACTAGATTGATCTTTCTTGCAATGGGAGAAGTGCTTAGCTTTGGGTTCAATCTTGCGGTGTCCTTTCCCAGTGACAGTAGGGGCGGCAAGGCACGTATTGTATTGTTTCCATCAAGGATAACAAGATGGGGTTTTTATCATATTGCATGAATTTATCCCTCTACATCATGTCATCTTGCTTAAGGCGTTACTCTGTTTTCATGAACTTAATACTCTAGATGCATGCTGGATAGCGGTCAATGAGTGGAGTAATAGTAGTAGATGCAGGCAGGAGTCGGTCTACTTGTCTCGGATGTGATGCCTATATAAATGATCATACCTAGATATTCTCATAACTATGCTCAATTCTGTCAATTGCTCAACAGTAATTCGTTCACCCACCGTAAAATACTTATGCTCTTGAGAGAAGCCACTAGTGAAACCTATGGCCCCCGGGTCTATCTTCATCATATTAATCTTCCAATACTTAGTTATTTCCTTTTCTTTTATTTTACTTTGCATCTTTATCACAAAAATACCAAAAATATTATCTTATCATATCTATCAGATCTCACTCTTGTAAGTGACCGTGAAGGGATTGACAACCCCTTATCGCATTGGTTGCGAGGAGTTATTTGTTTTGTGCAGGTACAAGGGACTTGCGTGCAGCCTCCTACTGGATTGATACCTTGGTTCTCAAAAACTGAGGGAAATATTTACGCTACTTTGTTGCATCATCCTTTCCTCTTCAAGGAAATCCAACGCAGTGCTCAAGAGGTAGCAAGAAGATTTCTGGCGCCATTGCCGGGGAGGTTCGCGCAAGTAAAGATTTTACTCTCGACAACGAGCCATTTCTGGCGCCATTGCCAGCGAGTCTATGCAAAAGTCAACATACCAAGTACCCATCACAACCCTTATCTCCCGCATTACATTATTTGCCATTTGCCTCTCGTTTTCCTCTCCCCCACTTCACCCTTGCTGTTTTATTCGCCGTCTCTTTCTATCCTGCCTCTCTTTCTCTATTTGCCTCTTCTTTGCCCGCTTGCTTTTTGTTTGCTTGTGTGTTGGATTGCTTGCTTGTCACGATGGCTCAAGATTACACAAAATGTGTGACTTTACCAATACCAACAACAATGATTTTATTAGCACTCTGATTTCTCCTCTTACCGATGTTGAATCTTGTGAAATTAATGCCGCTTTGCTGAATCTTGTCATGAAAGATCTGTTTTCCGGCCTTCCTAGTGAAGATGCCACTACCCATCTAAATAGCTTCATTGATTTGTGTGATATGCAAAAGAAGAAAGATGTGGACAATGATATTGTTAATTTGAAGCTATTTCCTTTTTCGCTTAGAGATCGTGCTAAAGCTTGGTTTTTGTCTTTGCCTAAAAATAGTATTGATTCTTGGAACAAGTGCAAAGATGCTTTTATCTCTAAGTATTTTCCTCCCGCTAAGATCATCTCCCTTAGAAACGATATTATGAATTTTAAGCAACTTGATCATGAACATGTTGCACAAGCTTGGGAGAGGATGAAATTAATGATACGTAATTGCCCTACTCATGGTTTGAATTTGTGGATGATTATACAAAACTTCGCGGATAATGAGGCGTCCAAGAAGGGAAAGGCTTCCTTCGCGGATAACTCCGCGTGGGACGTCGATAGCAGCCCAGAGCGGCGCCCTTGAAATAAGCCCCTGGCCGAATCGTGAGTATCTGAAGACCCTGATGCATTCATATATCCTCCAATTTCACTTCATAATTCTAACATGTTGAATCATGCATTTGCAGTCCGGCTCATTCCGCCCTCGAGCGATCCTCGTCTTTGGGGAACTCGCTGGATCCGAAGGTGATGGACAGCGGGTCCCTTCTAACAGCCTCCTCTCCCAAGGCCATGGAAGACGCCGAGGTGTTGCCCCGAAGGACCCCCCGCCATGGAGAGACGCAGGAGGCCATCTGGACAGTTCCAGAGGGAAAGACCTCGGCCGCCGGACACATGGGGGAGCAGATCCCCATGGAGACTGGCGATGGGGGCCATGTCCAATTCGGCCCCTAGACGAATACGGTCTCGGAGACCTATACGGCTCCGGAATCCGGTAAGCAGCCTCCTTCATCGGAAGGAGGTGTGCCCATTCCACCGGTGACCTCTGTCCAACTAGAGGTGCCGGACACTCTACTGGAGGCACTGCGAAGCGCTTCCATCGTATAGGAACACTGTACCCTCATGGGTGCGGTGATTGAGGAGATTCAGTCCGCGAAGAGCGGACTGACCAAAGCCTGCGCAAGCCTTCTAACAGGCTTTGAGGTAAACGCTGCATTTATGCGAAAAGAAAGTTACAGTATAGACAGTAGCCCCTGAGACTCTGTCCGGTGTTCGGAAAGAAAAGCCGGATAGAGGATCAAATAGTTTTTCGCAGGATACTAATCGTATATGTCTTTGTGAATAAGCAGGCATCACTGCTAGCCGCAACTTCTCATGCTGCCGAAGTCTCCGGACTGAAGCAGAGGCTGGAACGGACCGAGGAAAACCTCGGCCGTGCGAAAAAGCAGCTGGAGGATACCCAAGGTATGCAATGATCTTGTGTATGTCCGGAAGGGATGAATGATGTAAGCTGATCATAGCTCCAGGACACAGTGAAGAAATGAGAGTCCTTGGAGCACTAGAATGCGGACCAAGAGTCTGAACTCGCTAAGGCCTGCCAAAGCGCACAAGAGGCCCGGGCCGAAGCACAAGGCGCCCTCCGGGAGATCCAAGAGGCCAAGAAGATCACGGCGGGTAAGGCTTTTATTATGCAAAGCAAGTATGTGCGCCAGAGGTATCTCTTACTGACCCGGATTTGGAGTTCTCCAGGGGCGTTTGTGGATTTGCCGCGCAGTGTTTCCGACGCTGTGGAATTCTTCCGGGCCGAAAAGGAGAGCTCGACGGAGAAGCTCTTCCGATCGCAATACCTTGCACCAGAACATCTGGTGCCCTTTAGCGACCAGCGAAAACAGTTGGTCGAGCTGCATAGGGTGGCCGAACTAGCCATGAAGGATTTAATAATCCGGCCGTGGCCTATAGAAGCTATACCCGACAGCTACTTCAGCCTAGTGAAGCGACTGGTCAATGCCTGCCATCGGCTTGATGCCATCAAGCGGTCGGTCTACATAGAAGGTGCACGGATGGCCTTCGCCCGCGTCAAGATATAATGGGCAAATATGGATGTCATCAAGCTCGTGACCGAAGGACCGCCCGTGGGCAAGGAGCACCACACGCCCGAGCGGTATTTTGAAGATGTTCTGAAGGGATCCCGCATTATGGCGGAGCAATGTGCTAAGGACATTATTTTTGAATGAATACATTCATGTAATCATGTCATGTATGATGAAAACAAGGCTTGATATGTAATATAATGCTTTGCTATTTTGTTTATTTAAAAAAATTACCTCCTGTGCGGCCGTTTCATCAAATCTGAGAGTTGGCCAGTCGTTGGCTTTAGCCCCCTCGTAGGTAGTACAGGGGTGTTCGGGATGAATGTAAACACTCTTTATCCAAGAGTTTGGTCCTTAAAGGAGGTGTTTAGCGCAACGAACCACGCAATCGGACTGTGTGGCTTTATTACCCTCACTTAGCCATAGGAGTTTGACAATGAAAATATAGGCGCAGCCCCTAGTATCCAGACTAGGGTGTTGTAAACACCTGATCGGATAAGAACCGATTCGTCGCATAATGCGGGTAAAATCGCTAAAGATTTGAAACCTCCGAAGAGCTGACCGGCTCATGCCGCATCATGACAGTCAGTTTTCGGCTTTCTCTACTGAGGTGCTCATCCGGATAAACCAGGACACAATCACAGTAGTTCTCCCTTTACTACCCTAGCCGATATAGCGGAACGTAAGGTAGTAAGTACAGGAGCCGAGCAACCCAACTATTGACCAAAGACATGATTCAGAGCCAATGCATATAATGCTAAATTCGGGGTGCCAAACTATACTGTAAAAGTGTTCAGACTTGTTTCCATTGTGTGGGGTCCAATAAAGCCCCTGGCGGATTACGGCGTACCAAGGTGTACGGATGCAAATTAAAATAGTGAAAATAAAATAAAGAAGAAGCTAGTGCCACATATGTTGGGCCGCAAACTGTTTCCATTATAATTTTAATTAATATGTAAGGGCATACTTGAACAAAAAGTGCGAGAAGCAACAGTGGCTATTTAACATGCCAAGACCAAGGAGGAGCTGCGTACGGGTCCTAAAAACAAGTAGGGTGATCGCCAAGAAGGACATCTAGAGATTCCCCTGCACGTCTGTGCTACTTGCCACCTTGGTGTGTCCGTCCTTCGAAAGGACCGATTATCAGGCTGGCGAGAGGGGCATGCGGAAAGGAAACCTAAAGAGGAAAAAAGAAAAAGTGAAAGTATGTGTGTCCAGGGGAGGTCAAGCCTTATTATGGATCACAATCTAGTTATGCCTCCGTCTATGCCCATGGTATTTTGAGTGCATAGTTATATACGCGCGGTGCGAACGCCGCCACTTGGTGTAGTCGGGGACGGAGGCCGAATTGCTAGTTGAGCTCTTGATGAGCTGGGCTGTCCTGGCGCATGGTAGTCCGGATTCGTTTGACAGTGTCCGGGAGTATGGCCACCGAATTAAGGTTCTGCTTGCGGAGGCCGCTCTGTACTTCTGCTACCAGGGCAGCGGTGTGCTCCTCGGTACATAGGGAGCGCTCCGTATTTCCATTGAATGTTATGGCACCGTGTGGTCCGGGCATCTTGAGCTTGAGATAAGCATAGTGCGGCACCGCATTGAATTGGGAAAATGCAGTTCGTCCGAGCAGTGCGTGATAGCCACTGCGGAAGGGGACGATATCAAAGATTAACTCCTCGCTTCGGAAGTTGTCCGGAGATCCGAAGAGGACCTCCAATGTGATTGAGCCCAAGCAGCAGGCCTCTACACCTGGTGTAACTTCTTTAAAGGTAGTTTGGTGGGCTTGATCCTTGATGGATCGATGCCCATTTTGCACACTATATCCTGGTAAAGCAGGTTGAGGCTACTACCGCCGTGCATGAGGACACACATGAGGTGAAATCCATCAAATATTGGGTCGAGGACCAGTGCGGCTGACCCACCATGGAGGATACTGGTCGGATAATCCCTACGATCGAAAGTGATCGGGCATGACGACCATGAGTTGAATTTTGTGGCGACTGGCTCTATCGTAGACGTCCCTGAGCGCGCGTTTGCGCTCCCTCTTGGGGATATGGGTGGCATATATCATGTTAACCATTTTGATTTGAGGGGGAAATTTCTTCTGTCCCCTGTGTTCGGTGGATGAGGCTCCTCGTCGTCGTTCTCTCTTTGCGACCACTTCTCCTTGTCTTTGGCATTTAACTTGCCGGCCTGTTTGAAGATCCAACAACTCCTCTGGGTATGATTGGCTGGTTTATCAGGGGTGCCATGGATCTGACATGGGCGATCGAGTATGCGGTCCAGGCTGGAAGGGCCCTGATTATTTCTTTTATATGGCTTCTTCCGCTGACCGGACATGGAGCCACTAAATCCGGCGTTGACTGTTGTGTCATCGGTATTATCACCGTTGCTTTGATGCTTATGTCTGGCGCGTCGGGGCTTGATGTTGCTATTTCTGGCTTCCGAAGTGCCAGGTTCGCTTGTATTGTTATTACTACGGGCTAGCCAGCTATCTTCGCCTGTGCAAAAGCAGGTCATAAGCACCATGAGGGCTGCCATGGACTTCGGCTTTTCTTGGCCGAGGTGTCGGGCGAGCCATTCATCCCGGATGCTATGTTTAAAGGCCGCTAGGGCTTCGGCATCCGGACAGTCGATGATTTGGTTCTTTTTAGTTAAGAACCTAGTCCAGAATTTCCTAGCTGACTCTCCAGGCTATTGAATTATGTGACTTAAGTCGTCGGCATCCGGAGGTCGAACATATGTACCTTGGAAGTTGTCAAGAAAGGCTTCTTCCAAGTCCTCCCAACTGCCAATGGAATTTTCGGGCAGGCTATTCAGCTAGTGTCGGGCTAGACCCTTGAGTTTTAGGGGGAGGTATTTGATGGCATGAAGATCATCGCCGCGGGCCATATGAATGTGGAGAATGAAGTCTTCAATCCATACTGCGGGGTCCATGGTTCCATCATATGATTCGATATTCACAGGTTTGATCCCGTCTGGGAATTCATGCTCCATGACTTCGTCAGTGAAGCAGAGAGGGTGTGCGGCGCCTCTATATCGGGCCAGTTCATGACGTAGTTCGGATGGAGTCCGTCTGTGGTTTTCGGCTCGACGTAATTATGCTTGCCATGTTTGGCTTTATAGCCGTCGTCGCGCGTCGAGGCACGCCCCCGTGATCCGTAGATCGATCTGGCCAGACCTGTTTTATTCTTCAGGCCCTGTCGGAGATCATATGTGTATCCCTGAGCAGTTTTGTCTCTACCTTTACGACGAGGTAGAGCGGGCTGGTGTTCGGCTTGTATTGCTACTTTGTCCCGGCCACGTGATGGCTGGGCAGCCGCATTGTGCGCTGATGGCACGGGCTCCAACGCCTCGTCATCAAATTGAGGTAGTAATTTGCGCTTCGGGTAACTTTTGAGTGGTCACTTGAGGCCGTATTCTTCGGCTTCCAGGACATTAGTCCATCTATCATTGAGCAGATCTTGATTAGCTTGAAGTTGTTGCTGCTTCTTTTTCAAGCCCCTTGCAGTGGCTATCAGCCGGCGCTTGAAGCGCTCCTGCTCGAGAGGCTCCTCAGGCACGATGAAATCCTCGGTGTCGAGGCTCGCTTCATCCTCGGAGAGTGGAAGGTAATTACTGTCCCTCAACGAGAAGAACATCTGACATCGATGAATGGCTCACCTTCACCAAATCACAAGGGGCGCCGGCTCAACACAACCACCCATATCCATTGCCGAAGGAGGCCCCTGCACCCTCACCTGACTTGAAAGGCCCCGCACCATCAATAGATGGAAATGTTCACCCTAGAACCTGGATAAATGTCACTGAAAGGCCACATGAGAGGAACCAGACACTCCCAGCATGTCGCTAACTACGCGCCTAGAGCAGGGCACTGCCAATGCCCATCGACCGGGCACAGAAGAGGGAAAGTTGTTGGAATGGATAGAAGGGTTGAAGCTAGTGCCTAGACGAAACAAAGAGATCCGAGGGGGTAGTGCCAAGCCCAAAATAAGGATCTTTGACTCATGACACGCTGGTGTGAAGCCGCCAAAGGAGGGGAGGCCTATCCCCTCATGCCCCGGAGAATCCACGGGAAGCGGACCTGGCTCAAAGCAGCCACACGGAGATCACCCATACAACATGGCACCGAGTGAGGGAGGACGCCACCTCCATGAGAGGCACGCAACCATTGTCGCTGCCCTCCGACCACATCACAACAAAGCACGCAACCCACCTTGTTCACAAAGTGGCATCTTCAAAGAAGGATGCGATGCCAAGGGTGTCGCTGCCGCCTGACAGAGTTGGGTTTTAACCTGGGAGGCAAAGGGGAAGGTGTCGGTCTCAAAACCGGCCGATCTTGGGTAGGGGGTCCCGAACTATGCGTCTAAGGATAAAAGGTAACAGGAGGCAGGGGACACGATGTTTACCCAGGTTTAGGCCCTCTTAATGTAGGTAATACCCTACTTCCTGCTTGATTGACTTTGATAAGTATAGGGGTTACAAGAGTTGATCTATCTCGAGATCGTAATGGCTAAACCCTAGATGTCTAGCCTGTATGATTTGTCTTAGCCTCTACGGACTAAACCCTCTGGTTTATATAGACATCAGAGGGGCCTAGGGTTGTACAGAGTCGGTTTACAGAGAAAGGAAACTACACATCCGGACGCCAAGCATGCCATCCATGCAAAAGGAGAGTCCCATCCAGACACGGGGGGAGGCCTTCTATCTTGTATCTTCACGGCCCATTAGTTCGGACCATGTCACATAGCCCGGACGCCCGGGGACCCCCTAATCTAGGACTCCCTCAGTAGCCCCTGAACCAGGCTTCAATGACATTGTGTCCAGCATGCAGATTGTCTTCGGCATTGCAAGGCGGGTCCCTCCTCCGAATACTCCAAAGCAATTGAACAAGAGAACTATATTCGGCTCTGTATAACAGTTACAACCCTGAACCACAAGGGCAAAATACTTAAACAAAATTAGTCATGTCTATTGACTGCTTTTTCGGCGAGACGTTACGTCTGGCCTTATTATTATTTTGAACTGTTTTATGGCCTCCCGCTTTGCGTTTCGAGGCACGGTCTTCATAGACACGTCTTGTCAAAGCAGAGATCGTGTCCCCTTATTGCGGGATTCCCATCGATACGGGTTTGGGTAATCCAACCGTGTCGTTCGCACATCCCTTGGGAATAGGCGAGTTTTAAGGCTTGTGGGGAGCGCTTGATATTCACTACCTTTATAAGGGGGATAAGGACCCATCTTTTTACCCCATGCCTTCTTTTTCCTCAGCCCTTCCGTCCTCGAGGTCCAGCGCCCAAGCTTCAATCCTTTCCATCACCAGCAAACACTCTAACCATGTCCGGATCCGGCTCCCAAGGCAAATGGGTGGCCTCCTTCGTGACGGAGAAGGACATCAAGGAGCTCCGTGAGGCGAGGTACCTGACAGCGGAAATCAAACACAGGCTCCCTGCCAAAGAGCAAGTCATCCCCACTCCTGAGCCTGGTGAGAGGGTTGTGTTCATCCCTCACTTCCTCTGCGGACTAGGGTTTCCCCTCCACCCCTTTGTCCGTGGTCTCATGTTCTATTATGGGCTAGATTTTCATGATCTAGCCCAGAAATCCATTCTCCACATCTCAGCATTCATCATCGTGTGTGAGGCATTCCTCTGCACCCCCTCCCCCAACACTTCGGCCTATGGCTCAAGGCTTTTAACATGAAGCCGAAGGTGGTCGACGGGCAACACGCGGATTGCGGCGGCGCCATGGTGAGCAAACTACCCAAAGTCATCTGGCCTAGGGGGGGCTTTGTAAATACCGTTAAGACATGGCAACAGGAGTGGTTCTACATCACCAAACCCCGCGGCACCAAGTGGGTCTGGATTGGGGATAGATACGGACCCCCATTGCTACTTGCAACGTGGACCAACAAGGGTCTGGATTGGGGATCATCCAGCAAGGTGTTGACGCTGCAAAAGCGCATCAAAAGTACCATAGAGAAGAACACGAGCCTCGCTGACATGATCCAGGTGATGCTCATCCGCCGAACCCTTCCCTGCCAACGCCGGCCTCTCCGCATGTGGGAGTTCAATCCGGAAGGGTTGCGAACCCTGTAGTGGTTCTTCGGCATGACACACGAGGCGATCTGGAAGCTGCTCTTCAAGAGTCAAAAGTCATGGCCAGAGACGTCCGAGGACATCGGCCTCGATTGCAATCATCCGGCCTCCCCGATAAGTGATACGTCCATTTTGCATCATGCTTTTATATCGATATTTATTGCATTATGGGTTGTTATTACACATTATGTCACAATACTTATGCCTATTCTCTCTTATTTTACAAGGTTTACATGAAGAGGGGGAATGCCGACAGCTGGAATTCTGGGATGGAAAAGGAGCAAATATTAGAGACCTATTCTGCACAACTCCAAAAGTCCTGAAACTTCACGGGAGCACATTTCAGAATATATATAAAATATTGGGCGAAAGAAGTACCAGAGGGGGGCCACCCATCGTCCATGAGGGTGGGGGCGCCCCCTACCCCCTTGGGTGTGCCCCCTGCCTCGTGGGCCCCTTGGCAGCCCTCTGATGCCCATCTTTGGCTATATGGAGTCTTTCGTCGAGGAAAAAAACATAAGCAAGCTTTCGGGACGAAACTCCGCCGCCACGAGGTGGAACCAATCTAGGGCTCCGGCGGAGCTATTCTGTCAGGGAAACTTCCTCTCCGGGATGGGGAAATCATCACCGTCGTCATCACCATCGATCCTCTCATCGGGAGGGGGTCAGTCTCCATCAACGTCTTCACCAGCACCATCTCATCTCAAATCCTAGTTCATCTCTTGTATCCAATCTTTGTCTCAAAACCTCAGATTGGTACCTGTGGGTTGCTAGTAGTGTTGATTACTCCTTGTAGTTGATGCTAGTTTGTTTACTTGGTGGAAGATCATATGTTCAGATCCATTATTCATATTAATACCCCTCTGATTATGAACATGAATATGATTTGTGAGTAGTTACGTTTGTTCCTGAGGACATGGGAGAAGTCGTGCTATAAGTAGTCATGTGAATTTGGTATTCATTTGATATTTTGATGAGATGTATGTTGTCTTTCCTCTAGTAGTGTCATGTGAATGTCGACTACATGACACTTCACCATTGTTTGGGCCTAGAGGAGGGCATTGGGAAGTAATAAGTAGATGATTGGTTGCTAGAGTGACAGAGGCTTAAACCCTAGTTTATGCGTTGCTTCGTAAGGGGCTTATTTGGATCCATATGTTTCATGCTATGGTTAGGTTTACCTTAATACTTCTGTTGTAGTTACGGATGCTTGCAATAGGGGTTAATCATAAGTGGGATGCTTGCCCAAGGAAGGACAGTACCCAAGCACCGGTCCACCCACATATAAAATTTTCAAAGTACCGAACGTGAATCATATGAACGTGATGAAAACTAGCTTGACGATAATTCCCATGTGTCTTCGGGAGCACTTTCCTTTATATAAGAGTTTGTCCAGGCTTGTCCTTTGCTACAAAAAGGATTGGTCCATCTTTCTGCACCTTATTTACTTTTACTACTTGTTACTCTTTACGAATTACCTTATCACAAAACTATCTGTTACCGATAATTTCAGTGCTTGTAGAGAATACCTTGCTGAAAACCGCTTATGATTTCCTTCTGCTCCTCGTTGGGTTCGACAATCTTATTATCAAAAAAGCTACGATAGATCCCCTACACTTGTGGGTCATCAAGACTTTTTCTGGCGCCATTGCCGGGGAGTGAAGCGCCTTTGGTAGGTGGAATTTGGTAAGGAAAATTTTATATAGTGTGCTGAAATTTACTGTCACTTGTTACTATGGAACATAATCCTTTGAGGGTCTTGTTCGGGGTATCTTCACCCCGACTAGTAGAGCAAAGAGTTGCTCCTCAACCTACTGAAACTACTGAAATTGTTCACTTTGAAATTCCTTCAGGTATGATAGAGAAACTGCTAGCTAATCCGTTTACAGGAGATGGAACATTGCATCCCTATTTGCACCTAATCTATGTGGATGAAGTTTATGGATTATTTAAGCTTGCAGGTATGCCCGAGGATGTTATCAAGAAGAAGGTCTTCCCTTTATCTTTCAAGGTAAAGGCATTGACATGGTTTAGGCTATGTGATGATATGGGATCATGGAACTACAACCGATTGAAATTGGAATTTCATCAGAAGTTTTATCCTATGCATCTTGTTCATCGTGATCGTAATTATATATATAATTTTCGGCCTCGCGAAGGAGAAAGCATAGCTCAAGCTTGGGGGAGGATTGATTCGATGTTATATTCATGCCCCAATCATGAGCTCTCGAGAGAAATTATTATTCAAAAAATTTATGCTCGGCTTTCTCTCGACAATCGCTCCATGCTCGATACTTCTTATAGTGCTTCTTTTATGATGAAGACTATTGAATTCAAATGGGATTTATTGGAAATAATTAAATGCAACTCTAAAGATTGGGATCTCGACGAAGGTAAGGAGTCGGGTATAACACCTAAGTTTTATTGTGATAAATATTTTATGGATACCGATGCTTTCCGTGAATTTAGCACTAAATCTGGACTTGACTCTGAGATAGTGGCTTATTTTTGTGAATCCTTTGCTACTCATGTTGATCTCCCTAAGGAGAAGTGGTTTAAATATAATCCTCCCATTGAAGTAAAAGTAGTTGCACCTATAAAGTTGAAGAAAAGACTATCACTTATAATGATCATGTTGTTCCCACTGCTTATATTGAGAAACCACCTTTCCCTGTTAGAATAAAGGACCATGCTAAAGCTTCAACTGTGGTTCGTAAGAGTAATACTAGAACACCTACCCCCTCTGAGCAAATTAAAGGTGAACCTAGTGTTGCAATCGTTAAAGATCTCTTGGCTGGTAATATTGATGGCCATGTTATTTATTTCTATGATGAAGCTGCTAGAATTGCTAGACCCGATACTAAAAGTAAACATAGACCTGTTGTAGGCATGCCTGTTATTTCTGTTAAAATAGGAGATCATTGCTATCAGGGCTTGTGTGATATGGGTGCTAGTGCAAGTGCAATACCCCATTCCTCGAATAAAGAAATTATGCATGATATTGCACCTGCTGAATTAGAAGAAATTGATGTTACAATTAAGCTTGCCAATAGAGATACTATTTCACCGGTTGGGATTGTTAGAGATGTTGAAGTCTTGTGTGGGAAAGTTAAATATCCTGCTAATTTTCTTGTTCTTGGTTCTGCACAAGATAACTTTTGTCCCATTATATTTGGTAGACCTTTCTTAAATATTGTTAATGCTAAGATAGATTGCAATAAGGATATTGTTTCTGTTGGTTTAGGGGATATGTCTCATGAATTTAATTTTGCTAAATTTCGTAGACAACCCCATGATAAAGAATTGCCTAGTAAAGATGAAATTATTGGTCTTGCTTCTATTGCCGTGCCTCCTAGTGATCCTTTAGAACATTATTTGCTAGACCATGAAAATGATATGTTTATGAATGAAAGAAGGGAAATAGATGAAGTATTCTTTAAATAGGGACCTATTTTGAAATGCAATTTGCCTGTTGAAATTCTAGGGGATCCTCCTCCACCCAAGGGTGATCTTGTGTTTGAGCTTAACCCTTTACCTGATACTCTTAAATATGCTTATCTTGATGAGAAGGAGATATATCCTGTTATTATTAGTGCTAACCTTTCAGAGCATGAAGAAAAGAAATTATTGAAAACTCTGAAGAAGCACCGTGCTGCTATTGGATATACTCTTGATGATCTTAAGGGCATTAGTCCCACTCTCTGCCAGCACAAAATAAAATTGGAGAAAGACGCGAAACCGGTTGTTGATCACCAACGATGGTTAAATCCTAAGATGAAAGAAGTGGTAAGAAAAGAAATATTAAAGCTTCTAGAGGCAGGTATAATTTATCCCATTGCTGATAGTCAGTGGGTGAGTCATGTCCATTGTGTCCCTAAGAAGGGAGGTATTACTGTTGTTCCTAATGATAAAGATGAATTGATCCCACAAAGAATTGTTACAGGTTATAGAATGGTAATTGATTTCCGCAAATTAAATAAAGCTACTAAAAAGGATCATTACCCTTTACCTTTTATTGATCAAATGCTAGAAAGATTGTCCAAACATACACATTTTTGCTTTCTAGATGGTTATTCTGGTTTCCCTCAAATACCTGTGTCAAAAGAGGATCAAGAAAAGACAACTTTTACTTTCCCTTTCGGTACCTTTGCTTATAGACGTATGCCTTTTGGTTTATGCAATGCACCTACTACCTTTCAAAGATGTATGACTGCTATATTCTTTGACTTTTGTGAAAAGACTGTTGAGGTTTTCATGGATGATTTCTCCGTATATGGAACTTCTTTTGATGATTGCTTAAGCAACCTTGATCGAGTTTTGCAGAGATGTGAAGAAACTAATCTTGTCTTGAATTGGGAGAAGTGTCACTTTATGGTTAATGAAGGTATTGTCTTGGGGCATAAAATTTCTGAAAGAGGTATTGAAGTTGATAAATCTAAAGTTGATGCTGTTGAAAAAATGTCGTGTCCCAAGGACATCAAAGGTATAAGAAGTTTCCTTGGTCATGCCGGTTTTTATAGGAGGTTCATTAAGGACTTCTCTAAAATTTCTAGGCCTCTGAAAGATCTCTTACAAAAAGATGTTCCTTTTGTCTTTGATGATGATTGTGTAGAAGCATTTGAAATACTTAAGAAAGCTTTGATTTCTGCACCTATTGTTCAGCCTCCTAATTGGAATTTACCATTTGAAATCATGTGTGATGCTAGTGATTATGCTGTAGGGGATGTTTTAGGACAAAGAGTTGATAATAAAATAAATGTTATCCAATATGATAGTAAGACTCTAGACAGTGCTCAAAGAAATTATGCTACTACAGAAAAAGAATTTTTAGCAGTTGTATTTGCTTGTGATAAGTTCAGACCTTATATTGTTGATTCTAAAGTAACTGTTCACACTGATAATGCCGCTATTAAATATATTATGGAAAAGAAAGATGCTAAACCTAGACTTAATAGATAGGATCTCTTGCTTCAAGAATTTGATTTGCATATTATTGATAGAAAGGGAGCTGAGAACCCCGTTGCACACAACTTGTCTAGGTTAGAGAATGTTCTTGATGACCCACTACCTATTGATGATAGCTTTCCCGATGAACAATTAGCTGTCATAAATGCTTCTCGTACTGCTCCATGGTATGCTGATTATGCTAATTATATTGTTGCTAAATTTATACCACCTAGTTTCACATACCAGCAAAAGAAAAAGTTCTTCTATGATTTAAGACATTACTTCTGGGATGACCCACATCTTTATAAAGAAGGAGTAGATCGTGTTATTAGATGTTGTGTACCTGAGCATGAACATGAACAGATCCTACACAAGTGTCACTCCGAAGCTTATGGAGGACACCATGCTGGAGATAGAACTGCACATAAGGTATTGCAATCCGGTTTTTATTGGCTTACTCTCTTCAAGGATGCCCGTAAGTTCGTTTTGTCTTGAGATGAATGTAAAAGAATTGGTAATATTAGTAGACGTCAAGAAATGCCTATGAATTATTCACTTGTAATTGAACCATTTGATGTTTGGGGCTTTGATTATATATGACCGTTTCCTTCCTCTAATGGGTATACTCATATTTTAGTTGTTGTTGATTATGTTACTAAGTGGGTAGAAGCTATTCCAACTAGCAATGCTGATCATAACACCTCTATTAAGATGCTTAAAGAAGTTATTTTTCCGAGGTTTGGAGTCCCTAGATACTTAATGACTGATGGTGGTTCACATTTTATTCATGGTGCTTTTCATAAAATGCTTGTTAAGTATGATGTTAATCATAGAATTGCATCTCCATATCACCCAAAGTCTAGTGGTCAAGTAGAATTGAGTAATAGAGAGCTTAAATTAATTTTGCAAAAGAATGTTAGTAGATCTAGGAAGAATTGGTCCAAGAAACATGATGATGCATTATGGGCCTATAGAACTGCATACAAAAATCCTATGGGTATGTCTCCATATAAAACGGTTTATGGAAAGGCATGTCACTTACCTATTGAACTAGAACATATGGCATATTGGGCCATTAAAGAGCTCAATTATGATTTCAAACTTGCTGGTGAGAAGAGGCTTTTTGACATTAGCTCACTTGATGAATGGAGAGCCCAGGCTTATGAGAATGCCAAACTGTTTAAAGAAAAGGTTAAAAGATGGCATGACAAAAGGATACAAAAACATGAGTTCAATGTAGGTGACTATATATTGTTATACAACTCTCATTTATGATTTTTTGCAGGCAAACTCCTCTCTAAATGGGAAGGTCCTTACGTCATCAAGGAGGTCTATTGTTCTAGTGCCATAAAAATCAACAACTTCGAAGGCACAAATCCGAGGGTGGTGAATGGTCAAAGAATCAAACATTATATCTCAGGTAATCCCATAAATGTTGAAACTAATGTTATTGAAACCGTAACCCCGGAGGAATACATAAGGGACACTTTCCAGAACATTTCAGACTCCGAAAAGGAATAGGTACGTGGTACTATAAGTAAACCGACTCCAAAACAGTTCTAATGGAAATTTTTCTCTGTTTTGGAATATTTAAGAAAATAGGAAAATAAGAAGTAGTCCGGAAAGGACACGAGGCTTCCGCGAGGATGGAGGGTGTGCCCTACCTCCCTGGGCGCGCCCCCTACCTCGTGGGCACCTCGTGTGCTCTCCGGACTCCGTTTTCTTGCACAATACTTATTTTCGTCGGTAAAAATTCATTATATAATCTCATGAAGGTTTTGACCACCGTATCACGCAAATATATTCTATCCTTGTTTCGAGCTTTTTTCTGACAAATCTATATCGCCATGGCATCTTCAAGTGCCCCCAAGGACAAGTTCTTCGAGAAGGTCATAAACCCCTACCTCACGGAGGTGCTGCAACACCCTCAAACCCTTGAGATGCGTGAGGGGTTGCTTCACATCCACGATGTTGACGGACCAAGGAGGACCGGAAGCGTGGAGACAAGGCTCGAGGCAATGGAGTAACAAGTTTTCAAGTGCCAGGAGATGGTGGAATGTGGACTCGACTCCAATCATATAATGATCTCAGAGTTCACCAACAACCACAAGCTGGATGACAAGAACATTGGGGAGGCCATCTTAAGCTTCACGAGAAAAACGAGCGCCTCCAAGCCCATATCTATGACCTGCAAAACCAAAACTATGAGTATGAATATAGATTCAAGAGGATGAGTTTGGCTGCATATTTGAGGATCCCAGAGACTCGATCATCCTTCTATGATGGTGAGCCTATGCCTTGGAAGATGGACGACAAATCCACATCATCAACAACTCCATCATCACCACCTCCAAGGAAGGAGACATAAACATATGGGTATGGGCACTCCCCTTGGCAACTGCCAAGCTTGGGGGAGTGCCCCGGTATCGTATCACCATCACACTTTTATCTTTACCATTTTTCTTAGTTCGATCATTTTGGTAATATCTTGATGTAATAGAATAAAATTTTAGTATGATCTAGTTTTGAGTTTTGCCTTATGATCCTTCTATGTAATCGATTATGTGAACTATATATAATAAAGATTAGTGTTGAATCAAGGGCTTGGTTATCTTGCTATGATCTTGAGGGAATAAAAGAAAAGATAAAAAGAAATAAAGAGATCATATGGACCTTATGGAGAGTAATGACTTCACATATAAAGAGTATGATGAATAAAAGTTGTTGAGAGTTGACAAACATAGTTTTAGTCATCGTTGCAATTAATAGGAATTAATAAACAAAGATAGGTTTTCACATATAAATATACTATCTTGGACATCTTTTATGATTGTGAGTACTCATTAAAATATGACATGCTAAAGAGTTGGCGTTGGACAAGGAAGACAACGTAATGGGTTATGTTTTCTTACATTTGAAATAAATTATATTTTCATGGATTATCCAACATGTTGAGCTTCCCTTTCCCTCTCATGCTAGCCAAATTCTTTGCACCAAGTAGAGATACTACTTGTGCTTCCAAATATCCTTAAAACCAGTTTTGCCATGAGAGTCCACCATATCTACTTATGGATTGAGTAAGATCCTTCAAGTAAGTTGTCATCGTTGCAAGCAATAAAAATTGCTCTCTAAATCTGTATGATTTATTAGTGTGGAGAAAATAAGCTTTATACGATCTTGTGATGTGGAAGAAATCAAAGTGACGGACTTCATAATAAAGGTCCAAATCACAAGTGGCAATATAAAGTGTCATTCTTTCACATTAAGATTTTGTGCATCCAACCATAAAAGCACATGACAACCTCTGCTTCCCTCTGCGAAGGGCCTATCTTTTATTCTTTTCCTACACTTCATGCAAAAGTCACAGTGATCTTCACCTTTCCTTTTTACATTTTATCCTTTGGCAAGCATAATGTGTTGGAAAGATCCTGACATATATAGCTAATTGGATGTGAGTTTTTATGAACTATTATTGTTGACATTACCCATGAGGTAAAAAGTTGGGAGGCAAAACTATAAGTCCCTATCTTTCTCTGTGTCCGGCTAAAACTTCATACCCATAAATATTGCGTGAGTGTTAGCAATTGTGAAATACTAAATGATAGTTGAGTATGTGGACTTGCTGAAAAGCTCTTATATTGAATCTTTCTGATGTTATGATAAATTGCAGTTGCTTCAATGACTGAGACTATAGTTTGTTAGTTCTCAATGAAGTTTATGATTCGTACTTGAAACTGTGAATGAATTGTTACTTTAGCATAAGAGATCATATGAATATATATATATATATGTGTGTGTGTGCGTGTGTGTGTGTTGATGTTCTAAGAATGATCATGATGCCGTCATGTCTGTATTTTATTTTATCGACACCTCTATCTCTAAACATGTGGACATATTTTTCGATATCGGCTTTCGCTTGAGGACAAACAAGGTCTAAGCTTGGGGGAGTTGATACGTCCATTTTGCATCATAATTTTATATCGATATTTATTGCATTATGGGCTATTATTACACATTATATCACAATACTTATGACTATTCTCTCTTATTTTACAAGGTTTACATGAAGAGGGGGAATGCCGGCAGCTGGAATTCTAGGCTGGAAAAGGAGCAAATATTAGAGACTTATTCTGCACAACTCCAAAAGTCCTGAAACTTCACGGGAGCATGTTTCAGAATATATAAAAAATATTGGGCGAAAGAAGTACCAGAGGGGGGCCACCCACTGTGCACGAGGGTGGGGGCGCGCCCTACCCCCTAGGCGCGCCCCTGCCTCGTGGGCCCCCTGGCAGCCCTCTGATGCCCATCTTTGGCTATATGGAGTCTTTCGTCGAGGAAAAAATCAAAAGCAAGCTTCCGGGACGAAACTCCACCGCCACGAGGCAGAACCTTGGTGGAACCAATCTAGGGCTCTGACGGAGCTATTTGATAACCCACAAGTATAAGGGATCGCAACAGTTTTCGAGGGTAGAGTATTCAACCCAAATTTATTGATTCGACACAAGGGGAGCCAAAGAATATCCTCAAGTATTAGTAGCTGAGTTGCCAATTCAACCACACCTAGAAACTTAATATCTGCAGCAAGGTATTTAGTAGCAAAGTAATATGATAGTAGTGGTAACGGTGGTAAAAGGTAACGGTAGCAAAAGTAATATTTTTGGTGTTTTGTAGTGATGATAACAATAGCAATGGAAAAGTAAACAAGCGAAGAACGATATATGGAAAGCTCGTAGGCAATGGATCGGTGATGGAGAATTATGCCAGATGCGGTTCATCATGTAACAGTCATAACCTAGGGTGACATAGAACTAGCTCCAGTTCATCAATGTAATGTAGGCATGTATTCTGAATATAGTCATACGTGCTTATGGAAAAGAACTTGCATGACATCTTTTGTGCTACCCTCCCGTGGCAGCGGGGTCCTATTGGAAACTAAGGGATATTAAGGCCTACTTTTAATAGAGTACCGGACCAAAGCATTAACACATAGTGAATACATGAACACCTCAAACTACGGTCATCGCCGGGAGTGGTCCCAATTATTGTCACTTCGGGGTTGCCGGATCATAACACATAGTAGGTGACTATAGACTTGCAAGATAGGATCAAGAACTCTCATTTATTGATGAAAACATAATAGGTTCAGATCTGAAATCATGGCAATTGGGCCCTAGTGACAAGCATTAAGCATAGCAAAGTCATAGCAACATCAATCTTAGAACATAGTGGATACCAGGGATCAAACCCTAACAAAACTAACTCGATTACATGATAAATATCATCCAACCCATCACCGTCTAGCAAGCCTACGATGGAATTACTCACGCACGGCGGTGAACATCATGAAATTGGTGATGGACGAAGGTTGATGATGACAATGGCGACGGATTCCCCTCTCCGAAGCCCCGAACGGACTCCAGATCAGCCCTCCCGAGAGAGTTTAGGGCTTGGCGGCGGCTCCGTATCGTAAAACATGATGAATCCTTCTCCCTGGTTTTTTCCTCCCCAAAAGTGGATATATGGAGTCAGGGTTGAGGTCGGTGGAGCGTCAAGGGGCCCACGAGGCAGGCGGTGCACCCAGGGGGTAGGGCGCGCCCCCACCCTCGTGGACAGGTGGAGGCCCCCCTGACATGGATCTTCCTTCCAGGATTTTTTATATATTCCAAAATAATTCTCCGTGGATTTTCAGGTCATTCCGAGAACTTTTATTTCTACACAAAAATAACACCATGGCAATTCTGCTGAAAACAGCGTCAGTCCGGGTTAGTTCCGTTCAAATCATGCAAGTTAGAGTCCAAAACAAGGGCAAAAGTGTTTGGAAAAGTAGATATGATGGAGACGTATCAACTCCCCCAAGCTTAAACCTTTGCTTGTCCTCAAGCCATTCAGTTGATAAACTGAAAGTGATAAAGAAAAACTTTTACAGACTCTGTTTGCTCTTGTTGTTGTAAATATGTAAAGCCAGCATTCGAGTTTTCGCAAAGATTATGAACTAACCATATTCACAATAACATTTAGGTCTCATGTTTACTCATATCAATGACATAATCAACTAGCGAGCAATAATAATAAATCTCGGATGACAACACTTTCTCAAAACAATCATGGTATGATATAACAAGATGGTATCTCGCTAGCCCTTTCTGAGACCGCAAAACATAAATGCAGAGCACCTTTAAAGATCAAGGACTGACTAGACATTGTAATTCATGGTAAAAGAGATCCAGTCAAGTCATACTCAATATAAACTAACGGTAATGGATGCTAATGATAGCGGTGCTCTCCAACTGGTGTTTTTTAATAAGAGGATGATGACTCGGCATAAAAGTAAATGGATAGGCCCTTTGCAGAGGGAAGCAGGGATTTGTAGAGGTGCCAGAGCTCGGTTTTGAAATAGACATGAATAATATTTTGAGCGGTATACTTTCATTGTCCACATAACCACCAAGAGATGTGATATCTTCCATGCTACACACATTATAGGCGGATCCCAAACAGAATGGTAAAGTTTATACTCCCCCTCCACCAACAAGCATCAATCCATGGCTTGCTCGAAACAACGAGTGCCTCCAACTAACAACAGTCCCAGGGGAGTTTTGTTTGCAATTATTTTGATTTGATTTGCATAAAGCATGGGACTGGGCATCCCGGTGACCAGCCATTTTCTCGTGAGTGAGGAGCGAAGTCCACTCCTCTTGAGAATAACCCGCCTAACATGAAAGATACAGACAGCCCTAGTTGATACATGAGCTCTTCGAGCATACAAAACAGAATGTTTATTTGAAGGTTTAGAGTTTGGCACATACAAATTTACTTGGAACGGTAGGAAGATACCGTATATAGGTAGGTATGGTGGACTCATATGGAATAATTTTGGGGTTTATGGAATTGGATGCACAAGCAGTATTCCCGCTTAGTACAGGTGAAGGCTAGCAAAAGACTGGGAAGCGATCAGCTAGAGAGCGACAACAGTCATGAACATACATTAAAATTAATCAACACTAAATGCCAGCATGAGTAGGATATAATGCACCATGAACATAAATATCGTAGAGGCTATGTTGATTTTGTTTCAACTACATGCGTGAACATGTGCCAAGTCAAGCCACTCGAATCGTTCAAAAGAGGATACCACCCTATCATACCACATCACAACCATTTTAATAGCATGTTGGCACGCAAGGTAAACCATTATCAGCTCCTAGCTAATTAAGCATGGTATAAGCAACTATAATCTCTAATTGTCATTGCAAACATGTTTATTCATAATAGGCTGAATCAGGAACGATGAACTAATCATATTTACAAAAATAAGAGAGGTTGAGTTCATACCAGCTTTTCTCATCTCAATAAGTTCATCATATAATCATCATTATTGCCTTTCACTTGCACGACCGAATAGTGTGGATAGTAATAATAGTGCACGTGCATTGGACTAAGCAGGAATCTGCAAGCATTCAATTCAAGAGAGAAGACAAGGTAATATGGGCTCTTTGTTAGATCAACGATAATGCATATAAGAGCCACTTTAACATTTTAATTATGGTCTTCTCCTCTCGACCCCCAAAGAACAAGAAAGGAAATAAAACTATTTACACGGGAAAGCTCCCAACAAGCAGAAGAAGAACGAGAAATATTTTTGGGTTTTCTTTTTAGTTATTACTACTACAGCATGAAAAGTAAACTAGCTGAAAGCTACAACTAATTTTTTTGTTTTTCTTAAGGTTTATTAAACACACAAGAAGAAAGCATAAAAAGGAAAATAAACTAGCATGGATGATAAAATGAAAAGGTATGAGCACCGACAACTAGCAATGAGTGTGTGAACATGAATGTAATGTCGGTGAGAAATATGTACTCCCCCAAGCTTAGGCTTTTGGCCTAAGTTGGTCTATGGCCACGGCTGGCCTGGCGGATATCAAAAATAATAGTTGGGGTCGTACTATGAAGAAGCCTCAGATTGCCACTGGTTGGCAATCACCTCCGGATCCCACTGGTAATCAGACTGTCGTGGAGGATCAAATTGTGGTTCCGGCTCTGACACTGTAGCTGATGTAGGGTTCCGGTAGGCGTGAATGGCCTCCAATAGAACAAGGTACTTGCCTACAGATAAATCAAACAAGGAAGGAGAAGGCAAGGTAATAGTCTCAGGGTGATTTTTACCAAATATTAATTTGTAAGCGCCTTTTCCCTATTCTTAACAATAAAATCATGTGCTACCATACTCCTATAATCTAGATAAACAGGAGGCAGCAATTTCTCTTCCTTCTCATAATGCCTAATAGGTATGTTAAAGTGTGCAGCGAGGCGCGAGCGAAGATGCCTCCAAGGACGGGGCCCTTAGTACGGTTAAGATTTAACCGCTTTGCAATAATAGCGCCCATACTGAATGTGTCATCAAAAAATAAGGCATGGCACAAAATAACAATGTCAGGGGCACTCGGGTTTCCATAGTTTTCGCACCCAATTAAACATCTACTAGCAAATATAGCAAAGTAACATAGAACAGGAAAGTGTATGCTAGTAATTCGTGCGTCGGAAACATTCCTCGTTTCCCCTACAGTAATGGTATCAATAAACCCATCCACATCATCATGATGTGGTTCCTCTATGCTGCCCTCGAAAGGGATCAAACAAACCCGACAAAAATCTTGAAGTGACATCTCCTTATGCTCATCATATAAATAAAATTCCACCATAGGTGGTGAGCTCCTAGAATGGAAATGAAAGTTTTGCACAAAGATATTGGTGAGTAAGAGATACTGTTCGCGTTGGTTGTGGAGGAAGGCGGTGACGCCTGCATTCTCAGCCAATTCATAGAAATTATCATAAATCCCGGCTGCTCTCAAGAAACTATCACAAGGCCATTCACACGACCGAACTTCCGCGGTGCGAGGGAGATTATATTTGGGCCTATTATCCTCCTCACTTTGCTTATCCTTTGAGCTTCGGCTCGATGAGCCCCTCAAAAATCTCTTCATCTTTTTCTAAAAAATTTAGTAACTTCAAAATAAAAGTGAAACAAACTCAACAAAATTGATAGCAACTACTCCTACAAGTGCCTAGAGGCAATATCATGCATCAAAACTACTTTCGACCATATAAATTCGACATGCAAGCTCAAGAACAGGGTCACCTAAGCAGCTAAATATGCAATGAATAAAGCACTAGAACAAAAACTAATTGGACCATTGGAGGAGTCACATACCAAGGAACAATCCCCCAAAGCAGTTTTGTGAGAGGTGCTTTGAGCAAGGAGATCGAAAATGGCAGCAAAATGAGCTTGGACTCGGGTTTGAGCTGGTTAGTGATGTTTGTGGCGGGAAGAAGGAGTGTGTGGTAGCTGGAATAAGTGGAGCGGAGTCACCGTGGGCCCATGAGGCAGGGGGTGCGCCCAGGGGGGTAGGGCGCGCCCTCCACGCTCGTGGCCAGGTGCTTGCTCCCCTGATGTGTTCTCAGTGCCAGATATTCTCAAATATTCCAGAAAAAATCATATTTAAATTTCAGGGCATTTGGAGAACTTTTATTTTCAAGGTATTTTTTATTGCATTGATAATTCAGAAAACAGACGGAAATTAATTTTTTTTGCTTTATTTAATATAAATAACAGAAAGTAAAAAGAGGGTACAAAGAGTTGTGTTTTCTAAATTCATCCATCTCATGCTTATCAAAAGGGATCCACTAACAAGGTTGATCAGGCCTTGTCAAAAACTCATTCCGAATAACATGGAACTGGAGAATTTTCGAATAACACTAGGTTACCTCAACGGGGATATGCACATCCCCAACAATAAGAATATCATATTTCTTCTTGACAGTAGGAAGGGGAAATTCAAAACCTCCAAAAATAATCGATGGAATTTTTCCAATAGAGTTTATACTATGAACTCGAGGTTGTTTCCTCGGAAAGTGTATCGTATGCTCATTGCCATTAACATGAAAAGTGACATTGCCTTTGTTGCAATCAATAACAGCCCCTGCATTATTCAAAAAGGGTCTTCCAAGAATAATAGACATACTATCGTCCTCGGGAATATCAAGAATAACAAAGTCCGTTAAAATGGCAACGTTCGCAACCACAACGGGCACATCCTCACAAATACCGACAGGTATAGCAGTTGATTTATCAGCCATTTGCAAAGATATTTCAGTAGGTGTTAACTTATTCAAATCAAGTCTACGGTATAAAGAGAGAGGCATAACACTAACACCGGCTCCAAGATCACATAAAGCAGTTTTAACATAGTTTCTTTTAATGGAGCATGGTATAGTTGGTACTCCGGGATCTCCTAGTTTCTTAGGTATTCCACCTTTAGAAGTATAATTAGCAAGCATGGTGGAAATTTCAGCTTCCGGTATCTTTCTTTTGTTCGTAACAGTACCTTTCATGTACTTAGCATAAGGATTCATTTTAAGCATATCAGTCAAATGCATATGCAAGAAGATAGGTCTAATCATTTCAGCAAAGCGCTCAAAATCCTCATCATCCTTTTTGTTGTATGGTTTAGGAGGCAAAGGCATGGGTTTCTGAACCCATGGTTCTCTTTCTTTACCATGCTTCCTAGCAACAAAGTCTCTCTTATCATAGCGTTGATTCTTTGATTGTGGGTTATCAAGATCAACAGCAGGTTCAATCTCTACATCATTGTCATTACTAGGTTGAGCATCAACATGAACATCATCATTAACATTATCACTAGGTTCATGTTCATTACCAGATTGTGTTTCAGCATCAGAAATAGAAATATCATTAGGATTCTCAGGTGTGTCAATAACAGGTTCACTAGAAGCATGCAAAGTCCTATCATTTTTCTTTTTCTTCCTCTTAGAAGGACTAGGTGCATCAATATTAGTTCTTTGATAATCTTGCTCAATTCTCTTAGGATGGCCCTCAGGATACAAAGGCTCCTGAGTCATTTTACCACCTCTAGTCATAACTCTAACAGCATTATCATCTCTCTTACTATTCAATTGATTGAGCAAATCATTCTGAGCTTTAAGTACTTGTTCTACTTGAATGGTAACCATAGAAGCATGTTTACTAATAAGTTTAAGTTCACCTTTAACATTAGCCATATAATCACCCAAGTGTTCAAGCATATCAGCATTGTGTTTTAATTCTCTACCAAAATAAGCATTGAAGTTTTCTTGTTTGACCATAAAGTCATCAAACTCATCCAAGCATGGGCTATCAAACTTAGTGAATGGGATTTTAGCTTTATCATATCTATAGAGAGAATTTACCTTTACTACCTGTGTCGGGTTATCAAGACCATGTATTTCTTCAATAGTTGATGGATTAAGACCATGTATTTCTTCAATAGGAGGTAAATTCTTAACATCTTCAGCTTTAATACCTTTTTCTTTCATGGATTTCTTTGCCTCTTGCATATCTTCAGGACTGAGAAATAGAATACCCCTTTTCTTCGGAGTTGGATTAGGAGTTGGTTCAGGAATTGGATTAGGAAGTAAATGTAAATTGGTGATGGAGGAAGGTTGATGATGACGATGGCGACGGATTCCCCTCTACGAAGCCCCGAACGGACTCCAGATCAGCCCTCCCCAGAGAGTTTAGGGCTTGGCGGCGGCTCCATATCGTAAAACGCGATGAATCCTTCTCCCTGGTTTTTTCCTCCCTAAAAGTGGATATATGCAGTCAGGGTTGAGGTCGGTGGAGCGTTAGGGGGCCCACGAGGCAGGGGGCGCGCCCAGGGGCTAGGGCGCGCCCCCACCCTCGTGGACAGGTGGAGGCCCCCTGACGTGGATCTTCCTTCAAGTATTTTTTATATATTCCAAAATAATTCTCTGTGGATTTTCAGGTCATTTCGAGAACTTTTATTTCTGCACAAAATAACACCATGGCAATTATGCTGAAAACAGCGTCAGTCCGGGTTAGTTCCATTCAAATCATGCAAGTTAGAGTCCAAAACAAGGGCAAAAGTGTTTGGAAAAGTAGATACGGCGGGTATCCAATCTTTTTCTCAAAACCTCAGGTTCGTACCTGTGGGTTGCTAGTAGTGTTGATTACTCCTTGTAGTTGATGCTAGTTAGTTTACTTGGTGGAAGATCATATGTTCAGATCCATTATGCATATTAATACCCCTCTGATTATGAACATGAATATGATTTGTGAGTAGTTATGTTTGTTCCTAAGGAAATGGGAGAAGTCTTGCTATAAGTAGTCATGTGAATTTGGTATTCGTTTGATATTTTGATGAGATGTATGTTGTCTTTCCTCTAGTGGTGTCATGTGAACGTCGACTACATGACACTTCACCATTGTTTGGGCCTAGAGGAGGGCATTGGGAAGTAATAAGTAGATGATCGATTGCTAGAGTGACAGAAGCTTAAACCCTAGTTTATGTGTTACTTCATAAGGGGCTGATTTGGATACATATGTTTCATGCTATGGTTAGGTTTACCTTAATACTTCTGTTGTAGTTGCGGATGCTTGCAATATGGGTTAATCATAAGTGGGATGCTTGCCCAAGGGAGGACAGTACCCAAGCACCGGTCCACCCACATATCAAATTATCAAAGTACCAAACACGAGTCATATGAACGTGATGAAAACTAGCTTGACGATAATTCCCATGTGTCCTCGGGAGCACTTTCCTTTATATAAGAGTTTGTCTAGGCTTGTCCTTTGCTACAAAAAGGATTGGGCCATCTTTCTGCACCTTATTTACTTTTACTACTTGTTACTCGTTACAAATTACCTTATCACAAAACTATCTGTTACCGATAATTTCAGTGCTTGCAGAGAATACCTTGCTGAAAACCACTTATCATTTCCTTCTGCTCCTCATTGGGTTCGACACTCTTACTTATCGAAAAGTCTACGATAGATCCCCTACACTTGTGGGTCATCAGTAAGTGCTAAATTTCCGAACATAACTTAGTTCGTCAATCAAAGGGGTGTATAGAGAATTCCATCCTCTAAACAAGGTTGGACAAAGAAGGCGGAGCAGATCGGATGTCTAGCTCCACTGCCCTAAAACCCAGCTCATCCTCTATTAATGATGATGCTGGTCCCGGCGCTCTATCAGGCGCCGGAGAAAAAGGCCAAGATGAAGAAGAAGGAGGAGGCCAAAGATGGCCTCCGCCGTAAAGGTACCTCGGACGCAGTGTCCGGTGAGACCGAAACTCACTCCTCCCACGAGGAGGATGAAGATGAAGAGGAGGAGGAGGAGGAAAGCAATTCTCCCCCGAAGGGGAGGAATAAGAAAAGGGCGGCCTCCGAAGACCCAGAGGCGGAGGTGCCCAAAGGGGGAAAATATCTCTCCCAGACGGCTCGGATTCGGACGCCGAAGCCATCCCCGAGTGGCGCCCCAGGTCGAATCCCCTTGCCGCATCGTAAGTACCCGAGGATGCCTTACATAAGTCCGGTCTTTATAACTGTGGTCTAGCACATTGTATGATGTAGTACGTCCCGTGATCTCCCCCAACAATCGTCGAAGGGGAATTCGTTGGCTCCGGGGATGATGGAGAGCGAGTCGCCCCCGCGAGCCTCCCCGCCTATCACCACGGATGACACCAAAGTGTTGTCCTGAAGGGCCTCTCCGGGCAATGGAGCGGTACAGGCGGCCGCCAAAACAATGCCAGAGGGTAACGCCTTGGCTGCCGAGAACACGGGGGAAGCAATCCCCGTGGAGACTGATGGCGGGGGCCTTGACCGGTCCGGCCCCTAGCCGAACACTATTTTGGAAACCCAAGTGGCTTCGAAACCAAATAAGAGACCCCCTTCAGAGGGGGGAGTGCTAACTCCAGCTGCGACCTCCACTAATCCGGAGGCGCCGAACATACTGATGGGTGTGGTGGCTGAAAAGGTTCAGTCTGCCAAGAGCGGGCTGAATGAAGCCTTCACTAGCCTGCTAACAGGCTTCGAGGTATGAGATGTAATATTCTTGACCGATTTTTATATGAAAAATATGCCTGTATATAGATAGTAGCCCCTGAGACTCTGGTCGGCTTTCGGAAAAAGGCCGAACAGAGGATCGATAATATTCGCAGGAGATAATGTGCTTGTCTATTTTGAGGAACAAGCTTCACTGTTAGCGGCAACTGCCCAGGCCGCCGAAGTATCCGAGCTCAAGCGTAAGCTGGGACTGGCCGATGAGGATCTCGTCCGCATCAACAAGAGGTTTGATGAAGCGCAAGGTATGTTTCAAAATATCTCTTCATACTTGTATTAATATACAGAATCTGAGTTGAAGCTCATGCGCTGCTATGTGTGTGATTGCAGGTAGCGTTGTTGTGGTCGAGACCCTCAGAGGTGAACTTTCCCAGGACAAGGAGCAAGCAAGGGTGAACAAAGAGGCCGCTGATAAAGCGGTCGGGGATTTGGCGTCCGAACAGGTCGTCCGCCGCCAATACGAGGAGCGGGTGGCCGAAGTGGAGCAAGCTCTCAAGGACGCCGCGAGCAAGTGCAAGTCCCTGGACGAGAAGAATAAAGCCTAGGCGACCGACCTTGCCAAGGCTCTTCAAGAGGCCGAGGAGGCGCGGGGCGAATCCTGAGCGACACGCGAGGAGATCAAGAAGGCCAGACAGATAGCGGCTGGTAAGCCCTTTCTTTTATAAAGTAAATTCGGAAATTAGAAGTATGCCTTGCTCACTCGACTGTGGAATGCTCCATATGCCTTTTCAGAACTTTCAAAGAGTGCCACCGACGCCGCACAGTTCTTCCGGGCCCAGGAGGGGTATGCGACGGAGAAGCTATTCTGGTCACAGTTCGCAGCGTAGGAGTGCCCATCGTTGTTGAATGACCAGATGGTGTAGTGGGCCGAGTTGCATAGGATGTCTGGGTTGGCCATGAGGGATGTAATAGTCCGACTGTGGCCAGCCGAACCTGTCCCAAGCAGCTATTTCATCCTAGTGTAGCGACTCGTCGACGCACTGCCCCAATTGACGCGGTCAAGCGGTCGTCATGTATAGAAGGTGAGCGGCTGGCCTTTGCCCATGTCAAGATGCACTGGGCGAAAATGAAGGCCACCACCGTGGTAGTTGAGGGTCCGCCCAGAGGCAAGGACCACTGCAAGCCAGAGCGCTATTTTGAAGATGTCCTAGAGGGTACCCATTTGATACAGGGCCAGTGCTCGAAGGATATTATGTTCAAATGAGTGTATCCGAACTGCCCAGACGTTGTATTATAAACCAAGGCTTTTGTAATATATCTGTGCCTTATATATTAAAGTATTTTTCCTCATGTGCGGACGTTTTTATTCCTAAGAGTTTGCCATTCATCGGCTTTAGTCCCCACATAGATACTACGGGGGTGTTCGGGATAGCACATAGCCACTCTTGACCCAACGTCTTGGTCCGTGAAGGAGGTGTTAGTGCGGCGAACCAGGCAATCGGACTATGCAGCTTTATCACTCTCACTTAGCCATAGGAGTTTGACAATGGGACTGTAAGATAGCCCCTGGTGCGTATGTGGCTATCCGAAATTGGATGCCTTAAGCGTGTGACTAGGGAGAGGCAGTCATTCGTGTAATATGGAAGAAATCACTAGAGATTTAGTAAGTCGCTGAATTGCTGACCAGCTCTCGCCGCATCATGACAGTCAGTTTTTAGCTTTCTCTACTAAGGTGCTTGACCATACGAACCAGAAACACAATCGCAGTAGTTCTCCCTTTACTACATTAGTCGAACAAGCGGAACGTAAGGTGGTAATCACAGGAGTCGGGCAACCCAACTATTGACCAAAGACATGATTTGGAGCCGATGCATATAATGCCATATTCGGGACGTCGAAGTATGCTACAAAAGTGTTTGGACTTCTTTTTCTTTGAGAATATACGTGGCTGGATAGAGCCCCTGGCGATTTGAATCGTGATGAGGTATATATGACAATCTGACGTGAAGAGGGAATACAGATTAGTAAATAAGCCAACACCGAACAGGGTTGGGCGAGACTGTTTCCATTATAGTCTGATTGATATGTCAAAAGGTATTTTAATAGAGGATGCGATAAGCATCGAGGCTATTTTACATGCCGAGCACAAGGGAAAGATGTATACAGGTCCTAAAAAGGAAAAGATGATCTTGAAGATCCTTTGGATACTCTGCCGCACGTCTGTGCTGCTTTTCACCTTGGTGTATGATCCTTTGAGAGGATCAACGGTCGAGTATACATAAGGGGCCTGGAAAAGGGGCCCTTGGTACCATCGAAAAGTGATGTGGGTTGTAAAGAACCTGAAAAAATAAAAATAAGAAGAAAAGGGGGAGAATGTGAGGTTCCAGATAGGGTCGAGCCGTATTGTGGACTTTGGTTGTGGTGTGCCTCCATCCTTGCCCATGGTATCTTTAGTGCGTAGTTATGTACGTGTGGTACGTATGCCGCTATCAATTTGGAGCTTGGACGGAGGCCGAATTGTTAATCTAGCTATGGACGAGCCGGACTACCATTATGCAGGTTAGACCGGACTCGTTTAACGGTGTCCGGTGGCTTGACTGTCGATGCAGTATTCGGCTTGATAAGGCCACCCTGCACTTCGGCTGCGAGGGCCGCGATATGCTCCCCAGTATGGAGGGAGTGTTCCGAGTTTCCATTGACTGTTATGACGCCATGTGGTCCAGGCATCTTCAGCTTTAGATAAGTGTAGTGTGGGACTGCATTGAAACGGGCGAAAGCGGTTCGTCCAAGCAGTGCGTGATAGCCACTGCGGAAGGGGACGATGTCGAAGATCAAGTCTTCGCTACGGAAATTATCCGGTGAACCGAAGACAACTTCCAGCGTTATGGACCATGTGCAACAGGCCTCGACGCCGAGTATCACTCCTTTAAAGGTGGTTTTAGTGGGTTTGATTCTAGATGGATCAATACCCATTTTGCGGACAGTGTCCTGATAAAGCAAGTTAAGGCTACTACCGCCATCCATAAGGACTCGCGTAAGATGGAATTTGTCGATGATTGGGTCGAGGCCCAATGCTGCCGAACCTCCATGATAGATACTGGTCGGATGGTCTCTACGATCAAAAGTGATCGGACAGGATGACCATGGGTTCAATTTTGGGGCGACTGGCTCTATGGCATAAACGTCCCTTGGTGAGCGCTTGTGCTCCCGTTTGGGGATATGAGTGACGTAGATCATCTTCACTATTTTCACCTCGGGGGGGATTTCTTTTGCCCCCCCCCACCCGTGTTCATTGGGAGAGGCTCTTCATCGTCGTCCTCGCTGGGCGGCCCCTTCCCTTTATGTTCAGTGTCTAGCTTACCAGCCTATTTAAAGACCCAACAATTTCTGTTGGTATGATTGGCAGGCTTGTCAGGGGTGCCATGGATCTAGCAAGGCCGATCAAGTATTTTGTCCAAACTGGATGGACCACCCTTGTTTCCTTTGAATGGATTCTTCCGCTG
The DNA here is from genome assembly GCF_056163025.1 of Triticum urartu. Classification (NCBI taxonomy): domain Eukaryota; kingdom Viridiplantae; phylum Streptophyta; class Magnoliopsida; order Poales; family Poaceae; genus Triticum; species Triticum urartu. The sequence continues at coordinate 492,033,635 of NC_141875.1, read as the reverse complement.
ACCGGGTTTAGAGCCACTGAATCCGACGTTGACCGTCATATCTTCAGTATCTTCATTGTTGCCTCGACGCTTGTGTTTGTTGCATCGTGTCTTGCCGTTGTCGTCTCTGGCTTCGGAGGTGCCAGGGTCGCTGGTGCTATTGCTTCTACGAGCTAGCCAACTATCTTCTCCCATGCAAAAGCGGGTCATAAGTGCGGTGAGAGCTGCCATAGACTTCAGCTTTTCTAGGCCGAGGTGTCGGGCAAGCCACTCGTCACAGACGTTGTGTTTAAAGGCCGTGAGGGCTTCGGCGTCCGGACAGTCGACAATTTGGTTCTTTTTAATTAAGAACCTGGTCCAAAGTTTCCAGGCTGACTCTCCAGGTTGCTGGACTATGTGACTAAGGTCATCGGCATCTGGAGGCCGAACATAGGTGTCTTGGAAGTTTTCTCTAAAGGCATATTCCAAATCCTCCCAGCTACCAATGGAGTTTCCTGGGAGGCTGTTTAACCAGTGTCGTGCTGGTCCCATGAGTTTTAGGGGGAGGTACTTGATGGTGTGAAGATCGTCACCGCGAGCCATGTGAATGTGGAGAAGAAAATCTTCGGTCCATACTGCGGGATCCGTCGTTCCATCATATGATTCGATGTTCGCGGGTTTAAACCCTTCTCGGAACTGGTGCTCCATTACCTCATCGGTGAAGCATAAAGGGTGTGCGGCACCTCTGTATCGGGCGAAGTCACGACACAATTCAGATGAAGTTTGTATGCGGTTTTCGGCCTTGGTGAGGTTATGTGTGTCGGGCCAAGCCTGACGGTCGTCTTTTCGCGTTGGGGCGCGCCCCCTTGATCCATAGATTGATCTTGTTTGGTCTGCTCTATTATTCAGGTCTTGTCGTAGATCCTAGGTGTATCCTGGAGCCGCTGTCCCTCTGCCCTTACAGCAAGGTGGTGCGGGTTGGTGTTCGGCATGGGTGGCTGCTTTGTCACGCCCACGTGCTGGCCGATCTGGTTCATCGGCGCGGTCATGTTTCGATGGGTTTGGCTTGACGGCCTCGTCGTCGAATTGTGGCAGTGGCCGGCGCTTCAGATAGGTTTTTGTTGGGCGTCGAAGGCCATATTCTTCGGCGGCTAGGATCTGAGTCCATCTGTCGTTGAGCGTTGATACGTCCATTTTGCGTCATGCTTTTATATCGATATTTATTGCATTATGGGCTGTTATTACACATTATGTCACAATACTTATGCCTATTCTCTCTTATTTTACAAGGTTTACATGAAGAGGGAGAATGCCGGGAGCTGGGATTCTGGGCTGGAAAAGGAGCAAATATTAGAGACCTATTATGCACAGCTCCAAAAATCCTAAAACTTCACGAAAGTTATTTCCAGAATATATAAAAATACTGAGCGTAAGAAGTACCAGAGGGGGGCCACCCACCAGCCATGAGGGTGGGGGCGCGCCCTACCCCCTGGGCGCGCCCCCTGCCTCGTGGGCCCCTGGTGGCCCTCTGATGCCCATCTTCTGCTATATGGAGTCTTTCGTCAAGGAAAAAATCATAAGAAAGCTTTCAGGACGAGACTCCGCAGCCACGAGGCGGAACCTTGGCGGAACCAATCTAGGGCTCCGGCGGAGCTATTCTGTCAGGGAAACTTCCCTCCGGGAGGGGGAAATCATCACCAACGATCCTCTCATCGGGAGGGGGTCAATCTCCATCAACATCTTCACCAGCACCATCTCATCTCAAACCCTAGTTCATCTCTTGTATCCAATCTTTGTGTCCAAACCTCATATTGGTACCTGTGGGTTGCTAGTAGTGTTGATTACTCCTTGTAGTTGATGCTAGTTGGTTTACTTGGTGGAAGATCATATGTTCAGATCCATTATGCATATTAATACCCCCTCTGATTATGAACATGAATATACTTTGTGAGTAGTTACGTTTGTTCCTGAGGACATGGGAGAAGTCTTGCTATTAGTAGTCATGTGAATTTGGTATTCGTTCGATATTTTGATGAGATGTATGTTGTCATCCCTCTAGTGGTGTCATGTGAACATCGACTACATGAAACTTCACCATTGTTTGGGCCTAGAGGGAAGCATTGGGAAGTAATAAGTAGATGATGGGTTGCTAGAGTGGCAGAAGCTTAAACCCTAGTTTATGCGTTGCTTCGTAAGGGGCTGATTTGGATCCATATGTTTCATGCTATGGTTAGGTTTACCTTAATACTTCTGTTGTAGTTGTGGATGCTTACAATAGGGGTTAATCATAAGTGGGATGTTTGTCCAAGTAAGGACAGCACCCAAGCACCAGTCCACCCACATATCAAATTATCAAAGTACCGAACATGAATCATATGATCGTGATGAAAACTAGCTTGACGATAATTCCCATGTGTCCTCGGGAGCGCTTTCCTTCATATAAGAGTTTGTCCAGGCTTGTCCTTAGCTACAAAAAGGATTAGGCCATGTTACTGCACCTTATTTACTTTTATTACTTGCTACTCGTTACCAATTACCTTATCACAAAACTATCTGTTACCGATAATTTCAGTGCTTGCAGAGAATACCTTGCTGAAAACTGCTTATCATTTCCTTCTACTCCTCTTTGGGTTTGACACTCTTACTTATCGAAAGGACTATGATAGATCTCCTATACTTGTGGGTCATCAAGACTCTTTTCTGGCGCCGTTGTGTAACGCCCGGATAATCATGCTACAGTGATCTCACGTTAATGGTGACACGTCACCTCTGTCACTGTAATTAATCTCGGGTTAATTCAAAACCGTTTCAAATTTAAATCCTAAATAGGTCAAACGACAAAAGTTTTCAAATATTAAAATAAAATGTTCGGGCTATGTCTAATATTGCATCGGTAATTATGGTGAAGTAAACACCTTTTTATAAAATGCCTAAATACTTTTAGATGAATTAAACAGGAAAGAAATAATAAAAGAAAATACAAAAGGGGAAAACAAAAAAAAGAAAAGAAAGAGAAAGCCCCCCTCCCTGGGCCGTGGCCCAACTGGGCCAACCCACCTAGCCCAGCCGGCCCACCCCTGGCTACAACCCTCCCCCCCCACTACCAGTAACCCTAACCCCATCCCCCCACTCTCCCCACGATCCCCTCCCCCCCCCCACGAAAATATCCCCCTCTCCCCGACTAGATCGGGATCGAGGGAGGAGGACCTCGCCGCCGCCCGGATTGCCGTCGCCGACCATCACCTCGCCGGCGCCCCCTCCCCCACCGGACTGCCTCCCCCTCACTGCATCGTCCCCGTCAACCGCCCCACCCCCCGTTGCCATTTCCCTACGGCCCCAGTGAGCGCCTCCCCCTCCTCGTCTCTCCCTCACCGCGCCGCCCCGCTCCTCCCTGTCGCCGCTACCCCCGCCGTGGCGTCCTCGCCGGCGACAACCGCGCCCTGCTAGCCCGCGCTCAGTGCTCCGATGCCCCGCCTGCGGGCCCCTGCTCCGCCTCGCCGCCTGCTTCCCCTGCTGCCGCCCGTACGCGCTGCCCCTCCCCACCGCTCCCCTCGCCGCCTCCGCCGCGCTTGTCGCCATCCCCTGCCCGGTGCCACTCCGGCCTCCTCACGGCCCGTCGCGTCGCTGCTCCGGCAGCAACCACGCGCCGCCCCCCCCTTCTTCCTCCCCTCTCGCTGGCCGCATCGAGCGCCGACGCCCGCGCCTTCCCGGTCCGGCGCCGTGGACGCTGCCGCGCCGCCGGCAACGCCCTGCCGTGGCCCGCCTCCCCTCTCGCCTGCAGCCAGCGCCCAGCCCGCCTCGCCGGCGCTGGCGCGCGCGCCTGCGGCGGCCGCCCGAGTTCGCCCGTTAACGGGTGGCGCCCGCGGCTTGCACCCAGCGCCCGCAAGGCCCCCCCTGGGCCAATGACGTGTGGGGCCTAGCCCCCACAGAACGTTTCTGTTAAAAAAAAGAGATAAAAAAATATATATATTAATAATATTAATATTAAAATTAATTAATTTAATTAACTATGATTAAATTAACTAATTATGTATAATTAACCTAATGACTAATTAACCTAGTGAACTACTGATAATTAACTAAACAGTGAATGACAGGTGGGTCCCACTGGACCCACACAGTAGGTTGACCAGGTCAACGGTCAACGTTGACTGCTGACGTCATGCTGACGTCAGCATACACTATTCTGGATAATGTTAGAGTTAAATAATTAAATAAATTCTAAAAATGATTAAATCTTTTAAAATTAATATAAAACAAACCGTAGCTCAGATGGAAAAACTTTGTACATGAAAGTTGCTCAGAACGACGAGACGAATCCGGATACGCAACCCGTTTATCCACCACACATTCCTAGCATAGCGAACAAGCAACTTTCCCCCTCCGGTTCACCGGTCCAAAAACGCGAAACACCAGGGATACTTTCCCGGATGTCATCCCCCTTCACCGGTATCACCTACTACCGCGTTAGGGCACCTCTGACGCCGTTACTTGTCATGTCATGCATCACTATGCATATGCTTGCATTATATTTATTGTTTCTTCCCCCTCTTCTCTCGCTAGACACCGAGTCCGACGCCGCTGCTACCCCGTACGACTACGGTGTTGACGACCCCCCTCTCTTGCCAGAGCAACCAGGCACTAACTATCTACGCAGGGACAGTTATGGGCACTCGACGTCGTGGTATCAGCCGAAGCCTTCGTGACGTCAGCAACGGAGCAGCGCGCGCTGGATTGGACTGGAGCGCCACTAGGCTAGGTCTGCTTCCGGCCGCCCACGCAACGTGCAGGTGTGCTAAGGGCGATGGGCCCAGACCCCTGGGCGCTTAGGTTTAGACCGGCGTGCTGACCTCTCTGTTGGTCTAGGTGGGGCTGCGACGTGTTGATCTTCCGAGGCCGGGCATGACCCAGGAAAGTGTGTCCGGCCAAATGGGATCGAGCGTGTTGGGTTATGTGGTGCACCCCTGCAGGGAAGTTAATCTATTCGAATAGCCGTGATCTTCGGTAACAGGACGACTTGGAGTTGTACCTTGACCTTATGACAACTAGAACCGGATACTTAATAAAACACACCCTTCCAAGTGCCAGATACAACCGGTGATCGCTCTCTCACAGGGCGACGAGGGGAGGATCATTGGTTAGGATTATGCTATGCGATGCTACTTGGAGGACTTCAGTCTACTCTCTTCTACATGATGCAAGACGGAGGCTGCCAGAAGCGTAGACTTCGAAAGGACTAGTTATCCCCCTCTTATTCTGGCATTCTGCAGTTCAGTCCACATATGATACCCTTATTCCATTTGATACCCATGCATATGTAGTGTAGCTCCTTGCTTGCGAGTACTTTGGATGAGTACTCACGGTTGCTTTCTCCCTCTTTTCCCCCTATCCCTTCTACCTGGTTGTCGCAACCAGATGTTGGAGCCCAGGAGCCAGACGCCACCTTCGACGACGACTCCTACTACACCGGAGGTGCCTACTACTATGTGATGCCCACTGACGACGACCAGGAGTAGTTTAGGAGGATCCCAGGCAGGAGGCCTGCGCCTCTTTCGATCTGTATCCCAGTTTGTGCTAGCCTTCTTAAGGCAAACTTGTTTAACTTGTGTCTGTACTCAGATATTGTTGCTTCCGCTGACTCGTCTATGATCGAGCTCTTGTATTCGAGCCCTCGAGGCCCCTGGCTTGTAATATGATGCTTGTATGACTTTTTTTTATTTGTAGAGCTGTGTTGTGATATCTTCCCGTGAGTCCCTGATCTTGATCGTACACGTTTGCGTGTATGATTAGTGTATGATTAAATCGGGGGCGTCACAAGTTGGTATCAGAGCCGACTGCCTGTAGGAATTCCCCTTCCACACTCCTTGGCCGAAGTTGAGTCTAGACATTACCAAAAACTTTTACTAACATGGTTGTGTGCCTTACGGGCCCACATCGCCATCTGGGTGGTATTAGGCTCTTTTACTCCTCGATCCTTACTCTGGGACACTGAACTCTCTCCTACTCGGGTTAAACGATTTTACTAACTCTAACACTAGGATCCCGTGACCACGTTCACCCCGAAGTTGGATAAGCCCTAGTTATTCTTTAGAGTAGTATCTGAACATTATCCACATTTTCATTTGACTCCTGTGAAAACATCTTTGTTTTCAGATGGAACCCACGAGGCAGGTCGTGCGCCACACGACGGCCATTGGTGCCTCAGGATCACCTGCTGTGTTGGTTGAGATGATGACCTATCTGGGTTATCGCTGGCACCCTGAGTACACCGTCTATGAGGAGTATCAGCACTTCAACCAAGAGCAGTACCGTGCCATCGTCCACCTCTACTCTCGGGAGTATGACTCCACTACTGTGCTGCACACTGCTCATGGTGTTGGAGTGACTATCGATATGGCGGTCCACGATGCTGCTTATGCTGCTCTGACACGTCTTCGTGGAGAGTATCAGGAGTTGGATACCTCCCCCTTCAGGCACATTGCTATCGCATCCGATGTTGGTGCGGAGGGATACTACACTGCTGCCTACTCCACTGTCACCCGAGAGCCCTTCTACCATCAGAACCTGGTTCTGCATGCTGATGGGCTGGATAGAGCTAACCGAGCTCTTCGCCACGAGTTGTACACCACCCGTCAGCACATGTACCGTGCTCTGACGCTGTTGCACCCCTCTGTCCGATCTGGTGATCTGTCGCGTTCTGCGGTCTACCCTGCCAGGACCGTGATGCCCCAGGGCGTCGGCTGGCCAGATGTGGGAGGCTACTCTCCTGCACTTGGTCCTCTCCTGCCACCTGTGCACCGGGTTCCACACCAGAGTATCCGCGGACCCCAGGCTACTCGCGTGGAGGTCTTCCCTTCACGTCACTACCAGCTGTCGGGCTACACCTACCTCCGCAGTACCGCATGGGACTGACGTAGACTTGCTTATTAGGGTTAGATGCATTCGCCGCGAGCCTGTGTGCCACCTATGATGTCTTAGCCTATGTACTGAGCACTGTGTAACGAACTCTATGCATGATCTCTTTTGTAAGATATGCCGACTACTATGTAGTATCTATCGTGCTGCTATCATTGTGCATGTTTCATCATGAGTGACTCTTGTTTTTTTTTGCAAATTTCTCAATGCTGAACTACCCCTGTTAAATTTTAGCAGGATGGTTAGACCAGGTGGTCGTGGTCGTGGTGGCAACGCCCCACCACCGCCTGAGTACATGGCTGGTATGATCCAACAGCTTGAGATGAATCGCCAGTTCATGGAGAATATGATGGCTCAGTTTCCTCGCCCCAATATGAACCAGCAGCCAACCCCAGTAACTCTGCAGGATTTCATGCGCCTGAACCCAACTGTGTACCGCAGCTCAACTCAGCCTCTGGATGCTGATGACTGGCTCCGTGACATCACCTATGAGATGGAGTCTGCTGATGTAGCCCCTGCCAGCTATGTCACCTTTGCTTCCTTCTTCCTGAAGGGACCCGCAGCTCAATGGTGGGACAGCCACAGGCGTGCACTGCCAGCTGGAACAATCATCACCTGGCCAGACTTCCAAGCTGCCTTCCGTGCTCGCTTCATTCCTCAGGGAGTCATGGACCGGAAGAAGCGTGAGTTCCGCAACCTCACCCAAGGCAACAAAACTGTGGAAGCTTACCAGCGGGAGTTTCTTGACTTGTCCCGCTATGCTGAAGAAGACATTGCAACTGATGCACGCAGACAGCAGAAGTTCCGTGATGGCCTTCAAGCTGACATCAAGCTCGCACTTCTAGTGCATGACTTTGCTGATTTCGCCACTCTGGTGAACAAAGCCATCAATGTCGAAACTGGTCTGCAGGAATACCAGAGCTCTCACAGGCGCAACCGTGACACGGGCTCATCTTCGGGCCCGTCCTCGCAGAAATGCAAGATATGGATTCCCAATAGCTTGTACCAGCCGGATGCACCTACCCCCAGGCAGACCTATGCTGCACCTCGTCTGCCTGCTCCTCCGACTAGGCAGCCAAGACTCCCAGCTCCACCACCACAAGCTCCTGTTCCCACTCCCAATAATGGATTGTGCTTCAGGTGTGGACAACCAGGGCATCGTGCTAGGGAATGCAACCAGAACCAGAATCAACTGGCCCTTCCAGCAACTGGCCGTGGAAGCAACCAGCCCCGCAGCAACAATGCCAAGTCTTATGGTCGTGTTCATGCCAACCACGTTGATCTGAGCGAAGCTCAAGACCAGCCTACTACTGTGATGGGTACCCTCCTCGTAAATTCAGTACCAGCATCCGTTTTATTTGATACAGGTGCATTGCATTCATTCATGTCAGAAGGTTTTGCATGCTTGCACGACATTAAATGTGAGGACATGGATGCTTCACTATTAGTACACACCCCTGCGGGCCAATGTCGAACCTCCATGATTTGCAACGACGTCCCTGTAGAAATCGAAGGACTGGAATTCCTTGTCTCTCCCATCGTACTGAAGTCCTGTAGCATTGATCTCATTCTGGGAATGAATTGGTTAAAAGCGCATACTGCTTCTATAGTTTGTGCCACTAAGGTCGTCCATCTGCTACACCCTTCTGATGAAATAATAGCTTACCAAGCTCATCTAGTTCAGAACGCTGAGGCACGACTTTATGCCTTGAATGTGTTGAACACTGCACCACTCGAGGGCATTGAAAACATTCCCGTCATTCGTGAATTCCAAGATGTCTTCCCAGAAGAACTTCCAGGGATTCCCCCTGCTAGAGCTGTCGAATTCATCATCGACTTGAAACCCGGCACTACCCCTATAGCTAAACGACCCTACAAGATGCCGCCGCATGAACTCATTGAGCTTAAGGCGGAAATCGACAAATCTCTTGTCAAAGGTTTCATTCGCCCAAGTTGCTCTCCTTGGGGAGCACCTTCTCTCTTTGTTAAGAAGAAGGATGGGACAAACCGATTAGTCCAAGACTACCGTCCTATAAACCAAGCTACCATTCAGAATAAATATCCTCTTCCCCGGATCAATGATCTTTATGATCAACTGGCTGGCTCATCAGTGTTCTCCAAACTCGACTTGAGGTTGGGATACCACCAGATCCGTGTTCATGAAGAGGACATCCCAAAAACCGCCTTCGTGACTCGGTATGGATCATACGAGTACACCGTCATGTCATTCGGCTTAACGAATGCTCCAGCCACCTTCTCTCGTCTGATGAATTATATATTCATGGATTACCTCGACAAGTTCGTCGTGGTTTATTTGGACGATATCCTTGTATTTTCCAAGAACAAGGAGGAACATGCAGAACATCTTCGTCTTGTGCTGGAAAAGCTTCGGGAGCATCAGCTGTATGCTAAGTATTCCAAGTGTGAATTCTGGCTCCCCGAAGTAACCTATCTTGGGCATGTCATCTCCAAAGATGGTATTGTTGTCAACCCTGAACGAGTTCAGGCTATTCTCGATTGGACTCCTCCGAAGAATGTGAAGCAAGTCCGAAGTTTTCTCGGTCTCGCCAGCTATTGCCGTCGATTCGTCGAGAACTTCTCGAAGATTGTCAGGCCTCTGACTAATTTGTTGCATAAGGGTGTCAAGTTTGACTGGACAGACAAGTGTCAGGAAAGTTTCCAGGCGCTCAAAGACAAGTTGACTTCTGCCCCCGTGCTTGCACCACCTGATACTAAGAAGGACTTCGTCATTTACTGCGACGCTTCCCGCCAAGGATTAGGCTGTGTCCTAATGCAAGAGCGTAGAGTGATTGCTTATGCCTCTCGTCAACTGCGCCCTCACGAAGAAAACTACCCAGTTCACAACCTCGAGCTGGCTGCTGTCATTCATGCACTGAAGCAGTGGCGACATTACCTTCTCGGTAATCGTTGTGAGATCTTCACTGACCATCAAAGTCTGAAGTATCTGTTTACTCAGCCAGATCTGAACCTCCGTCAGCAGAGATGGATGGAGACTGTTGCAGACTTCGACGTGGGTATATCCTATACCCCCGGCAAGGCTAATGTAATGGCTGATGCCTTGAGCCGCAAGTCTTACTGCAACCACCTCCAGGTTCATAAAGTTCAGCCCTCGCTTGTCGAAGAATTTAGAAAGCTGAACCTCCATATTGTTCCTCCTGGAGCACTCGCTCCCCCTCCCCCGGAGTTCCGCAAGATGAATCTTCTTTTTGTTATTAAGGGTTCTCTAAATACCCTGGCTGTCGTACCAGATCTCGTAGCTGGTATAAAGACTATTCAAGGTTATGACTCTGAAGTCCATAAGATTAAACGCCATCTAGCAGAAGGAAAGCCCTCATTCTTCACTATCGCCGACGATGGCGCCTTGTATTTCAAAGGCCGCCTAGTGGTACCATGTTCGAAGAAAAACCTGGATAAGACTAAAAGGGTTATGCAAGAAGCTCATGATACGCCTCTGTCCATCCATCCTGGTAGTACGAAGATGTACCAGGATATTCGTCAAAGATTCTGGTGGTCTAATATGAAGCAGGACATTGCTCGTTATGTTGCTGAGTGTGACGTTTGTCGCCGAATCAAAGCAGAGCATCAAAGGCCAGCCGGAACTCTGCAACCTATCTCTATTCCTGAATGGAAATGGGACCATGTTGAAATGGACTTCGTCACTGGATTTCCCAAATCGCAGAAAGGTAATGATGCTATTCTTGTCGTCATTGATCGGCTTTCCAAAGTTGCCCATTTTCTGGCGGTCAAAGAGACAATCACTGCTAGTCAGCTTGCTACTCTCTACATGTCCAGAATTGTTTCACTTCACGGTATTCCACTGGTTATCAGTTCGGACCGTGGCAGCTTATTCACTTCAAGATTCTAGGAAATTTTCCAAGAAGCTATGGGGACTCACTTATCTTTCAGTACTGCGTTTCACCCGCAGTCACAAGGGCAAGTTGAACATGTCAACCAAGTTCTCGAAGACATGCTTCGAGCTTGTGTAATCTCATTCGGCAAGAAATGGGAGGAATCTCTTCCATATGCCGAGTTCTCTTATAATAATAGCTATCAAGCTAATCTGAAGATGTCCCCCTTCGAAGTGCTATATGGACGAAAGTGTCGAACCCCTCTGAACTGGTCAGAAACTGGGGAACGTCCACTCTTTGGTCCAGATATTATCCAACAGGCCGAAGGACAAGTTCGCATTATTCGCGAGAATCTCAAGACTGCTCAGTCACGTCAAAAAAGTCAGTATGACCGTCATCACCAAGACATGGTCTATCAACCTGGCGAAAAGGCTTATCTTCGAGTTACACCAATGAGGAGTGCACACCGCTTCGGGATCAAAGGAAAGCTAGCTCCCCGCTATATTGGTCCTTTCACTATTCTCGGAAGGCGTGGAAAGGTGGCATATCAACTGGAGCTTCCGCCGAACCTTTCTCAGGTTCACGATGTGTTCCACGTGTCACAACTCCGACGCTGCTTCAAGGACCCAATCCGAGCAGTGGATCATGAAGTGCTTGAGTTGCAACAAGACCTCTCCTATAAAGAGCATCCGGTCTGCATTCTCGACCAAGCTAAACGCCGCACCCGTCAGAAGGCGATCAAGTTCCTCAAGGTCCAGTGGTCGAATCACTCTGAAGACGAAGCCACCTGGGAACGCGAGGATCGTCTTCGCGATGATACCCTGCACTGTTTCCTTCTACCTCCTAAATCTCGGGTCGAGATTTCTTGTAGTGGAGGAGATTTGTAACGCCCGGATAATCATGCTACAGTGATCTCACATTAATGGTGACACGTCACCTCTGTCACTGTAATTAATCTCGGGTTAATTCAAAACCGTTTCAAATTTAAATCCTAAATAGGTCAAACGACAAAAGTTTTCAAATATTAAAATAAAATGTTCGGGCTATGTCTAATATTGCATCGGTAATTATGGTGAAGTAAACACCTTTTTATAAAATGCCTAAATAATTTTAGATGAATTAAACAAGAAAGAAATAATAAAAGAAAATACAAAAGGGGAAAACAAAAAAAAGAAAAGAAAGAGAAAGCCCCCCTCCCTGGGCCGTGGCCCAACTGGGCCAACCCACCTAGCCCAGCCGGCCCACCCCCGGCTATAACCCCCCCCACACACACTACCAGAAACCCTAACCCCATCCCCCCACTCTCCCCACGATCCCCTTCCCCCCCCCCCCACGAAAATATCCCCCTCTCCCCGACTAGATCGGGATCGAGGGAGGAGGACCTCGCCGCCGCCCGGATCGCCGTCGCCGACCATCACCTCGCCGGCGCCCCCTCCCCCACCGGACTGCCTCCCCCTCACTGCATCATCCCCGTCAACTGCCCCACCACCCGTTGCCATTTCCCTACGGCCCCAGTGAGCGCCTCCCTCTCCTCGTCTCTCCCTCACCGCGCCGCCCCGCTCCTCCCTGTCGCCGGTACCCCCGCCGTGGCGTCCTCGCCGGCGACAACCGCGCCCTGCTAGCCCGCGCTCAGCGCTCCGATGCCCCGCCTGCGTGCCCCTGCTCCGCCTCGCCGCCTGCTTCCCCTGCTGCCGCCCGCACGCGCTGCCCCTCCCCACCGCTCCCCTCGCCGCCTCCGCCGCGCTTGTCGCCGTCCCCTGCCCGGCGCCACTCCGGCCTCCTCACGGCCCGTCGCGTCGCTGCTCCGGCCGCGGCCACGAGCCACGCGCCGCCCCCCCCCCCCTTCTTCCTCCCCTCTCACTGGCCGCATCGGGCGCCGACGCCCGCGCCTTCCCGGTCCGGCGTCGTGGACGCTGCCACGCCGCCGGCCACGCCCTGCCGTAGCCCGCCTCCCCTCTCGCCTGCAGCCGGCGCCCAGCCCGCCTCGCCGGCGCTGGCGCGCGCGCCTGCGGCGGCCGCCCGAGTTCGCCCGTTAACGGGTAGCGCCCGCGGCTTGCACCCAGCGCCCGCAAGGCCCCCCTGGGCCAATGACGTGTGGGGCCTTGCCCCCACAGAAGGTTTCTGTTAAAAAAAGAGATAAAAATATATATATATTAATATTATTAATATTAAAATTAATTAATTTAATTAACTATGATTAAATTAACTAATTATATATAATTAACCTAATGACTAATTAACCTAGTGAACTACTGATAATTAACTAAACAGTGAATGACAGGTGGGTCCCACTGGACCCACACAGTAGGTTGACCAGGTCAACGGTCAATGTTGACTGCTGACGTCATGCTGACGTCAGCATACACTATTCTGGATAATGTTAGAGTTAAATAATTAAATAAATTCTAAAAATGATTAAATCTTTTAAAATTAATATAAAATAAACCGTAGCTCAGATGGAAAAACTTTGTACATGAAAGTTGCTCAGAACGACGAGACGAATCCGGATACGCAGACCGTTTATCCACCACACATTCCTAGCATAGCGAACACGCAACTTTCCCCCTCCGGTTCACCGGTCCGAAAACGCGAAACACCGGGGATACTTTCCCGGATGTCATCCCCTTTCACCGGTATCACCTACTACCGCGTTAGGGCACCTCTGACGTCGTTACTTGTCATGTCATGCATCACTATGCATATGCTTGCATTATATTTATTGTTTCTTCCCCCTCTTCTCTCGCTAGACACCGAGACCGACGCCGCTGCTACCCCGTACGACTACGGTGTTGACGACCCCCCTCTCTTGCCAGAGCAACCAGGCAAGCCCCCCCCCCCTTGATCACCAGATATCGCCTACTCTCCTCTATACTGCTTGCATTAGAGTAGTGTAGCATGTTACTGCTTTCCGTTATTCCTATCCTGATGCATAGCCTGTCCTTGTTACTACTGTTGTTACCATTACCTGCTATCCTACTGCTTAGTATAGAATGCTAGTGTTCCATCAGTGGCCGTACACTCTTTTCCGTCTGCCATGCTATACTACTGGGCCGTGATCACTCGGGAGGTGATCACGGGTATATACTATATACTTTCTACAGGATACATGTGGTGACTAAAGACGGGTCGGCTTGTGGAGCACCCGCGAGTGATTCATGGATTGGGGGCTGAAAGGACCTTTGTCCCAATGGCCCTCTATGTGGATCTTTGTGGCGAAGCGACAGGGCAGGTTGAGACCACCTAGGAGAGAGGTGGGCCTGGCCCTGGACGGCGTTCGCGGTTATTTCAAAATAACACGCTTAACGAGATCTTGGTATTTGATCTGAGTCTGGCTACTGGCCTATACGCACTAACCATCTACGCGGGGACAGTTATGGGCACTCGACGTCGTGGTATCAGCCGAAGCCTTCGTGACGTCAACAACGGAGCGGCGCGCGCTGGATTGGACTGGAACGCCACTAGGCTAGGTCTGCTTCCGGCCGCCCACGCAACGTGCAGGTGTGCTAAGGGCGATGGGCCCAGACCCCTGGGCGCTTAGGTTTAGACCGGCGTGCTGACCTCTCTGTTGGTCTAGGTGGGGCTGTGACGTGTTGATCTTCCGAGGCCGGGCATGACCCAGGAAAGTGTGTCCGGCCAAATGGGATCGAGCGTGTTGGGTTATGTGGTGCACCCCTGCAGGGAAGTTAATCTATTCGAATAGCCGTGATCTTCGGTAACAGGACGACTTGGAGTTGTACCTTGACCTTATGACAACTAGAACCGGATACTTAATAAAACACACCCTTCCAAGTGCCAGATACAACCGGTGATCGCTCTCTCACAGGGCGACGAGGGGAGGATCATCGGTTAGGATTATGCTATGCGATGCTACTTGGAGGACTTCAGTCTACTCTCTTCTACATGATGCAAGACGGAGGCTGCCAGAAGCGTAGACTTCGAAAGGACTAGTTATCCCCCTCTTATTCTGGCATTCTGCAGTTCAGTCCACATATGATACCCTTATTCCATTTGATACCCATGCATATGTAGTGTAGCTCCTTGCTTGCGAGTACTTTGGATGAGTACTCACGGTTGCTTTCTCCCTCTTTTCCCCCTATCCCTTCTACCTGGTTGTCGCAACCAGATGTTGGAGCCCAGGAGCCAGACGCCACCTTCGACGACGACTCCTACTACACCGGAGGTGCCTACTACTATGTGATGCCCACTGACGACGACCAGGAGTAGTTTAGGAGGATCCCAGGCAGGAGGCCTGCGCCTCTTTCGATCTGTATCCCAGTTTGGGCTAGCCTTCTTAAGGCAAACTTGTTTAATTTGTGTCTGTACTCAGATATTGTTGCTTCCGCTGACTCGTCTATGATCGAGCTCCTGTATTCGAGCCCTCGAGGCCCCTGGCTTGTAATATGATGCTTGTATGACTTTTTTTTATTTGTAGAGCTGTGTTGTGATATCTTCCCGTGAGTCCCTGATCTTGATCGTACACGTTTGCGTGTATGATTAGTGTATGATTAAATCGGGGGCGTCACAAGTTGGTATCAGAGCCGACTGCCTGTAGGAATTCCCCTTCCACACTCCTTGGCCGAAGTTGAGTCTAGACATTACCAAAAACTTTTACTAACATGGTTGTGTGCCTTACGGGCCCACATCGCCATCTGGGTGATATTAGGCTCTTTTACTCCTCGATCCTTACTCTGGGACACTGAACTCTCTCCTACTCGGGTTAAACGATTTTACTAACTCTAACACTAGGATCCCGTGACCACGTTCACCCCGAAGTTGGATAAGCCCTAGTTATTCTTTAGAGTAGTATCTGAACATTATCCACATTTTCATTTGACTCCTGTGAAAACATCTTTGTTTTCAGATGGAACCCACGAGGCAGGTCGTGCGCCACACGACGGCCATTGGTGCCTCAGGATCACCTGCTGTGTTGGTTGAGATGATGACCTATCTGGGTTATCGCTGGCACCCTGAGTACACCGTCTATGAGGAGTATCAGCACTTCAACCAAGAGCAGTACCGTGCCATCGTCCACCTCTACTCTCGGGAGTATGACTCCACTACTGTGCTGCACACTGCTCATGGTGTTGGAGTGACTATCGATATGGCGGTCCACGATGCTGCTTATGCTGCTCTGACACGTCTTCGTGGAGAGTATCAGGAGTTGGATACCTCCCCCTTCAGGCACATTGCTATCGCATCCGATGTTGGTGCGGAGGGATACTACACTGCTGCCTACTCCACTGTCACCCGAGAGCCCTTCTACCATCAGAACCTGGTTCTGCATGCTGATGGGATGGATAGAGCTAACCGAGCTCTTCGCCACGAGTTGTACACCACCCGTCAGCACATGTACCGTGCTCTGACGCTGTTGCACCCCTCTGTCCGATCTGGTGATCTGTCGCGTTCTGCGGTCTACCCTGCCAGGACCGTGATGCCCCAGGGCGTCGGCTGGCCAGATGTGGGAGGCTACTCTCCTGCACTTGGTCCTCTCCTGCCACCTGTGCATCGAGTTCCACACCAGAGTATCCGCGGACCCCAGGCTACTCGCGTGGAGGTCTTCCCTTCGCGTCACTACCAGCTGTCGGGCTACACCTACCTCCGCAGTACCGCATGGGACTGACGTAGACTTGCTTATTAGGGTTAGATGCATTCGCCGCGAGCCTGTGTGCCACCTATGATGTCTTAGCCTATGTACTGAGCACTGTGTAACGAACTCTATGCATGATCTCTTTTGTAAGATATGCCGACTACTATGTAGTATCTATCGTGCTGCTATCGTTGTGCATGTTTCATCATGAGTGACTCTTGTTTTTTTTTGCAAATTTCTCAATGCTGAACTACCCCTGTTAAATTTTAGCAGGATGGTTAGACCAGGTGGTCGTGGTCGTGGTGGCAACGCCCCACCACCGCCTGAGTACATGGCTGGTATGATCCAACAGCTTGAGATGAATCGCCAGTTCATGGAGAATATGATGGCTCAGTTTCCTCGCCCCAATATGAACCAGCAGCCAACCCCAGTAACTCTGCAGGATTTCATGCGCCTGAACCCAACTGTGTATCGCAGCTCAACTCAGCCTCTGGATGCTGATGACTGGCTCCGTGACATCACCTATGAGATGGAGTCTGCTGATGTAGCCCCTGCCAGCTATGTCACCTTTGCTTCCTTCTTCCTGAAGGGACCCGCAGCTCAATGGTGGGACAGCCACAGGCGTACACTGCCAGCTGGAACAATCATCACCTGGCCAGACTTCCAAGCTACCTTCCGTGCTTGCTTCATTCCTCAGGGAGTCATGGACCGGAAGAAGCGTGAGTTCCGCAACCTCACCCAAGGCAACAAAACTGTGGAAGCTTACCAGCGGGAGTTTCTTGACTTGTCCCGCTATGCTGAAGAAGACATTGCAACTGATGCACGCAGACAGGAGAAGTTCCGTGATGGCCTTCAAGCTGACATCAAGCTCGCACTTCTAGTGCATGACTTTGCTGATTTCGCCACTCTGGTGAACAAAGCCATCAATGTCGAAACTGGTCTGCAGGAATACCAGAGCTCTCACAGGCGCAACCGTGACACGGGCTCATCTTCGGGCCCGTCCTCGCAGAAATGCAAGATATGGATTCCCAATAGCTTGTACCAGCCGGATGCACCTACCCCCAGGCAGACCTATGCTGCACCTCGTCTGCCTGCTCCTCCGACTAGGCAGCCAAGACTCCCAGCTCCACCACCACAAGCTCCTGTTCCCACTCCCAATAATGGATTGTGCTTCAGGTGTGGACAACCAGGGCATCGTGCTAGGGAATGCAACCAGAACCAGAATCAACTGGCCCTTCCAGCAACTGGCCGTGGAAGCAACCAGCCCCGCAGCAACAATGCCAAGTCTTATGGTCGTGTTCATGCCAACCACGTTGATCTGAGCGAAGCTCAAGACCAGCCTGCTACTGTGATGGGTACCCTCCTCGTAAATTCAGTACCAGCATCCGTTTTATTTGATACAGGTGCATCGCATTCATTCATGTCAGAAGGTTTTGCATGCTTGCATGACATTAAATGTGAGGACATGGATGCTTCACTATTAGTGTACACCCCTGCGGGCCAATGTCGAACCTCCATGATTTGCAACGACGTCCCTGTAGAAATCGAAGGACTGGAATTCCTTGTCTCTCCCATCGTACTGAAGTCCTGTAGCATTGATCTCATTCTGGGAATGAATTGGTTAAAAGCGCATACTGCTTCTATAGTTTGCGCCACTAAGGTCGTCCATCTGCTACACCCTTCTGATGAAATAATAGCTTACCAAGCTCATCTAGTTCAGAACGCTGAGGCACGACTTTATGCCTTGAATGCATTGAACGTTGCACCACTCGAGGGCATTGAAAACATTCCCGTCGTTCGTGAATTCCAAGATGTCTTCCCAGAAGAACTTCCAGGGATTCCCCCTGCTAGAGCTGTCGAATTCATCATCGACTTGAATCCCGGCACTACCCCTATAGCTAAACGACCCTACAAGATGCCGCCACATGAACTCATTGAGCTTAAGGAGGAAATCGACAAATCTCTTGTCAAAGGTTTCATTCGCCCAAGTTGCTCTCCTTGGGGAGCACCTTCTCTCTTTGTTAAGAAGAAGGATGGGACAAACCGATTAGTCCAAGACTACCATCCTATAAACCAAGCTACCATTCAGAATAAATATCCTCTTCCCCGGATCAATGATCTTTATGATCAACTGGCTGGCTCATCAGTGTTCTCCAAACTCGACTTGAGGTTGGGATACCACCAGATCCGTGTTCGTGAAGAGGACATCCCAAAAACCGCCTTCGTGACTCCGTATGGATCATACGAGTACACCGTCATGTCATTCGGCTTAACGAATGCTCCAGCCACCTTCTCTCGTCTGATGAATTATATATTCATGGATTACCTCGACAAGTTCGTCGTGGTTTATTTGGACGATATCCTTGTATTTTCCAAGAATAAGGAGGAACATGCTGAACATCTTCGTCTTGTGCTGGAAAAGCTTCGGGAGCATCAGCTGTATGCTAAGTATTCCAAGTGTGAATTCTGGCTCCCCGAAGTAACCTATCTTGGGCATGTCATCTCCAAAGATGGTATTGCCGTCAACCCTGAACGAGTTCAGGCTATTCTCGATTGGACTCCTCCGAAGAATGTGAAGCAAGTCCGAAGTTTTCTCGGTCTCGCCAGCTATTGCCGTCCATTCGTCGAGAACTTCTCCAAGATTGCCAGGCCTCTGACTAATTTGTTGCATAAGGGTGTCAAGTTTGACTGGACAGACAAGTGTCAGGAAAGTTTCCAGGCGCTCAAAGACAAGTTGACTTCTGCCCCCGTGCTTGCACCACCTAATACTAAGAAGGACTTCGTCATTTACTGCGACGCTTCCCGCCAAGGATTAGGCTGTGTCCTAATGCAAGAGCGTAGAGTGATTGCTTATGCCTCTCGTCAACTGCGCCCTCACGAAGAAAACTACCCAGTTCACGACCTCGAGCTGGCTGTTGTCATTCATGCACTGAAGCAGTGGCGACATTACCTTCTCGGTAATCGTTGTGAGATCTTCACTGACCATCAAAGTCTGAAGTATCTGTTTACTCAGCCAGATCTGAACCTCCGTCAGCAGAGATGGATGGAGACTGTTGCAGACTTCGATGTGGGTATATCCTATACCCCCGGCAAGGCTAATGTAATGGCTGATGCCTTGAGCCGCAAGTCTTACTGCAACCACCTCCAGGTTCATAAAGTTCAGCCCTCGCTTGTCGAAGAATTTAGAAAGCTGAACCTCCATATTGATCCTCCTGGAGCACTCGCTCCCCCTCCCCCGGAGTTCCGCAAGATGAATCTTCTTGTTGTTACTAAGGGTTCTCTAAATACCCTGGCTGTCGTACCAGATCTCGTAGCTGGTATAAAGACTATTCAAGGTTATGACTCTGAAGTCCATAAGATTAAACGCCATCTAGCAGAAGGAAAGCCCTCATTCTTCACTATCACCGACGATGGCGCCTTGTATTTCAAAGGCCGCCTAGTGGTACCATGTTCGAAGAAAAACCTGGATAAGACTAAAAGGGTTATGCAAGAAGCTCATGATACGCCTCTGTCCATCCATCCTGGTAGTACGAAGATGTACCAGGATATTCGTCAAAGATTCTGGTGGTCTAATATGAAGCAGGACATTGCTCGTTATGTTGCTGAGTGTGACGTTTGTCGCCGAATCAAAGCAGAGCATCAAAGGCCTGCCGGAACTCTGCAACCTATCTCTATTCCTGAATGGAAATGGGACCATGTTGAAATGGACTTCGTCACTGGATTTCCCAAATCGCAGAAAGGTAATGATGCTATTCTTGTCGTCATTGACCGGCTTTCCAAAGTTGCCCATTTTCTGGCGGTCAAAGAGACAATCACTGCTAGTCAGCTTGCTACTCTCTACATGTCCAGAATTGTTTCACTTCACGGTATTCCACTGGTTATCAATTCGGACCATGGCAGCTTATTCACTTCAAGATTCTGGGAAAGTTTCCAAGAAGCTATGGGGACTCACTTATCTTTCAGTACTGCGTTTCACCCGCAGTCACAAGGGCAAGTTGAACGTGTCAACCAAGTTCTCGAAGACATGCTTCGAGCTTGTGTAATCTCATTCGGCAAGAAATGGGAGGAATCTCTTCCATATGCCGAGTTCTCTTATAATAATAGCTATCAAGCTAGTCTGAAGATGTCCCCCTTCGAAGTGCTATATGGACGAAAGTGTCGAACCCCTCTGAACTGGTCAGAAACTGGGGAACGTCCACTCTTTGGTCCGGATATTATCCAACAGGCCGAAGGACAAGTTCGCATTATTCGCGAGAATCTCAAGACTGCTCAGTCACGTCAGAAAAGTCAGTATGACCGTCATCACCAAGACATGGTCTATCAACCTGGCGAAAAGGCTTATCTTCGAGTTATACCAATGAGGGGTGCACACCGCTTCGGGATCAAAGGAAAGCTAGCTCCCCGCTATATTGGTCCTTTCACTATTCTTGAAAGGCGTGGAAAGGTGGCATATCAACTGGAGCTTCCGCCGAACCTTTCTCAGGTTCACGATGTGTCCCACGTGTCACAACTCCGACGCTGCTTCAAGGACCCAATCCGAGCAGTGGATCATGAAGTGCTTGAGTTGCAACAAGACCTCTCCTATAAAGAGCATCCGGTCTGCATTCTCGACCAAGCTGAATGCCGCACCCGTCAGAAGGCGATCAAGTTCCTCAAGGTCCAGTGGTCGAATCACTCTGAAGACGAAGCCACCTGGGAACGCGAGGATCGTCTTCGCGATGATACCCTGCACTGTTTCCTTCTACCTCCTAAATCTCGGGTCGAGATTTCTTGTAGTGGAGGAGATTTGTAACGCCCGTATAATCATGCTACAGTGATCTCACGTTAATGGTGACACGTCACCTCTGTCACTGTAATTAATCTCGGGTTAATTCAAAACCGTTTCAAATTTAAATCCTAAATAGGTTAAACGACAAAAGTTTTCAAATATTAAAATAAAATGTTCGGGCTATGTCTAATATTGCATCGGTAATTATGGTGAAGTAAACACCTTTTTATAAAATGCCTAAATACTTTTAGATGAATTAAACAAGAAAGAAATAATAAAAGAAAATACAAAAGGGGAAAACAAAAAAAGAAAAGAAAGAGAAAGCCCCCCTCCCTGGGCCAACCCACCTAGCCCAGCCGGCCCACCCACGGCTATAACCCCCCCCCCCCCACACACACACACACACACTACCAGAAACCCTAACCCCATCCCCCCACTCTCCCCACGATCCCCTTCCCCCCCCCCCCCCCACGAAAATATCCCCCTCTCCCCGACTAGATCGGGATCGAGGGAGGAGGACCTCGCCGCCGCCCGGATCGTCGTCGCCGACCATCACCTCGCCGGCGCCCCCTCCCCCACCGGACTGCCTCCCCCTCACTGCATCGTCCCCGTCAACCGCCCCACCCCCCGTTGCCATTTCCCTACGGCCCCAGTGAGCGCCTCCCTCTCCTCGTCTCTCCCTCACCGCGCCGCCCCGCTCCTCCCTGTCGCCGCTACCCCCGCCGTGGCGTCCTCGCCGGCGACAACCGCGCCCTGCTAGCCCGCGCGCAGCGCTCCGATGCCCCGCCTGTGTGCCCCTGCTCCGCCTCGCCGCCTGCTTCCCCTACTGCCGCTCGCACGCGCTGCCCCTCCCCACCGCTCCCCTCGCCGCCTCCGCCGCGCTTGTCGTCGTCCCCTGCCCGGCGCCACTCCGGCCTCCTCACGGCTCGTCGCGTCGCTGCTCCGGCCGCGGCCACGAGCCACGCGCCGCCCCCCCCTTCTTCCTCCCCTCTCGCTGGCCGCATCGGGCGCCGACGCCCGCGCCTTCCCGGTCCGGCGCCGTGGACGCTGCCGCGCCGCCGGCCACGCCCTGCCGTAGCCCGCCTCCCCTCTCGCCTGCAGCCGGCGCCCAGCCCGCCTCGCCGGTGCTGGCGCGCGCGCCTGCCGCGGCCGCCCGAGTTCGCCCGTTAACGGGTGGCGCCCGCGGCTTGCACCCAGCGCCCGCAAGGCCCCCCCTGGGCCAATGACGTGTGGGGCCTAGCCCCCACAGAACGTTTCTGTTAAAAAAAGAGATAAAAATATATATATATTAATAATATTAATATTAAAATTAATTAATTTAATTAACTATGATTAAATTAACTAATTATGTATAATTAACCTAATGACTAATTAACCTAGTGAACTACTGATAATTAACTAAACAGTGAATGACAGGTGGGTCCCACTGGACCCACATAGTAGGTTGACCAGGTCAACGGTCAACGTTGACTGCTGACGTCATGCTGACGTCAGCATACACTATTCTGGATAATGTTTAGAGTTAAATAATTAAATAAATTCTAAAAATGATTAAATCTTTTAAAATTAATATAAAATAAACCGTAGCTCAGATGGAAAAACTTTGTACATGAAAGTTCCTCAGAACGACGAGACGAATCCGGATACGCAGCCCGTTTATCCACCACACATTCCTAGCATAGCGAACACGCAACTTTCCCCCTCCGGTTCACCGGTCCGAAAACGCGAAACACCGGGGATACTTTCCCGGATGTCATCCCCCTTCACCGGTATCACCTACTACCGCGTTAGGGCACCTCTGACGCCGTTACTTGTCATGTCATGCATCACTATGCATATGCTTGCATTATATTTATTGTTTCTTCCCCCTCTTCTCTCGCTAGACACCGAGACCGACGCCGCTGCTACCCCGTACGACTATGGTGTTGACGACCCCCCTCTCTTGCCAGAGCAACCTGGCAAGCCCACCCCCTTGATCACCAGATATCGCCTACTCTCCTCTATACTGCTTGCATTAGAGTAGTGTAGCATGCTACTGCTTTCCGTTATTCCTATCCTGATGCATAGCCTGTCCTTGTTACTACTGTTGTTACCATTACCTGCTATCCTACTGCTTAGTATAGAATGCTAGTGTTCCATCAGTGGCCCTACACTCTTGTCCGTCTGCCATGCTATACTACTGGGCCGTGATCACTCGGGAGGTGATCACGGGTATATACTATATACTTTCTACAGGATACATGTGGTGACTAAAGACGGGTCGGCTTGTGGAGCACCCGCGAGTGATTCACGGATTGGGGGCTGAAAGGACCTTTGTCCCAACGGCCCTCTATGTGGATCTTTGTGGCGAAGCGACAGGGCAGGTTGAGACCACCTAGGACAGAGGTGGGCCTGGCCCTGGACGGCGTTCGCGGTTATTTCAAAATAACACGCTTAACGAGATCTTGGTATTTGATCTGAGTCTGGCTACTGGCCTATACGCACTAACCATCTACGCGGGGACAGTTATGGGCACTCGACGTCATGGTATCAGCTGAAGCCTTCGTGACGTCAGCAACGGAGCGGCGCGCGCTGGATTGGACTGGAACGCCACTAGGCTAGGTCTGCTTCCGGCCGCCCACGCAACGTGCAGGTGTGCTAAGGGCGATGGGCCCAGACCCCTGGGCGCTTAGGTTTAGACCGGCGTGCTGACCTCTCTGTTGGTCTAGGTGGGGCTGTGACGTGTTGATCTTCCGAGGCCGGGCATGACCCAGGAAAGTGTGTCCGGCCAAATGGGATCGAGCGTGTTGGGTTATGTGGTGCACCCCTGCAGGGAAGTTAATCTATTCGAATAGCCGTGATCTTCGGTAACAGGACGACTTGGAGTTGTACCTTGACCTTATGACAACTAGAACCGGATACTTAATAAAACACACCCTTCCAAGTGCCAGATACAACCGGTGATCGCTCTCTCACAGGGCGACGAGGGGAGGATCATCGGTTAGGATTATGCTATGTGATGCTACTTGGAGGACTTCAGTCTACTCTCTTCTACATGATGCAAGACGGAGGCTGCCAGAAGCGTAGACTTCGAAAGGACTAGTTATCCCCCTCTTATTCTGGCATTCTGCAGTTCAGTCCACATATGATACCCTTATTCCATTTGATACCCATGCATATGTAGTGTAGCTCCTTGCTTGCGAGTACTTTGGATGAGTACTCACGGTTGCTTTCTCCCTCTTTTCCCCCTATCCCTTCTACCTGGTTGTCGCAACCAGATGTTGGAGCCCAGGAGCCAGACGCCACCTTCGACGACGACCCCTACTACACCGGAGGTGCCTACTACTATGTGATGCCCACTGACGACGACCAGGAGTAGTTTAGGAGGATCCCAGGCAGGAGGCCTGCGCCTCTTTCGATCTGTATCCCAGTTTGTGCTAGCCTTCTTAAGGCAAACTTGTTTAATTTGTGTCTGTACTCAGATATTGTTGCTTCCGCTGACTCGTCTATGATCGAGCTCTTGTATTCGAGCCCTCGAGGCCCCTGGCTTGTAATATGATGCTTGTATGACTTTTTTTATTTGTAGAGCTGTGTTGTGATATCTTCCCGTGAGTCCCTGATCTTGATCGTACACGTTTGCGTGTATGATTAGTGTATGATTAAATCGGGGGCGTCACACGTTGCCGGGGAGTGAAGCGCCTTTGGTAGGTGGAATTTGGTAAGGAAAAATTTATATAGTGTGCTGAAATTTACTGTCACTTGTTACTATGGAAAGTAATCCTTTGAGGGGCTTGTTCAGGGTATCTTCACCCTGACCGGTAGAGAAAATAGTTGCTCCTCAACCTACTGTACCTACTGAAAATGAAAATGTTTACTTCAAAATTCCTTCGGGTATGATAGAGAAACTGCTAGCTAATCCTTTTGCAGGCAATGGAACATTGCATCCCGACTTACACTTAATCTATGTGGATGAAGTTTGTGGATTATTTAAGCTTGCAGGTATGCCCGATGATGTTATCAAGAAGAAGGTCTTCCCTTTATCTTTGAAGGGAGATGCATTGACATGGTATAGGCTATGTGATGATATGGGATCATGGGACTATAAGCGATTGAAATTAGAATTTCATCAGAAGTTTTATCCTATGCATCTTGTTCATTGTGATCATATTTATATATATAGGTTTTGACCTCGCAAAGGAGAAAGCATCGCTCAAGCTTGGGGGAGGCTTAAGGCAATGTTATATTCATGCCCCAATCATGAGCTCTCAAGAGAAATGATTATTCAAAAAAATTATGCTCGGCTTTCTGACAACAATCGCTCCATGCTCGATACTTCTTGTACTGGTTCCTTTATGATGAATACTATTGAATACAAATGCAATTTATTGGAGAGAATTAAACGCAACTCTGAAGATTGGGATCTCAACGAAGGTAAGGAGTCAGGTATAACACCTAAGTTTGATTGTGTTAATTCTTTTATGGATACCGATGTTTCTTTCTGTGAATCTGAGATAGTAGCTTCTTTGTGAATCCTTTGCTACTCATGTTGATCTCCCTAAGGAGAAGTGGTTTAAATATAATCCTCCCATTGAAGTAAAAGTAGTTGCACCTATTAAAGTTGAAGAAAAGGCTATCACTTATCATGATCCTGTTGTTCCTACTGCTTATGTTGAGAAACCACCTTTCCCTGTTAGAATAAAGAATCATGCTAAAGCTTCAACTGTAGTCAAGAAAAGTAATATTAAGACACTTAAACCCCCTGAGAAAATTAAAGTTGAACCTAAAATTGCTATGGTTAAAGATCTCTTGGCCGATAATATTGATGGGCATGTTATTTACTTCTGTGATGAAGCTGCTAGAATCGCTAGACCTGATGCTAAAAATAAACACAAACTTGTTGTAGGAATGCCTGTTATTTCTGTTAAAATAGGAGATCATTGTTATCATGGCTTGTGTGATATGGGTGCTAGTGCTAGTGCAATACCTATTTCCTTATACAAAGAAATTATGCATGATATTGCACCAGCTCAGATAGAAGATATCGATGTTACCATTAAGCTTGCCAATAGAGATACTATTTCACCCATTGGGATTGTTAGAGATGTTGAAGTCTTGTGTGGGAAGGTTAAATATCATGCTGATTTTATTGTTCTTGGTTCCCCACAAGATAGCTTTTGTCCCATTATATTTGGTAGACCCTTCTTAAATACTGTCAATGCTAAGATAGACTGCAATAAGGATATTGTTTCTGTTGGTATAGGGGATATGTCTCATGAGTTTAATTTTACTAAATTTCGCAGACAACCTCGTGATGACAAATTGCCTAGTAAAGATGAAATTATCAGTCTTGCTTCTATTGCTGTGCCTCCTAATGATCCTTTAGAACATATTTGCTAGACCATGAGAATGACATGTTTATGAATGAAAGAAGGGAAATAGATGAAGTATTCTTTAAACAAGGACCCATTCTGAAACACAACTTGCCTGTTGAAATCCTAGGGGATCCTCCTCCACCCAAGGGTGATCCCGTGTTTGAGCTTAAACCATTGCCTGATACTCTTAAATATGCTTATCTTGATGAAAATAAGATATATCTTGTTATTATTAGTGCTAACCTTTCATAGCATGAAGAAGAGAGATTATTGAAAACTCTGAAGAAGCATCGTGCTGCTATTGGATATACTCTTGATGATCTTAAGGGCATTAGTCCCACTCTATGTCAACACAAAATAAATTTGGAGAAAGACACCCAACCAGTTATTGATCACCAACGACGGCTGAATCCTAAGATGAAAGAAGTGGTAAGAAAGGAAATATTAAAGCTCCTTAAGGTAGGTATAATTTATCCCGTTGCTGATAGTCAGTGGGTAAGTCATGTCCATTGTGTCCCTAAGAAGGGAGGTATCATTGTTGTTCCTAATGATAAAGATGAATTGATTCTGCAAAGAATTATTACAGGTTATAGGATGGTAATTGATTTCCGCAAATTAAATAAGGCTACTAAAAAAGATCATTACCCTTTGCCTTTCATTGATCAAATGCTAGAAATATTATCCAAACATACACATTTTTGCTTTCTAGATGGTTACTCTAGCTTCTCTCAAATACCTGTGTCAGCTGATGATCAAGCAAAGACCACTTTACTTGCCCTTTTGGTACTTTTGCTTATAGACGTATGCCTTTTGTTTTATGTAATGCACCTGCTACCTTTCAAAGATGCATGATGGCTATATTTTCTGACTTCTCTAAAAAGATATGTGAGGTTTTCATGGATGATTTCTCCGTTTATGGATCCTCTTTTGATGATTGCTTGAGCAACCTTGATCGAGTTTTGCAGAGATGTGAAGAAACTAATCTTGTTCTAAATTGGGAGAAATGCCACTTTATGGTTAATGAAGGTATTGTCTTGGGGCATAAAATTTCTGAAAGAGGTATTGAAGTGGATAAAGCTAAAGTTGATGATATTGAAAAGATGCCATGTCCCAAGGACATTAAAGGTATAAGAAGCTTCCTCGGCCATGCCGGTTTTTATAGGAGGTTCATTAAGGACTTCTCAAAAATTTCTCGGCCTGTGACTAACCTATTACAAAAAGATATTCCTTTTGTCTTTGATGATGATTGTGTAGAAGCATTTGAAATACTTAAGAAAGCATTAATTTCTGCACCTATTGTTCAGCCACCTGATTGGAATTTACCCTTTGAAATTATGTGTGATGCTAGTGATTATGTTGTAGGTGTTGTTCTAGGGAAAAGAGTTGATAAGAAATTAAATGGTATCCAATATGCTAGTAAAACTCTAGACAATGCCCAAAGAATTTATGCTACTACTGAAAAGGAATTTTTAGCAGTTGTTTTTGCTTGTGTTAAGTTCAGACCTTATAGTGTTGATTCTAAAGTGACTATTCACACTGATCATGCTGCTATTAAATACCTTATGGAAAAGAAAGATGCTAAACCTAGACTTATTAGATGGGTTCTCTTGCTACAAGAATTTGATTTGCATATTATTGATAGGAAGGGAGCTGAGAACCCCGTTGCAGACAACTTGTCTAGGTTAGAAAATGTTCTTGATGACCCACTACCTATTGATGATAGCTTTCCTGATGAACAATTAAATGTCATAAATGATTTTCGTACTGCTCCATGGTATGCTGATTATGCTAATTATATTGTTGCTAAATTTATACCACCTAGTTTCACATACCAGCAAAAGAAAAAGTTCTATGATTTGAGACATTACTTTTGGGATGACCCACATCTTTATAAAGAAGGAGTAGATGGTATTATTAGACGTTGTGTACCTGAGCATGAACAGGAACAGATCCTACACAAGTGTCACTCCGAGGCTTATGGAGGACACCATGTTGGAGATAGAACTGCACATAAGGTATTGCAATCCAGTTTTTATTGGCCTACTCTCTTCAAGGATGCCCGTAAGTTTTTCTTGTCTTGTGATGAATGTCAAAGAATTGGTAATATAAGTAGACATCAACAAATGCCTATGAATTATTCACTTGTTATTGAACCATTTGATGTTTGGGGCTTTGATTATATGGGACCTTTTCCTTCCTCTAATGGGTATACACATATCTTAGTTGATGTTGATTATGTTACTAAGTGGGTAGAAGCTATTCCAACTAGTAGTGCTGATCATAACACCTCTATTAAGATGCTTAAAGAAGTTATTTTTCCAAGGTTTGGAGTCCCTAGATATTTATTGACTGATGGTGGTTCACATTTTATTCATGGTGCCTTTCGTAAAATGCTTGCTAAGTATGACGTTAATCATAGAATTGCATCTCCTTATCACCCACAATCTAGTGGTCAAGTAGAATTGAGTAACAGAGAGCTCAAATTAATTTTGCAAAAGACTGTTAATAGATCTAGAGAGAATTGGTCCAAGAAACTTGATGATGCATTATGGGCCTATAGAACTGCATATAAGAATCCTATGGGTATGTCTCTGTATAAATGGTTTATGGTAAAGCATGTCACTTACCTTTGGAATTAGAACATAAGGCATATTGGGCTATTAAAGAGCTCAACTGTGACTTCAAACTTGCCGGTGAGAAGAGGTTATTTGACATTAGCTCACTTGATGAATGGAGAACCCAAGCCTATGAAAATGCCAAATTTTTTAAAGAAAAAGTTAAAAGATGGCATGACAAAAGGATGCAAAAGCGTGAGTTCAATGTAGGTGATTATGTATTGCTATACAACTCTCGTTTAAGATTTTTTTTGCAGGCAAACTCCTCTCTAAATGGGAAGGCCCTTACATTATCGAGGAGGTCTATCGTTCCGGTGCCATAAAAATCAACAACTTCGAAGGCACAAATCCGAGGGTGGTAAACGGTCAAAGAATCAAACATTATATCTCACGCAATCCCATAAATGTTGAAACTAATATTGTTGAAACCGTAACCCCGGAGGAATACATAAGGGACACTTTCCAGAACGTTTCAGACTCCGAAAAGGAATAGGTATGTGGTACGGTAAGTAAACCGACTCCAAAACAGTTCTAATGGCAATTTTTCTCTGTTTTGGAATATTTAGAAAAATAGGAAAATAAGAAGCAGACCGGAAAGGACACGAGGCTTCCATGAGGGTGGAGGGCGCACCCTACCCCCCTGGGCGCACCCCCTGCCTCATGGGCACCTCGTGCGCTCTCCGGACTCCGTTTTCTTGCACGATACTTCTTTTGGTCGGTAAAAATTCATTATATAATCTCCCGGAGGTTTTGACCACCGTATCACGCAAATATCTCTTGTCTTTGTTTCGAGCTGTTTTTCTGACAGATCTAGGTCGTCATGTCGTCTTCAAGTGCCCCCAAGGACAAGTTCTTCGAGAAGGTCATTACCCCCTACCTTGCGGAGGTGCTTCAACACCCTCAAACCATTGAGATGCGTGAGGGGTTGTTGCACTTCCGCCATGTTGAGGGACCAAGGAGGACCGGAAGCACGGAGGCAAGGCTCGAGGCATTGGAGCAACAAGTTTTCAAGTGTCAGGAGATGGCGGAGCATGGACTCGACTCCAATCACATTATGTTCACAGAGTTCACCAGCAAACACAAGCTAGACGTCAAGGACATTGGGGAGGCCATCTTAAAACTTCATGAGAAAATCGAGCACCTCCAAGCCCAGATCTATGACCTGCAAAATCAAAACTGTGAGTATGAATATAGATTCAAGAGGATGAGGTTGGTTGCAGATCTGAGGATTCAGGAGACTCGATCATCCTTCTATGATGGTGAGCCTATGCCTTGGAATAGGGACGACAAGCCTACATTGTCAACAACTCCATCTTCTCCACCAGCAAAGAAGAACTAAGCACATGGGTATGGGCACTCTCCTTGGAAACCGCCAAGCTTGGGGGAGTTCCCCGGTATCGTATCACCATCACTTTTATCTTTACCGTTTTTCTTAGTTCGATCCTTTTGGTAATATCTTGATCTAGTAAAATAAAGTTTTAGTATGATCTAGTTGTGAGTTTTGCTTTATGATCCTTCTATGTAATAGAGTCCATGATCTTTATATAATAAAGATTAGTGTTGAGTCAAGGGCTTGATGATTTTGCTATGATCTTGAGGGAATAAAATAAAAAAAGAAGAAATAAAATGGAAACAAAGAGATCATATGGATCTTATGGAAAGTAATGAGCTCACATATAAAGAGTATGATGAATAAAAGTTGTTGAGAGTTGACAAACATAGTTTTGGTCATCTTTGCAATGAATAGGAAGTAATAAATAAAGAGAGGTTCGCATATAAATATACTATCTTGGACATCTTTTATGATTGTGAGCACTCATTAAAGTATGACATGCTAAGAGTTGACGTTGGACAAGGAAGACAACGTAATGGATTATGTTTTTTTACATCTGAGATAAATTATATTGTCATGGATCATCCAACATGTTGAGCTTGCCTTTCCCTCTCATGCTAGCCAATTTCTTTACACCAAGTAGAGATACTACTTATGCTTCCAAATACCCCTAAACCCAGTTTTGCCATGAGAGTCCACCATATCTACCTATGGATTGGGTAAGATCCTTTAAGTAAGTTGTCATCGGTGCAAGCAATAAAAATTTGCTCTCTAAATATGTATGACTTATTAGTGTGGGAGAAAATAAGCTTTATACGATCTTGTGATGTGGAAGAAATAAAAGCGACGCACTACATAATAAAGGTCCATATCACAAGTGGCAATATAAAGTGAGGTTCTTTAGCATTAAGATTTTGTGCATCCAACTATAAAAGCGCATGACAACCTCTGCTTCCCTCTGCGAAGGACCTATCTTTTACTTTTACCTTCTACCTTACATAAGAGTCATGGTGATCTTCACCTTTCCTTTTTACATTTTATTCTTTGGCAAGCACAATGTGTTGGAAAGATCCTGATATATATAAATAATTGGATGTGAGTCTTCATGAACTATTATTGTTGACATTACCCTTGAGGTAAAACGTTGGGAGGCAAAACTATAAGCCCCTATCTTTCTCTGTGTCCCATTAAAACTTCATACCCATAAATATTGCGTGAGTGTTAGCAATTGTGAAAGACTAAAATATGGTTGAGTATGTGGACTTGCTGAAAAGCTCTTATATTGACTCTTTCCTATGTTATGATAAATTGCAATTGCCTCATTGACTGAGATTAGAGTTTGTTGGTTCTCAATGAAGTTTCTGATTCATACTTGAAATTGTGATTGAATTGTTACTTTAGCATAAGAGATCATATGACAATATAAATATATGTTGTTGTTCTAAGAATGATCATGATGCCCTCATGTACGTATTTTATTTTTATCGACACCTCTATCTCTAAACATGTGGACATATTTTTCGGTTTCGGCTTTCGCTTGAGGACAAGCGAGGTCTAAGCTTGGGGGAGTTGATACGTCCATTTTGCATCATGCTTTTATATCAATATTTATTGCATTATGGGCCATTATTACACATTATGTCACAATACTTATGCCTATTCTCTCTTATTTTACAAGGTTTACATGAAGAGGGAGAATGCCGGCAGCTGGGATTCTGGGCTGGAAAAGGAGCAAATATTAGAGACCTATTCTGCACAGCTCCAAAGGTCCTGAAACTTCATGGAAGTTATTTATAGAATATATAAAAAATACTGAGCGCAAGAAGTACCAGAGGGGGGCCACCCACCAGCCACGAGGGTGGGGGCGTGCCCTACCCCCTGGGCGCGCCCCCTGCCTCGTGGGCCCCCTGGTGGCCCTCTGATGCCCATCTTCTGCTATATGGAGTCTTTCGTCGAGGAAAAAATCATAATCAAGCTTTCGGGATGAGACTCCGCCGCCACGAGGCGGAACCTTGGCAGAACCAATCTAGGGCTCCGGCGGAGCTGTTCTGTCAGGGAAACTTCCCTCCGGGAGGGGGAAATCATCACCATCGTCATCACCAACGATCCTCTCATCGGGAGGGGGTCAATCTCCATCAACATCTTCACCAGCACCATCTCCTCTCAAACCCTAGTTCATCTCTTGTATCCAATCTTTGTATCCAAACCTCAGATTGGTACCTGTGGGTTGCTAGTAGTGTTGATTACTCCTTGTAGTTGATGCTAGTTGGTTTACTTGGTGGAAGATCATATGTTCAAATCCATTATGCATATTAATACCCCTCTAATTATGAACATGAATATGCTTTGTGAGTAGTTACGTTTGTTCCTGAGAACATGGGAGAAGTCTTGCTATTAGTAGTCATGTGAATTTGGTATTCGTTCGATATTTTGATGAGATGTATGTTGTCATCCCTCTAGTGGTGTCATGTGAACATCGACTACATGACACTTCACCATTGTTTGGGCCTAGAGGGAGGCATTGGGAAGTAATAAGTAGATGATGGGTTGCTAGAGTGACAGAAGCTTAAACCCTAGTTTATGTGTTGCTTCGTAAGGGGCTGATTTGGATCCATATGTTTCATGCTATGGTTAGGTTTACCTTAATACTTCTGTTGTAGTTGCCGATGCTTGTAATAGGGGTTAATCATAAGTGGGATGTTTGTCCAAGTAAGGACAGCACCCAAGCACCGGTCCACCCACATATCAAATTATCAAAGTACCGAACGCAGATCATATGATCGCGATGAAAACTAGCTTGACGATAATTCCCATGTGTCCTCGGGAGCGCTTTCCTTCATGTAAGAGTTTGTCCAGGCTTGTCCTTAGCTACAAAAAGGATTGGGCCATCTTGCTGCACCTTATTTACTTTTATTACTTGCTACTCATTACCAATTACCTTATCACAAAACTATCTGTTACCGATAATTTCAGTGCTTGCAGATAATACCTTGCTGAAAACCACTTATCATTTCCTTCTGCTCCTCATTGGGTTCGACACTCTTACTTATAGAAAGGACTACGATAGATCCCCTATACTTGTGGGTCATCAAGCATATCCTGTTCGGCTTGGAGCCACTGCTGCTGCTTTTTTAGGCTTCTCGCAATGGCGATTTGCGGGTGCTTAAAGCGCTCCTGTTCGAGTGGTTTCTCTGGCACGATGAAGTCTTCGTCATCGAGGCTCACATCGTCCTCGGAGAGCGGTAGATAATTACTGTCCTCCAAGTCCTCGTTCCCGACCGGATCGTCGGGGTTAACTTGCCCCTCCTCCACATCGTCCTGTTCGGATGTGGGCTCGATGGGGGCTTCAGAGTCTTCGGCACCCTCCGGAGTGTTATCGTCTTCGGTGCCGGTATTACTGTCTTTGCCACGACGTGATTTTGAGCGTCGTCGCTGCCGTTGACGCTTTGGAGGTGCCTCAGCAGGCTTGTCCTCAACCGAATCCTTCCTGCCATCGTCATCCTCTTTGGGTGTGCCCACCATATACACGTCATATGTGGCGGTGGCCGTCCAACGTCCGGTAAACGGCGGGTCTTGGCCTTGTTCGTCTCCGGCATCGTCGTCCATGTCATCGATGTCTTCGGAGGTGTAGTCTAGCATTTCGGTTAAATCTTCAACAGTGGCTATGAAGTGGGTGGTGGGTGGGATGTAAAATTCCCTGCTCTCAGCCCCTAGTCCGGGCTGGGCGTAGTTCAGAAGTGATTCCTCTGTAATGGCGAGGGATTGCTTAAGTCCAGAGCCTCGTTTAAGAGCGAGGTTTGGACGGGGAAACGAGAGTCCACGGGGCTGGTCGGGGCGAAGGCCTCCTGGCCATGCCTACTTGGCGCGGACTTCGAGAGTTCGGATCTAGAGTTCGGGGGCGAGTTCGGCCTTTCAATGATAGGGGGAACCCGGTCTGATTCCGAGTTTGTCGCAGGCACAATCGCCTCTGGATCCTTGATAGTGCAGTTTGCAGCGGAGAGTCCGGTGGGCTCCAAACTCCCGTCTTCAGACCTGACGGTTTGCTCCGGATCTAAGGCCAGGGCGATGATCTGGGTCATGAATCCTTCAAAGATCAAGTCTCCTCGGACGTCGGCGACATAGTTTAGGTTCCCGAAACTATTTTGATGACCAGGGGCGTAGCTATCGATCTGTTTGAGGTGGCCAATTGAGTTGGCACGCAGAACGAAGCCACCGAATACAAAAATCTGGCTTGGGAG
The DNA here is from genome assembly GCF_056163025.1 of Triticum urartu. NCBI lineage: Eukaryota > Viridiplantae > Streptophyta > Magnoliopsida > Poales > Poaceae > Triticum > Triticum urartu. Next base: position 491,999,001 of record NC_141875.1, on the reverse strand, counting down.
AAAAGCTTCCCCAGAAACGGCATTGTTGTAGATGATCGAACGAGCCATTGAGCCATCTGTTGACGACATAGTGGAACTCTCAATGAAAGCACCAATGTCGGTGTCAAAACTGGCCGATCTTGGGTAGGGGGTCCCGAACTATGCGTCTGAGGATCGAAGGTAACAGGAGGCAGGGGACATGATGTTTACCCAGGTTCGGGCCCTCTTAATGGAGGTAATACTCTACTTCCTGCTTGATTGACATTGATAAGTATAGGGGTTACAAGAGTTGATCTACCTCAAGATCGTAATGGCTAAACCCTAGATGTCTAGCCTGTATGATTTTTCTTAGCCTCTATGGACTAAACCCTCCAGTTTATATAGACACTGGAGGGGCCTAGGGTTGTAGAGAGTCGGTTTACAGAGAAAGGAAACTACACATCTGGATGCCAAGCTTGCCATCCACGCAAAAGGAGAGTCCCATACGGACACGAGGGAAGGCCTTCTATCTTGTATCTTCATGGCCCATTAGTCCGGCCCATGTCACATAGCCCGGACGCCCGGGGACCCCCTAATCCAGGACTCCCTCAGAAGGGACGGGGAGTAGCTGACCTGACTGGCGTCTCTAGGGAGGTGAGCGATGCCAAGGGTGTCGCTGCCGCCCAACGGAGTTGGGTCTTAACCTAGGAGGCAAGGGGGAAGGTACGGGGAGTAGTTGACATGACTGATGCCTCCAAGGAGGTGAGCGATGCTCACGGGCGTCGCCATCATCGAAGCCGGCAAGGCTGGCCAGGGATTTCTCCCGGTCTTGACTTCCCGCCACCATCACCCCATCTAACGAAGGAGCTGCCACCTCATGGGGAAATAGTACATATCTAGGGGAGGAGCTCGTTGAACAACAATGGAGGGAGAGGCGGCCAGATCTGGAGTCGTTGCTGTCGAAGTCGTCGTGCCATGGCCCACGTCCATCGGATGTTTCCTTGTCCACACCATCAGAGCACTGGCCAGCGCCCGCCACCTTATGTTGCAGATCCGATAGGGCCTATCATGTTAGGTCGTTGCCTCAAAGCCTCCCGTGAGTTAGATGGAGCATAGGCCCCACCGCTGCCTTCCTCACCAACCCCCCGAGCTTCCCTGACAGTTGCCTCAGGTGACGGTGAGGGGAAATCGAGGAAGATAAAGAGGCGGCGGGGTTAGGGATATCGCCCCTTGAGTCACCCTAGCGGGGCGACGCGAGGGAGGGGGTGCTCAAATTAAGAAATATGATTCTTTCATAGAGGGAATGGTGGCAAGCACTCCTTCTATGGTTCTCCATGGCCACTCTTGAGCGTTGGGGGTGGGTGTGAATTGTGATGGATTTTCGTCATAATGTGGATGCAGGGTAGTGGGGTTAATATGAAGAATATGGTTTTGGCCATGAGGTGTTGGAAGAGGAAAGTATAGTTTTCCCCCTAAAATCCTTCATGATGGACCATATCTCCCTGAACTCTAATACTAGATAAATTACACCCCGAAATTATACAAATTTTCGGATCAATGTGGCTCTGGGCAGTTTTAGAGAGAACTGAAGGTGGTTTTTGTTCTAATGATGCTAACTGGGCATATGACATGGCAAGACAGAACGATTCAATCTAATTCCCATCTCGGTACGAACCCTACCTTGCATCCTAATCATATGCACCAAAGGTGATTGGCGATGAACCCTAGCTCCCACCGCGATTCCCCATTAGGGCGAAAAAACCTAGCTCCAATCTATGGCGGAAAGCAATGATGCAATCCTTCGCTAGCTCCCACCAGCCGCCCTTCATCTTCGCTAAGCATGGTGTTGCCATTATAGTCACCGGTATCATACCGGGAGGGACAAATGGAGCACGCACTGAGGAGCTCTACCACTGCCACAAAAGGCGCATCGATGGATTTCATGGAGCCGCATGAATCTTGGTCATAGGTACAACAACTGCATGAAATCGAAGTTAAACTTCTATGCTTCTATATGTTTTGGTGTGGCTTCGATCTGCAACACTCAAGATCCATAATTTGCACTACATTGTAAATTGTTGTTCTTCAAGTGGCATGATAATCCAAACAAACAGTTCATTACTCGGTTGCTTAGTGATTTGCCAGGTGTTGTCAGTCATTTGAAGACCGATGTCAGGAAACTAAAGATTCAAAAACAACTCTAGCATTAAGTGATGGAGGAAAAGTCCAACATTCTTGATGCTGATGCATCCTGAAGAAGTAGCTGGACCGAAGAGGGAAGTTGAGAGAATGAAATTCAATGTCATCCACCATTTCTGTCTTCATAACCTTAATAATCAAATAAATTTGGTTTCCTCTGTGCATGGAATAAGTTTCACAAACTTTAGCTGAAACAAGGACTGCAACATCTAACATTGTCTTATCTGGATTCCACAAATCTGCATCTTCTTCATTTGTTTGCTCTACATCTTCTGAATATCCCTCCACTTTAGTTCCTTTTTCCTTTCCCTACCCTACATCTTGCACAAACACTTGCTCACTTTCCTCCACAAATACGTCATCAAACTCCACATATGTTTGTATAGTGTCCACCTTTTCAATTGATGCAACATCATTCAGATACAACAAACATTCACTGAGTGTTTTGTCAGGAACTAGCCAATGCAGTTTCGTCCTGCCTGGTGTTCAGGGAGCTGAAGTGGAACTTAAGTTTTTAGCTAGCTAAATGATACAGTCATCGCTAATGGATCGACAAGTACTCCATGGTCAACAGCTACCAGCTTTACTTGCCTCTACAATGTCATCTTTCCACATGATACATATCCTCTGCATGTGCAAGCACTTCTGCATAACCCAGTCTAGATTTTTCCACAAAAACCTCAACAACCATTCCATCAATATACTCCAGCAATCCATCTGCTCTATCAAATGTTCAAAAGTAGTGCAATCCAACTAAAAATTGTTGAGAACATCTGCTAGATCTTCTTTAGTTGTTGCACAAATTAGAAATCTTTGATCAACACATAATTCAGTGCAATAACTTATTAAAACATAGAAACAGTTGTTGCGATAAAAGGTCCCCTCTTTTCCCCTTATTTTCCCCTCTAGTCACAAAAATAATGCCATATTTTGCCCCTTTGAACAACTCACAAATAGAAACCATATACATCATGCAAAACCGTTGTCATGGCATGCTAAAATCGATGTCATGGTAGGGTTCTAGGCGAAGCCGCGGACAAGACTGGTGCCATAGCACGAACTCGAGCAATGACCCTCTATTTCCCCCAATATAATCAAGGAAATCAAACCCTCAAAACCCCACCTTTCTTTACCTATCTGATCAAGACACGAACGGAGTAGAACACCAGGAAACAAGGGTGGTTGAGGTCGGCGACTAATCTGCATCCATGGCGCCAGCGGAGGAGATGGCGGTGCAGTCGAGGAGGCATTGACGACGGAGGAGGATCCTTCCTTCCCCACCGCAACGAAGAAGAGACGAGACAATCATGACCACTTTCCTTGCGCGGGACAAAGAAGTGACACCCCCCTAAAACAATTTTGGCCAACTCAACATGCCCAATCAGCAATTACAACGTAACCCCCTCCAATTCTCCCCAAACCACCTGGGTCACATTGATCTAGTTTTGTATAAGTTCGGGATGTAATTTATCCAGCTTTAGAGTTCAGAGGGATATGCATCCGTCAAGAAGGATTTGAGGGTGGGGGCTATACTTTCCTCTTGAAGAAAAGCCTCACCCAACTTTCGTGTATGGCTTGCAACGTGAGGGACGAGTGGGGCTACTCTTTGGCATCTTCTCACCTGCACGCTGACTCGCACGAAGGGTGTTAGTGTAACTTCGAAGCAGATCACCAAATGGACATCACCAATTGTCCGCGTGGGCGGGGAGCCGGCCAGCCAACCAGAGTCACCAAAAAAAGTGGACATAGATTTTCATTGATTTTTTAAAATAACTTCGACATAGAAAAAGGACCTAAAACCAACTAAATCCTACTCTACTCCTACCCGTCAGAGGTGAGGTTGATAGAGCACGCATGGGACGGTCCAACCTCATTGTTGTTTATGGCCGGCGCAAGCAAGGCGGCGGTGACGATGGATACCTCTTTGGCATCATCGATGTGCTTCTCCGGTGCATCATCGTCCTCTGCCTACAACCCCTCAAAGAGCCTGTTGCGGACCACCTCGTTGTCACGAGGCCGCCAACGCTATGGGCGGATGGCACGAGCGTTGTGCACGGACTCAAATGCGGCCCGATTGATATGTGTGATAATCGGGGTCTGTCGCAACCATGTCCGTGACGGTAGCTTCGGGCGTGCGCCCCACCTCCAGCTGGTACGCTGTCAGCCGGTGCCCTTCTAAAAGCTAGAGGTTGTACTGCTGCCAGCCAGCAGTTACCTAAACACGTACACTGACGGCTCCTCCACCAGCACGGGCCCCTGCTCCTCCACCGCATTCACCAGCATTTGGTTGTAGTGTTGCCTCACCTGTAGCATGTTGAACCCGGACACCGGGGGCACCTCCATCGGCCCGGGCTGCTACTCTTCCACCGACGCCTCCATGGTGATCTCCACCATGACCATGGAGTCACCATCCATCTCCTCCGAGCGTTCCAGAGAGCTCGAAGGTTGGCTCGCACCTATGCGGCCCTAGCACTAGGCCTCCGTTTCGCGGACCTTCGCCACGAGCGTGGCGCGCCAATGTGAGTCTCTTGTACCACATCGCAAAGGACTCCATGGCCACGGCGGACAATGGACAAGAATGCGAAGGTGGTTGGACGATGGCTCGAACGATGGGAGAAGGGCTCGGAGGGGTAGGGTTTTGGGGCACGGCCGGACGACTTAAATAGCTGGGGCAGGGTAAGAGGTGGGTTGAATGTGGAGATCGTCATGCCCGTGGTCAAGTGGGAGCGGATTTAAACAGCATGGGCAAAATTTTCTAGAATAAAGGACAATAGGGTTGTTGCCCTACAGTAAATAGTAAAAAAAGGCATCAAAGTGAATGCACGATGGGTTCTCCAGACAACTAGAGAGAAGTTTTGGGTGGCCTGAAGTGTCAGAGTCCGATGTGGCGGGCATCCAAACTCTCCTAGACTTTTCCCGGTTTCATGTTGGTTTGTCGGATTTCAGAGTCCGGACCGGTCCAAACAAATTTGTTGACCATCGTTTGGTCGGACACATTTACGGGCGAGCAATACACGTTGGAGTCGTCCTTACTCCACAATATTGTTATCGTACGAGCGTCGTCACCATCGCTGAGCTGATCCTCAACACCATAAGGGCAAGGCCAATACATAACCCCAGGGTGATGCCTCACATGCAATGTAGGATCGGATGACAGAAAAAGTAGGTTCGAATAGGGAAACAGGATCCTTCTCAGAAGGCGGGTGCTTAGAGAGAAAAGTATGGTCCGATGCATAAAGTTGGAAAAAGTTAAAGTGAAGAGGAGGGATGCATGTGTAGTAAGAGTCACTTTTTATTTTTTTTTGATGAGATCCACTAGTAGTAGCTTGCATTGGGGAAAACAAATCAACACATATGCCTCAAATTACTTTTTGTCATAAGGCATCTGTATCCATATGCCATCATTGTACATGCCCTAACAGCAGCACTATCGTTGAGCCGCAGATGGGCAATTGACTGGTGCCTTCTCCGAACCTGACATCCAAAGGTGAATCACAACGCTGCAGTGCCAATACAAGCAGACACCACTCCGCAATTTCTAATTGCAAAGGCAATTAAGAGCATATATAATGGTTGATAAGATAATTTTATCTTAAGTCTTACATGTAATTTAAAGATGACAAAAAAACATGTTTACAATGGATCATCTCTTAATCTTATCTTCAATAATTAGCTATTTTTAAAAACATGATGAGACATATTGTGCTAAGAGATCATCTCATCATTTATCCTACGTGACATTCTTAAAATAGAACCATTTTACATGCCCTAGAGACTAGACGAGACCCCAAAAAACAGACCAAACATGAGGTGTATGGCCAAACCCGTCAAACCCAATCAAGAACATTCATAGGGAGAATTACAGCTGAGAAGAAAATTCAGAAGCCAAGCACGGACAGGGACAGCACACACTCTCAAACCCAATCTGTGATTTTGCTTTTGCTTTTGCTCATGTATCAAGAGAGTGTATATCTATCTGTCAACAATTGCAACGGTGACAAACTTCCGCATCTGTAAGGTGATATATGCATGTATAATAATGAACCGAAACAAAGAAAGGGTAAATATACAGGGCTAAATCTAGCTGGATGAATATGAGTAAGAAATAAACTTTGGAAAGAATGGAGAGTGAGGGGGGTTTGTTTGCAACGGTGACAAACTTCCGCATCTGTAAGGTGATATATGCATGTATAATAATGAACCGAAACAAAGAAAGGGTAAATATACAGGGCTAAATCTAGCTGGATGAATATGAGTAAGAAATGAACTTTGGAAAGAATGGAGAGTGAGGGGGGTTTGTTCTTTTGTCAGGCTTCTTTCTTTGAACTTTTTACTGGTGTGACATTATTCTGAATCAGGTCTTGGCAGAGAGCAGCTTCGCGTGATCCTGGGCGCTGCCAAGTTCAGGAAGGCGTCACTCACACTAGTATGAGCAAACAAAAAGATGGGGCACCGAGACAGCTACGTAGCATCTAGGTTCTTCTGCAGCAACCAGCCAGTAGGGTAATTGAGTTGAGGAGGTTCCAAATCGAAATTCCAGACCATAATCCGGGTGCAATTGTCTGCCAGGCCTTCCATTTGACTCTCGTCCTCGACAAGCCTCTCAATAAATCTTGACTCCTGCAATGGCACCATGTTTCAGTACAGTGATGATTTATTGATGTACTCTAGTAAGCATTGCCTTAGCAATTTCCCTATATAGTACAATATGGAATTGCTATGTTCTAGTTCCTTTAGATCATTGTATTGGCTATACTTGCTCTCATGGATATTCATATGGTTACATTTGGCTCACCCCAACAGATTGTATGTTCACAAAGAGTAATTAATAAAAACTGCAGTTCGTCAACTAGGACGGCAATTACAAAGAACTACTCCCTCCATATCAAAATATAAGACATTTTTTGACACTATGATACAGAGGGAGTAAATAATAGTTGTCCTGACAGATATTTTCAAGCAAAAGCTAAGAAGATATCAAGATAAGTCATTTTTTCTGCCTAGGTATTTGAAATTTTGATGAAGAACTCACCTGCAAGCCACCCCTTCCACCTGAATGGAGTATAATAGACCCTACAGTAGGGCTCTTCCATCTCTTAGGATCCCAAAGAATAGTGCTGTTAAAAGCAAATCCAGAAAAGCCAATTGGAAATCGACGAAGCATACTGCTCTTCTGGTTTGTATGCCATCCAGTGACCTGATCACCCTTACAAAGGGGGCCTTCCAAAGCCAATTTATACTTAGTCCCAACATGTGTTGCTACTGGCCATGTACCAAAGCGCCTGCATAACATAGCGCAAAATTATGAGTAACATCTTAACTGTTCAATGAGAGAGATGCTCTTGGAGAATAGGTCACAATTTCAAATTTCATACTACTTGGTTCAGTGACAGATGTTTTGACTTTTGATGTGAAATTGTAAACGGACATTATCACCTCTCTTGGCTTCACTGATAAAAACAATGTTCGGCATCCTTTGTACTTCATCATATCTTAACCGAGATTATATAACGTAGAACTATAAATCAGAAAAGAAAAGAACTCCTGATGGCAGACACCATTCATCCTCTATAATTCTATCATCACTTAACTGAGATTACATAACCAACAATCACAATAACTATGATCTCTAGAATTAAGAAGATAAATAACTCCTGACAACTTCTGTTTGGCCGTCAAAAGAATGGCAAATGTAGAAATTCATCTGGAGTGAGGATAAGGACTAAATCTTAGGTTTGGTAGATTAAATGCATCAGCACAGCAACTTATAAATGCAGTAAGTTTGTCAGCTCTTTGTCGTGTCAAAAATCACAAGCCAAAATTATTTCTCGGTATTCTAATACAGAGTTTAGTGCAAAGCCTTTATATTTTTCTTTAATTATAAGGTTAGGAGGTACTGCTAAATTGCATCCCCACACAAGTCGGCTATGACTAAACAAGCAAGACACTTTACTGGATATATTTAGAAAGCCTGTAAAGTAATAATCAATCAAGATTTAATTTAGTGGAGAAAAGATATGTGACCTACTACCACTACACTGCTTAAAATAGTCTACTTTTTGTTGTGCGGGACATTTTATAGCTGCATGGAGCCCCAGTGCACCAAAAACAAATTCAAAGCTATCAGAAATAAGGATGACAAAAGTGAAATAAAGGAAGAAAGATAGGATGTGCATTTCTATGTCAAACTCCATCCATCCCAACAATTGTGTACTATTAGCTTCAAGATAATATCCTATTACCAGAGTTGATTGATTCTAGCATTTAAAACATTACGCATTATCAGCAAATTTGAGAAGGAAAAAAAAACATTTCATACTAACTAGCAAACATTCTTCAAGCAGTAAAAGATTTTACAACGTCAACATGCAGTTAGTAATACGAAGGTGAGCATAAGCCGACAAACAATAGTTTTCAAGTTTTGATGATAAAGTATAATGGTAAATTAATTGATATTTGTGCTGGTTAAAGAGTGTCAAGATTTTACTAGTTTGCATCATGAATTGTGATAACTTAAAGCAGAATAGATCAACTGTCACCTGATTTTCCTCATTTCTTCAAATAGATCGACTGAGTATGCTCTCTCCTCATCGGCAAAATGCACTATACCATCTAGATGATGCTTCTTTATATGAAATATTGCATTGTTCTTTTGGCAGACAATAATCTTCCTAATATTTGAAACATTCCTATTGCATACAATATGTCTGTACATGATCCCAGAAGACCTCAGGATTTCTACTGTTTCACGAGACTGATATGGCCACTCTGCCACTATCCACAGAAGAGGAGGCGGTACATCCTTCAAGACATGAATCAGACGATGAAGGTAATATGCCTGGTGTGGTCGAACTGTTGTTGCTGTCACAACTATCAGTTGCTTTCTTGCAACAATGCCAGAATCATTAACAGAATGTACAATAGGCAAGGCTTCAACAAAATCTGCCTCATCATCCAACATTGCAGGAACTGGGGGACTCTCCTCAGCCTGTGGCTCATTAACCGCTTCAGATTCAGCCTCCGCTACAAATGGCTCCAGCTTGGTGCCTTGATGTTCTACCATTTGTCGTCTATCAATCACATCCCCATCAAATGGAAGCCTGTCCTTTTCAGCAGGCATTTTGTTTGACAAATCAGCAGAGAAGAGCGGCGTGAATCCGATGAAAATGCCAATCATGAAACACACGAATAGATTGATCATGGCCTTTTTCCAGCCCATCCCCTTTGACTTTGGCCTCTCCAAGGACCTAGCATGCTTGTGGGACGATATAGTTGCCCACGCAGATTTTAGGCTGCTCGACATCAGGACAAGGTCAAGCGAAGCCAGCGAAGTCAGCACCCCTCTCATTGCAACATAGGACTGCGAGTACGCCATCTTGGGAGACGGTGAGGGGTCGAATTCCGACCAGTCCTTAACCGACCCCTCTCGCTGCATTGCCCCAGCATTTCTTCGTGCCATTGCAGGTGCTCAATATGTCACGCATGTACAGTTCTAGAGTGAAGCAAAAGACATCACCTCTCTGAACCAAAATGCTGCTCTACAGACAAGTTGTGGCTCCAATCACTTCATCTCATACCAGCTCAGTCATAAACCGATCAATTGCCCAACAAGAACAGGTACCGCAGCACCGGGTAGACCGTTCCTGTCCTCAGAAATTCCAACTCCACGCCTAAGGAACGCCTTCAATTTCAGCCTTCTCTCCCGCTGCAACCAAAATTCTAACATATTAGCACACGGAGATCATAGATCTATAGCTATATAGCGAACACGATAACAACAAAGGAGGAAACTCTAAACACAAACACAGCTATAGAAGTACTCCAATCTAAATGTCAAAAGAGCAAATGGTACCGGAAACAACAGCAAGAAACAGCCAAAATACTCTAAAATGGACAAAGCAGGGGGGGAATGAGTTCTTGATCCAAGCCGGGCAGAGCAAAACAGCAGCATGAAATTCCCCTCATATGCTACCACGGAACGCCTGGACTGGTTCTGTTCGAGAAAACAAACAGGAGGCATGGAATAAATACCTCGGGATTGGGGTTCGGATCCCAAGCCGCGGAGCGTGGGTATGTCGGATCACTTCACGAGGCAATCCCCGTCCGTCCGTCCCTCGCCTCGCCCCCAGCTCTTGGCCTGGCCTCGGAGGAATTCGTGTCGCGAATCGAGACGGGAGGAGTTGGTGAGGGCGGAGGGGGATGGAGAAGAGGAAGAGGAGGAGGTAATGGTTGGAGGGGGGATAATGGCGGCCCAGTCGGCGGTCGCCGTCGGAAGGTGGGCATGGGAGCCCTGCTTGCATTTAAACCCTCCAGGTCCTCGGTATTTTTTGGGTAATCATTATTGGTGGCCAAAGATATGCTGAGCTAGTCAATGCGGTGTGGCAAAGGAAAAGGAAAATATTTGAGTACCCCACATGATTTTTTTTAAGCTCCCATGGAAAATATTTAGGCCCCTGCCCCTGGAATGGAATGATGTTTCGGTGAAACTATTTGAACATCTTTCTACGAAGATGAAACTGTTTGAAAATGGTTATGGCACGCAGGGGTAGGGGCACCGACCCCCTTTTTTCTTTCGGCTTCCAATTTTTGTTTTTTTAACCGAAAGTCCAAATAATTTTCGTTTGCATATTGGTGTTTCTTATGACGAGGGCTTTCAAATAAGCTTCATTGGATACGTTTTTGTCATTTTTTTAATCATTGATAAGTTGCAACTGTTGAAACTTGGTATGAGCGAATAATAAAATTGTAATTTTCAGAAACTAAAACTTAATGTGTCTTCATGGAAATCCAACAACTTTGTGGATCACAAGGCACTCAGGTGTCCGACGCGGCCGGGCAGATGCGTGCCCACAAACATGTGTGCCCCTGCAAGTTTCCATGGGAAGATAATGATAGAACTTGTGGCTGTTGTCATTTGTCATCTTGTGAACGGATAATGGGTCAGGGAAAGAACGGGAGCTAAAATGTATATATGACATGTTTCACTCTAAAATGATACATGTCGTAGATACACGGTGAATATATGTAAAAATTGGTTTCTCTTATGAGAACCACTAAGAATAGGCTCATCACCTTTAGGTTGGTGTCCCAATAATCAAATTTGATCGGGATAGAGAAAACGGCAAAATCATGTTGTATGTCATCTCAATGTAATGACATGATTTCTGTGTGCAACTATGAGTTTACATATAGTAGATCTCATATGAACCGCGTAAAAGATGTTGCTGGCTAGTGCTTTCACTTTGCCTAACAATTATGCACATCCTTCCTCTATGTTCTCCGCTCTTGAAAAACTAAAAACACATGTGAGAGGTTTCCCTTAATCGAGCGCTCCTTGTGGTGGATGGGGGATTAGTTAGTATATCACTTACGATGCTACTCGATGACCATATCATGGTCTTGTTCTCTCTATGCTCGATGATCCCAATTTAAAGTTGGAGATGCAAGAAAGCTATTTGCTGCTTGGATCCCGCATATCCAACTGAAGCTCTTGAGATTGCAATTTTATGTAAGAAAAAAAAGGGGGATGATATGCACTATGTTTTCCTGATTTGGTCGATAACGTAGTTAAACGTAGTGTTGCTTTCTCGAGACCGTATTCGGCGGTCTCATTGTCCCATGTACAAAGTAAAAAAAAAAAAGCCTATGTTTTCTTCATGAACCTTTGTAAGAGCCAAAGTATCAACCTTGACCGCGGATCTAGACACCAAAAAAAGTTGACATACCGCATACATGAAATCGAAATGCATAAAATGTTAAAAATAATATGACCGTTTCAACTTCATATGTACTCCAGAATTGTGAATTGTTTATACACAACAAGATGGAAAGAATTCTTGTACGTCCATGTGAGAACACAAATATTCTACGGCATGAGCTGGTTTTTTTTTTTTGAGGATGGCATGAGCTGTTTTCTATAAGACCATCAAACAAACCCAAATAACCGCAACCACTCCAGCTCTCCCCGTCATGTGCTACACGCGTCTACTGCGGCAATCTTAAAAGATGTCCAAATTGGGAGCGTCCCTCTCACCAGGCACCAGCAGCGAACGAAAATGCTTTGCTTTAAGTGCTCTCTAAGAAATAACCGAAAAGCTTCCTCTCAAAGTCTTAGTTTATTCCCGCCCCTACGGAAATAGGCGGAAGCACGGGGCCGTAGGCGCGAAGTGCCACGAGGTTTGAACCAGGGGAAACTTGAGGCGTGCCATGAGATGAGCGACGCCCCACCCGCCGTCGGTTCGCGGCGCGGAGTCCGTCCGAACCACCCGCCGTGTCGCCCTCGCGCTCGGAGCCGGTTCGCCGGCCGTGCGAGGGGCTGCGGCGCCCGGCGCCCGACGCGTGGGCGTTTATTTTTTTTTCTCTTCTTCTGAAAGATCAGTGACGTAAATTTGTGCTTGTGCGTGGTAGTCAACCGCGGTTTATGGCGCGTTGGTGACCTCTGCGAGCACGTGCAGCGAGAGGTTGCTTCGATTCTCTGGCTATACTCCGTAGTCCGTAGGCGATCTGCAGTGCAACGAGCTCGCACGCACAGTCTGCATCCGCGTAGCGTCGACGCATCGGTTGTGTTGTTCCTACGAGCGCACGGAGGTCAACACCCAACACTCTAACAGCGCCTCCGTTTCCACACATGGAGCGTGTGGAAGGGGCTACGGATAATGGAGCGACCGGCCGGCAGACCGAAACGACGTGGAAGCTCCCGACATCCGCCAGGCCGAAGCGCTTTGACGGGAGCGCGCGCCGGCCTGCCGGCCGGTTCGTTGGTGCCGCGTCGTCGTTGGAGTTTGGTACGTACTGGAGTAGTAGAGTACAATAACATGGCAACGAGTCGCGTGAAGAGATTGTGCCGTTGCCCGGTCCATTTCCCCGGATCTCGACAACGGAGCGGCCGGCACCAAACCCCCTCTTTCTTTCCCTGGCGCTTGATCGCGTCCACTGTCCACAGCTTTGGTCCTTTTCTGGGTTTTGTTGTCACCTAACCGTGCCGGGTGCCTGGCCGCGGTGCAAAGCAACACATGTGTCTCGCTGAGCGACAGGCAAACCGACTGGGACTAGCCTGGGGCATGTGTGTCATTGCTGCGCACTTAATATGCTGCGTCGTAGGAATCAGAATAGCATCATCGCCGAATCTCCTAAGGGTTCTCCTGTTGCTGTAGCTTCAGTTTTCAGTAATAACAGGCGATCGTTCGTGCTACGAGCGAAAAAAGCTATGTTGAACCATGTCTTTTCACTTTTATTGATGGAATAAGAGCATCTACAGCCAGATATAGTTAAACCGGCCGTTCAAATGTCCGCAAATAATCCAACACATAGTGTCCTACTGCTACATTTGTTGACTTGTATTTTATGGAATGTGTCTAGGGCACATCTAGATGTGCTCTAATTATTACACATCTAAATGAATGAATCAAGCATAAAGCGGAAAAGAAAAAAGAAAAAGAAAATATCCACACGGATCTCAATGTAAAATCAATGACATAAGACTTAGACGTGCAATACTTATGGCACATCTAGATCTGTTTTAGCAAAACTGTATTTTATGTTGCATATATATTGGAGTTATGGCCTACCTCCTAATCTTGTATAGTTGAGATAGAGGCCTTCACTTGTACTTCCTTCGCTCCAAAATAAAATTAGTACAAAGTGGGGTCATCTATTTTGAAACGGAGAAAGTAATTATATATACGTGCACCAGCACCCCATCAATACAACGTCTATTATATTGCAAACATCCCTGTCTACATGGTATCATCTTGGTCGTTTCTCCCCTAGGGTTCGCCGCCGCTGCCGCACCCCACCCCCGCCGCACCCCACCGCCGCCGCGCCCCTCCCTCCCAGCGCCGCTGCCGCCCCGTGCCTCCTGCTTCCGCTCCTTGCCGCGCCCGCGCCGCCTCATCCCTGTCGCGCCCGTGCCGCCCCTTCCCGCCGCCGCACCCGCGCCTCCCCCTCGCGACCGTGTCACCGCCTAGCCGTTGCAACCGCACCCGACTGCTGTTGCCGCCTCCTCCCTCCCCACCAAAACCCTAACCCTAGTCGCCACCCCTCACCCTCATGCCGCCGCCATGTCGTGGCCATCCTCACCCGGCTCCTCCACGACCCACTCGTCCAACCCGTTCGCCGGCCCCGAGCCCTCCGCCGCCGCCATCCGTGACCTCAATATTGAGGCCCGGGTCCCTATCCGTCTCGATAGCTCCAGCACGCCGTACTACGCGTGGAAGACATACTTCAACCTCATCTTTCGCGAGTACTATCTCACCGAGCACATCGACGGTTCCGTGGACAGCGCGTACATGCGCGGCGAACCGGAGTGGTTCGCCATCGAGGCCACGATCATCCATTGGTTATACCAGACGGTCTCGAAGGACATCTTCCACATGGTCATCGCCGAGGATGACGATGCCTGCACCGTGTGGGCCAAGATCAATGCACTCTTCACCGACAACAAACTTCAGCGCCTTGTTTTCTTGCAGCAGGAGTTCTTCGGCTGTCACCAGGACAACTCCACCATCGACGAGTACTGCATGAGGATCAAGATGCTCGCCGACGAGCTTCGTGACATCAGCGCTAAGGTCTCTGACGACCTCATGCTGAGCACCCTCACCGCCGGTCTTAATGAGGACTTCGGCAACGCGGTGTCCAACCTCACCCTGCTGCCGCAACCCACTTTCCAGCGCGTCGTCGCGTACCTCAAACTTGAGGAGCGTCAGATGACGAAGCTAAAGGATGGGTCCAGCACACCGCCCTCGCCGCCGGTACCACCCGCGGCGGCCCTGCTCCTCCGGCCGCCTCCCGTCAACCTGCCCCGCCCGCGCCCACTGGCTACTACCCGTTGCTGCCCGCACCGCGCAGCGCCCCCTGTGCCTCCCCAACAGCCGCAAGGTGGCGGGGGCCGGCGCAACCGGCGGGGCGGCGGGGGCCGCCGCCAGCAGCAGGCGCAGGTGATGACCCACAAGTGTAGGGGATCTATCATAGCCTTTTCGATAAGTAAGAGTGTCGAACCCAACGAGGAGCAGAAGGAAATGATAAGCGGTTTTCAGTAAGGTATTCTCTGCAATCACTGAAATTATCGGTAACAGATAGTTTTGTGATAAGGTAATTTGTAACGGGTAACAAGTAATAAAAGTAAATAAGGTGCAGCAAGATGGCCCAATCCTTTTTGTAGCAAAGGACAAGCCTGGACAAACTCTTATATAAAGGAAAGCGCTCCCGAGGACACATGGGAATTATCGTCAAGCTAGTTTTCATCACGCTCATATGATTCGCGTTCAGTACTTTGATAATTTGATATGTGGGTGGACCGGTGCTTGGGTACTTTCCTTCCTTGGACAAGCATCCCACTTATGATTAACCCCTATTGCAAGCATCCGCAACTACAACAAAAGTATTAAGGTAAACCTAACCATATCATGAAACATATGGATCCAAATCAGCCCCTTACGAAGCAACGCATAAACTAGGGTTTAAGCTTCTGCCACTCTAGCAACCCATCATATACTTATTACTTTCCAATGCCTCCCTCTAGGCCCAAACAATGGTGAAGTGTCATGTAGTCGACATTCACATGACACCACTAGAGGAAAGACAACATACATCTCATCAAAATATCAAACGAATACCAAATTCACATGACTACTTATAGCAAGACTTCTCCCATGTCCTGAGGAACAAACGTAACTACTCACAAATCATATTCATGTTCATAATTAGAGGGGTATTAATATGCATAATGGATCTGAACATATGATCTTCCACCAAGTAAACCAACTAGCATCAACTACAAGGAGTAATCAACACTACTAGCAACCCACAGGTACCAATTTGAGGTTTTGAGACAAAGATTGGATACAAGAGATGAACTAGGGTTTGAGATGAGATGGTGCTGGTGAAGAAGTTCATAGAGATTGACCCCCTCCTGATGAGAGGATCGATGATGATGACGATGGTGATGATTTCCCCCTCTCGGAGGGAAGTTTCCCTGGCAGAACAGCTCCGCCGGAGCCCTAGATTGGTTCCGCCAAGGTTCCGTCTCGTAGCGGTGGAGTTTCGTCCCGAAAGCTTGCTTATGATTTTTTTTTCTTGACGAAAGACTCCATATAGCCAAAGATGGGCATCAGAGGGTTGCCAGGGGGCCCATGAGGCAGGGGGCACGACTCCCACCCTCGCGGACGGTGGGTGGCCCTCCTCTGGTACTTCTTTCGCCCAATATTGTTATATATATATTCTGAAACGTGCTCCAATGAAGTTTCAGGACTTTTGGAGATGTGCAGAATAGGTCTCTAATATTTGCTCCTTTTCCAGCCCAGAATTCCAGATGCCGGCATTCCCCCTCTTCATGTAAACCTTGTAAAATAAGAGAGAATAGGCATAAGTATTGTGACATATGTGTAATAACAGCCAATAATGCAATAAATATCGATATAAAAGCATGATGCAAAATGGACGTATCAACTCCCCCAAGCTTAGACCTCTCTTGTCCTCAAGCGAAAGCCGAAATCGAAAAATATGTCCACATGTTTAGAGATAGAGGTGTCGATAAAATACAATACGGACATGAGGGCATCATGATCATTCTTAGAACAACAACATATACATATATTGTCATATGATCTCTTATGCTAAAGTAACAATTCAATCACAATTTCAAGTATGAACCAAAAACTTCATTGAAAACTAACAAACTATAATCTTAGTCATTGAAGCAATTGCAATTTACCATAACATCGGAAAGAGTCAATATAAGAGCTTTTCAGCAAGTCCACATACTCAACTATCATTTAGTCTTTCACAATTGCTAACACTCACGCAATATTTATGGGTATGAAGTTTTAGCCGGACACAGAGAAAGATATGGGCTTATAGTTTTGCCTCCCAACTTTTTACCTCAAGGGTAATGTCAACAATAATAGTTCATGAAAACTCACATCAAATTAGCTATATATATCCGGATCTTTCCAACACATTGTGCTTGCCAAAGGATAAAATTTAAAAAGGAAAGGTGAAGATCACCGCGACTCTTTGCATGAAGTATAGGAGAAGAATAAAAAGATAGGCCCTTCATAGAGGGAAGCACAAGTTATCATGTGGTTTTATGGTTGGATGCATGAAGTCTTAATGCAAAAGAACGTCACTTTATATTGCCACTTGTGATATGGACCTTTATTATGCAGTATGTCGCTTTTATTTCTTCCACATCACAAGATCGTATAAAGCTTATTTTCTCCGCACTAATAAATCATACATATTTAGAGAGAAATTTTTATTGCTTGCAACGACGACAACTTACTTGAAGGATCTTACGCAATCCATAGGTAGATATGGTGGACTCTCATGGAAAAACTGGATTTAATGATATTTGGAAGCACAAGTAGTATCTCTACTTGGTGCAAAGAATTTGGCTAGCATGAGAGGGAAAGGCAAGCTCAGCATGTTGGATGATCCATGACAATATAATTTATCTCAGATGTAAGAAAACATAACCCATTATGTTGTCTTCCTTGTCCAACCTCAACTCTTTAGCATGTCATATTTTAATGAGTGCTCACAATCATAAAAGATGTCCAAGATAGTATATTTATATGTGAAAACCTCTCTTTCTTTATTACTTCCTATTAATTGCAACGATGACCAAAACTATGCTTGTCAACTTTCAACAACTTTTATTCATCATACTCTCTATATGTGAAGTCATTACTCTCCATAAGATCCATATGATCTCTATAATTCTTTTTATTCTTTCTCTTTTATTTTATTCTCTCAAGATCATAGCAAGATAATCAAGCCCTTGACTCAACACTAATATTTATTATATAACTCACAGACTCGATTACATAGGAGGATCATAAAGCAAAACTCAAAACTAGATCATACTAAAACTTTATTCTACTAGATCAAGATATTACCAAAAGGATCGAACTAAGAAAAACAGTAAAGATAAAAGTGTGATGGTGATACGATACCGGGGCACTCCCCCAAGCTTGGCAGTTGCCAAGGGGAGTGCCCATACCCATGTGTTTATATCTCTTTCTTCGGGGATGGTGATGATGGAGTTGTTGATGGCGTGTACTTCTTCCTTAATTTGCGCTTGAGGATATAATTTTTCTCCGTTAGATCCTCGATCTCCCGCTCAAAGATTAATACCTTTTTGCATAGTTCTTGTTTGTTCTCTTGCAAAAGACGAAAAGGGATAACTCGATCTTAGGTTTCTTTGCTCTATTGGGGAGGCTTGACTTTTTGAACTCCACATGCATGTCCCCAGCTTGAGGTAATGGGACTTCATCTTCATCTGAGCTCGTCTCCTCCTTTCCCCTAGGCTCATAGTCTTCTTGTTCCTCCGTGGTCCAACCATAATGCTCCAAGTCCCCGTAGACCTTATGATCTGCAAGGTAATCAGCCACATAGCTTTCTCCCTCCGAATCTTGGGATGACATATTGCTCTAATCTGCAGTAGAAACAACTCGAAACAAAGACAGAGGATATTTGCGTGATACGATGGTCAAAACCTTTGAGAGATTATATAGTGATTTTTTACCGACCAAAATAAGTATCGTGCAAGAAAACGGAGTCCGGAG
The DNA here is from genome assembly GCF_056163025.1 of Triticum urartu. Lineage (NCBI taxonomy): Eukaryota > Viridiplantae > Streptophyta > Magnoliopsida > Poales > Poaceae > Triticum > Triticum urartu. Next base: position 491,980,279 of record NC_141875.1, on the reverse strand, counting down.
AGCACACGAGGTGCCCACGAGGCAGGGGGCGCGCCCAGGGGGTAGGGCGCGCCCTCCACCCTCGTGGAAGCCTTGTGTCCTTTCCGGGCTACTTCTTATTTTCCTATTTTCTTAAATATTCCAAAACAGAGAAAAATTGCCATTAGAACTGTTTTAGAGTCGGTTTACTTACCGTACCACGTACCTATTCCTTTTCGGAGTCCGAAACGTTTTGGAAAGTGTCCCTTATGTATTCCTCCGTGGTTACGGTTTCAATAAAATTAGTTTCAACATTTATGGGATTACCTGAGATATAATGTTTGATTCTTTGACCGTTCACCACCCTCGGATTTGTGCCTTCGAAGTTTTTAATTTTGATGGCACCGGAACGATAGACCTACTCGATGACGTAAGGACCTTCCCATTTAGAGAGGGGTTTGCCTGCAAAAAAAATCTTAAACGAGAGTTGTATAACAACACATAATCACCTACATTAAACTCACGTTTTTGTATCCTTTTGTCATGCCATCTTTTAACCTTTTCTTTAAACAGTTTGGCATTCTCATAAGCATGGGCTCTCCATTCATATAGTGAGCTAATGTCAAAAAGCCTCTTCTCACCGGCAAGTTTGAAATCATAATTGAGCTCTTTAAGGGCCCAATATGCCTTATGTTCTAGTTCAAGAGGTAAGTGACATGCCTTTCCATAAACCATTTTATACGGAGACATACCCATAGGATTTTTGTATGCAGTTCTATAGGCCCATAATGCATCATCAAGTTTCTTGGACCAATTCTTCCTAGATCTATTAACAGTCTTTTGCAAAATTAATTTAAGCTCTCTATTGCTTAGTTCTACTTGACCACTAGACTATGGGTGATAAGGAGATGCAATTCTATGATTAACATCATACTTAGCAAGCATTTTATGAAAAGCACCATGAATAAAATGTGAACCACCATCAGTCATTAAGTATCTAGGGACTCCAAACCTCGGAAAAATAACTTCTTTAAGCATCTTAATAGAGGTGCTACGATTAGCACTACTAGCTTCTACCCACTTAGTAACGTAATCAACAACAACTAAAATATGTGTGTACCCATTAGAGGAAGGAAACAGTCCCATGTAATCAAAGCCCCAAACATCAAATGGTTCAATAACAAGGGAATAATTCATATGCATTTCTTGACGTCTACTAATATTACCAATTCTTTGATATTCATCACAAGACAAAACAAACTTACGGGCATCCTTGAAGAGAGTAGGCCAATAAAAACCGGATTGCAATACCTTATGTGCAGTTCTATCTCCAGCATGGTGTCCTCCATAAGCCTCGGAGTGACACTTGCGTAGGATCTGTTCATGTTCATGCTCAGGTACACAACGTCTAATAACACCATCTACTCCTTTATAAAGATGTGGGTCATCCTAGAAGTAATGTCTTAAATCATAGAAGAACTTTTTCTTTTGCTGGTATGTGAAACTAGGTGGTATAAACTTAGCAACAATATAATTAGCATAATCAGCATACCATGGAGCAGTATGAGAAGCATTTATCACAGCTAATTGTTCATCAGGAAAGCTATCGTCAATAGCTAGTGGGTCATCAAGAACATTCTCTAACCTAGAAAAGTTGCCTGCAACGGGGTTCTCAGCTCCCTTTCTATCAATAATATGCAAATCAAATTCTTGAAGCAAGAGAACCCATCTAATAAATCTAGGTTTAGCATCTTTCTTTACCATAAGATATTTAATAGCTGTGACGTCCGGATAATTAGGCTACAGTGAACCTGTGCTAATGATGCCACGTCACTTCGATTACTGTTGCTACTCTCGCGTTAGTTCGAAAACGGTTTGAATTCAAATTCAAAATTAAGCAAACAATAAAAGATTTCAAATATTAAAACTAAAATGTTCGGATCGTGCCAGATAATACATAGGTGATTATGGTGGTGAAACCAAACTTTTATGAAATTCTTAACTACACTAAAATGATTTAAATAGTAGCAAACCTAATTATTTAAATGCCTTTACTAATTAATAAATTTTCAAACTAAATTATCTGGGGACTAGACTTTTTGTGACAGTGGACTAAACTGAAATACTAAATTAGATGCTAAGTATGTATTTTACAGAAACTAAAATAATAGGAAACAAATATAAAACAGTAAAGCAAAATTACAAAAATAAAATAAAAGGAAAACAACTTTACGCCCCCCTCCCCAGCTGGGCCGTGGCCCAGCGGCCTCTGCCAGCTAGCCGGCCCAACTCCCCCTGGCCTATAACCAACCCCGATGAAACCCTAGCCTGATCCCACTCTCCACTCCTCCCCACGATCCCCTTCTCTCACCCGTCTGGATCGGGATCGAGGCAACTTTGCCTCGTCCCCATCGCCCCTGGCGCACGCCCCCAATGTCGCCCGATCCCACGACCCCGCTCCTCCCTCTCCCCCGATCTAGATCGGGGGGCAACGATGCCCCTTGCTGCTCACCCGACGCCGCGCCTCAACGGACCGCCGTTGCCGGAGCCACCCACCGGACTGCACCCGCTCGTCATCGCCGTGCGCCACCACCACCGCCGAAGGCCCCGCCGTTGCCGCTCGGATCGACCGCCTCCTTGCCGGACCTCGCGTCCTTGTCCTCCTCCCCGAGCAACGCAGGACGTCGTGCTCATCGCACCGACGCCAACCGCCGCCGCCTGGAACCGTCGTCCTCATCCCCACCTCGCCGGACGGCCTCGACCTCCCCCGGCCTCACCGAGCCCTCCACGAGCTCCGCTGTGAGCCTCTCCGACGACCCCCACCTCCTCCCTCAATCTCGTTGTCGTAACCGCCGTCCGCGTCCTCCCGTTGCCGCGCCCGGTGCCCCGCTCCGCGCATGACCTGGTCGTGCCCTCGCGCGCGCATATCCGCCCAAGGCGCGCCTCTGTCGTTGCCGCACCGTGTCGCTGCTCACCTGCCTACTGCCTTGGCCGCTCACCTGCGCGCGCGTCGCACCACAGCTGACGCTCGCCCCCTGCTGCCCGACGCACCTCGCCGCCGGCTATGAAGCCCCGGCGCCTCCACTAGTCTGGGCGGGCGCCCAAACGGGCAGCCTCGCCCGTGCTCGTTAACCTGCCCCGTTAAGCCCCGAGGGGCCTATGACGAAGGGGCCCCACGCCCCTGAAACATTTATGAAAAAAAGATTAAATAATAATATTATTAATAATAATTAATTAAAGAGTTAGTTAACTTAATTAACCTGTGTTAGTTAAACTTATAACCTAATTAGTGTATTTACTCTGTTAGGTTAGTAAGATAGTATATGACAAGGGGGACCCACCCCCTGTTGACCAGTCAAAGTTTGACTGGTCAATTGGGACCCCTTGGACCCACATGTCAGCCCCTCTGGTACACTTATGTGTACGCAGAGCTGGGTGCACCTAGCAATTCACGTTTATTTCGAATTAAATTAAATTCAGAAAATGAATTAAATCTTTAAAAATTAATATTAAATAATCCGTATCTTGGATGAAAATACTTTATACATGAAAGTTGCTCAGAACGACGAGACGAATCCGGATATGCAATCCATTCGTCCGTCACACGTCCCTAGCATAACGAACACGCAACTTTCCCTCTTCGGTTCATCTGTCCGAAAACGCGAAACACCGGGGATACTTTCCCGGATGTTTCCCCCCTTCACCGGTACCACCTCGTACCGCGTTAGGGTACACCTAGCATCACGCTTTGTCATGTCATGCATCGTCATGCATTTGTTTGCATTATATTTATTGTTTCTTCCCACTCTTCTCTCGCTAGACACCGAGACTGACGCCGCTACTACCCAGTACGACTACGGTGTTGACGACCCCTCTCTCTTGCCAGAGCAACCAGGCAAGCCCCCCCCTTTGATCACCAGATATCGCCTACTCTTCTCTATACTGCTTGCATTAGAGTAGTGTAGCATGTTACTGCTTTCCATTATTCCTATCCTGATGCATAGCCTGTCCTTGCTACTACTGTTGTTACCATTACCTGCTATCCTACTGCTTAGTATAGGATGCTAGCGTTCCATCAGTGGCCCTACACTCTTGTCCGTCTGCCATGCTATACTACTGGGCCGTGATCACTTTGGGAGGTGATCACGGGCATATACTATATACTTTACATAGTTACATTACTTATGATACTGTTCGGAGATGGGGGCTGAATGGGCAGGTGGCTCCATCCCGGTAGAGGTGGGCCTGGGTTCCCGACGGCCACCGACTGTTACTTTGTGGCGGAGCGACAGGGCAGGTTGAGACCACCTAGGAGAGAGGTGGGCCTGGCCCTGGTCGGCGTTCGCAGATACTTAACACATTTAACGAGATCTTGGTATTTGATCTGAGTCTGGCTACTGGCCTATACGCACTAACCATCTACGTGGGGACAGTTATGGGCACTCGACGTCGTGGTATCAGCCGAAGCCTTCGTGATGTCAGCGACTGAGCGGCGCGCACCGGATTGGACCGGAACGCCTGCTAGGCTAGGTCTGCTTCCGGCCGCCCTCGCAACGTGCAGGTGTGCAATGGGCGATGGGCCCAGACCCCTGCGCCATAGGATTTAGACCGGCGTGCTGACCTCTCTGTTGGGCCTAGGTAGGTCTGCGACGTGTTGATCTTCCGAGGCCGGGCATGACCCAGGAAAGTGTGTCCGGCCAAATGGGATCGAGCGTGTTGGGTTATGTGGTGCACCCCTGCAGGGAAGTTAATCTATTCGAATAGCCGTGATCTTCGGTAACAGGACGACTTGGAGTTGTACCTTGACCTTATGACAACTAGAACCGGATACTTAATAAAACACACCCTTCCAAGTGCCAGATACAACCGGTGGTCGCTCTCTCACAGGGCGACGAGGGGAGGATCATCGGTTAGGGTTATGCTATGCGATGCTACTTGGAGGACTTCAGTCTACTCTCTTCTACATGCTGCAAGACAGAGGCTTCCAGAAGCGTAGTCTTCGAAAGGACTAGCTATCCCCCCTTATTCCGGCTTTCTGCAGTTCAGTCCACATATAATAGCCTTATTCCAGTTGATACCAATGCATACATATGTACTGTAGCTCCTTGCTTGCGAGTACTTTGGATGAGTACTCACGGTTGCTTTCTCCCTCTTTTCCCCCCATTTTCTGTACCCGATTGCTGCGACCAGACCTTGGAGCCCAGGAGCCAGACGCCATCGTCAACGACGACTACTACTGCTCAGGAGGTGCCTACTACTACGTGCAGCCCACTGACGGCGACCAGGAGTAGTTTAGGAGGATCCCAGGCAGGAGGCCTGCGCCTCTTTCGATCTGTATCCCAGTTTGTGCTAGCCTTCTTAAGGCAAACTTGTTTAACTTATGTCTGTACTCTGATATTGTTGCTTCCGCTAACTCGTCTATGATCGAGCTCTTGTATTCGAGCCCTCGAGGCCCCTGGCTTGTAATATGATGCTTGTATGACTTATTTTATTTGTAGAGTTGTGTTGTGATATCTTCCCGTGAGTCCCTGATCTTGATCGTACACGTTTGTGTGTATGATTGAATCGGGGGCGTCACAAGTTGGTATCAGAGCCGACTGCCTGTAGGAATCCCCCTTCCAACTCCTTGGCCGAAGTCGAGTCTAGACGTTGCAAAACTTTTACTAACATGGCTGTGTGGCTTACGGGCCCACGTCGCCAATGGATGGTATTAGGATCTTTTATTCCTCGTCTATACTCTGGGACTCTTATCTCTTTTCTACTCGGGTTAAAATGGTTTTACTAACTCTAACATTAGGATCTCATGATCACATCCACCTGGAGAGCCCCTTATTACAGATGATCGCCTACTTCACCAGAAGATTTTGAAGATACTCTTCGATCATACCCGAGACCCTTGTGGCATCTGCCTTTTCAATTCCCTACTACCGTTATAACCATATGGATAACGACATACACTTGTTGTTCATACAATTACTCCGAGTTTCTCTTGTTGTTACAAGATGCATCGAATTGCTCTCCGACTTTTAAGAATCCCTTGTACCACTGCCTTGTAGTTCCTTGCCACAGAAATACCCCTACGGGTAATTCCTTGGACTTATCGAGTATCCACTCATTCCCAGATGTTCCCGTGTTCCGCAAAAGACTTCGAAATACTATTTGATTTTTCAAAAATCCTCAACATCATGTTGTTCTTGGAATTCTTGCATACTTGCATTCCGGTTAATTCCTTCGGTCTAGCAATTTACTTTAAAAACCTTTGTGGTTGTCATTCTATCCTTTTGATTCAACATGTGTGTGAATGGACACAATCATCAGTTGTTACCTGGAATTTATCCTTCCGACTCAGACATCATTTTAAACATGAGCTGGATCTCGACCAATCAAATGTTGCCATCGATTGTACCCCTAAGGCTATTCAACTTATCCATCCCTAATCAGAACATTGCTTCTGATCACTTGTCTTGGAATTAATAATTCCTTTGCATTTGAGCTTTGAGTTAGTCAGTTGTTTCTATAATCTGATCTCCTTGCATTCTTTATTCCACTGGTTGACTACCGATGCTCACATCAGATCCCTTGTGGACCACCAGACCCTTTTGTCGGATTTTATCTGACAGTGTCCTTCGTATTCATTAAACTTGTGAGCCTTTCCACGGATATATAAAGTCTTTGGTAAATTGTATCTCTGCTTTCTCAAGCATGCTCTACTAGCGAGCTTGTGTTATTTACTCCGAAGTTTGTGGTATATGTTCCTAAGATGCCCTGATGGGTTGAACCTACGCCTTCCCTAATCCGTGTGAACCCAAAAGATTTCACGGGTCATACTTATCTGGTACTGCACCAGGTAAAACTTTCAACAACTAATACCATTTCGAAAAGAAACGAGAAGTGAATGATAGGTCATGCATTGAAGAAGTGGGAGGCAGTCTTGAACTTTGTGTTCATGCCCATGGACCTGATGTGGAACTTATCATGGAAGCTTCTTGAAAAACTTTTAATTAATTGGATAATTCTTCCGGTGTCTTTGAATTGGATCCCTTGCAACTATGGTTCCGGCCATATTGATATTCCTTGATTCCTTTTTCTCGGACAAGTTAAAATACTTGTCTTTTGCAGATCAATGCACTTGTCAAACCTCTATTTTGCTCTACCTCCGAGTATTGCCCTATGGTATCTCGATTATATCACCAAACCATGTTGCTTATTATGAGCCTTCATCAAGTATTATTCCTCACCGATTCCAATTTTTCCTGGTTCTGAGTTGTTAGTCACTCGAGGACACCGATAACTAAATCAGGTCTGCACCATGATTAAACAACTCTTAGTAATCTCCCTTACTCATGAGTTTGTACTCAACCATGTCATTCCTAGCCTGCTCGGCTGTATCCTTATCATGCCTATTTTAACTGTGCTACCTGGTCCTTATTCTCGGAGCACCAATTTGCGACGATAGCTAAGCTTACGTCGATCTTCCTCATCATCCCCTTTCACCTTAAACAACAAGCTTGATTTCGAGTTTGTGTCATACCCATGGTTTCAAGAACTTTTCGCTTCATCATTTCGTTGACTTGATGTCATCACCGATCGGTTACATCTTCTTGAAACCTCTTGACAAATTTGTCGTGATCATCATCAACATTTTGACTCCTTCCAAGATATCAAACGAATTCATGATGATTAGTGATATCCTCATCCCATGGTAATTTGATTTACCATCGACAACATCCATACCTTCCTTTCATCACAAACTTGTACATGATATGGATGCAACTTTCTATCTAGCATGTATTATGATCTACCTTGAAGTATAACTATCTTTTATGTCAATGATGTTGTGAGAATTTCAACACCTCTTAGCAATTCTTGATAAAGTGATGCTTCTCGCCATCACCATTCTTCTTGGTCCCCATGTTGTTTCTAACCAAAAAACCGACAACTGAACTATGACGTGCGACTTCAAAACTTCTAGCAACCTTATTGCTTTGAAGTTAATGGTCGATATTTCATTCTTAGACCATTGGTTATCGAATCACCATTCTAACATTGATCATTCTACCTAAGCCCATATTTCGGGTGCACCTTTAACTGTGTATGTTTTCCTCGAGCATACCTCATTACATCATTTGATCTGACAAATGTTATCTCCTTGTTGACATAAGTGTGGAAATCCATCTTTTGAAAATCTCAATGAATTGTCGCTGAGTCAATCAGCCACCTCCTCACCTCCTTGATTTAATGATGAACTCTTGTCTTGGAACTCGCTTCCATAGTTCATTGCACGAGAATCTTATAATGTCATCTCGTCAATTGCGTTGCACCTTTACTTTCTCATGCATCCCGAGTCTGAGGTATCCTGACACCAAATCAGATCTGAATCTCAGTCAGATATGATGGTCGGAACATTTTCCAAGAGTTATAAATGTTGTTCTTTATATGGCCCGGTAAGGTGTTGTCATGCCTAGCACGCCTGGCCGGAGGCCCTATTGTTATGGATTCCTTTTCAGCAAGGTTATCCATTCTTCCATGAGGAAATTGTAAACCTTATTCTACAAGTTATTCCTGATGGATCATTTGTGTTTCCAAAGTCCGACCTTGCTTGAAGACCATGTCAATGCTATTACGGAGCATGTCTATGGTACTGCGATTTTCAATAAGAGCATTGAAAGCGCAATGCTAAGTTTTCTATATCCATTATCCAAACACCGTTGTATGGGTAATGCCATGAAAATTCCTCTCCCATTACCTAAATGGTTTCCTACATTATATTCTGCCATGGATACCATATTCGGCTTGTCCTTGGGAAGGATATACCCCTGAAATGTGTGTTTAAACACATTTTCCTTTCCATTGTTCTGTTTAATCTGATGGTCACATTTTCCTTTTCATTGTTCTGTTTAACCTTTCTTGTGGTCTATATGAAATAAGCAGTAATATTCTCCTGCTTTTGTAAACACCTCGTTGTAAAATTCGGTTAGAAAGACCATGTTACTATTGTTGATGACATTCTGGTAACCACCGATGGACGAGAACTTTGCCTACTGGTCCACTCGTTCAATGAGCAGAAAAATGGTTCTCTTCGTCCCTCGCCCTTGTTACCGATGTTGTTGCCGACATGACCGACAGACTATCCTCTGACTTGCCTTGCTTACATGATCGTGTAAGATGTCACCGATCTTCCTATTTTTAACCACATGGTGAGCCCATAACCCACAGTTCCTCAGGATCGAAACCTGACCCTCCTGTACACACCAGTTCCTAAAGGTTATTCCTCATGCTTGGTTTCGTAGGTAATTCGTGAGCCACCTTCCTACTGCTCTATTCTGGTATCAGACGCAATGCTTACTCTCGCCGCTCTGAACCCCTTTCTCACTCTAGTTCAAACTTTGAGCAGCTATCTATCCGCTTGGACCCTCTCATTGTACCTTCATATCATACTCTCGATGTATTTTATATGTTCAACTCGAGAGATAATCTTATGCTCATTCATGGGTTAACCCCAGATTGTTTCCCTTGTAAGCATGCTGTCATAGCCGAGCTGCCCCTTACCTATTCGTAAGTACGTCGGAGTTCCCGAAGAAAAGGATGATGACTTCCTCATGATGACTGGAGCAGAGAAATAAAGACATCAACGAAAGGGATCAACTTCTTCGAGAAGAGCAACCAAAACTGAGGAGATCCGTTAGATTTTTCGTAACCCAATCCCTTTCCCCTTACTCCCCTCCTAAATATCGGGACGAGATTTCTTGTAGAGGAGGAGAATTGTGACGTCCGGATAATTAGGCTACAGTGAACCTGTGCTAATGATGCCACGTCACTTCGATTACTGTTGCTACTCTCGCGTTAGTTCAAAAACGGTTTGAATTCAAATTCAAAATTAAGCAAACAATAAAAGATTTAAAATATTAAAACTAAAATGTTCGGATCGTGCCAGATAATACATAGGTGATTATGGTGGTGAAACCAAACTTTTATGAAATTCTTAACTACACTAAAATGATTTAAATAGTAGCAAACCTAATTATTTAAATGCCTTTACTAATTAATAAATTTTCAAACTAAATTATCTAGGGACTAGACTTTTTGTGACAGTGGACTAAACTGAAATACTAAATTAGATGCTAAGTATGTATTTTACAGAAACTAAAATAATAGGAAACAAATATAAAACAGTAAAGCAAAATTACAAAAATAAAATAAAAGGAAAACAACTTTACGCCCCCCTCCCCAGCTGGGCCGTGGCCCAGCGGCCTCTGCCAGCTAGCCGGCCCAACTCCCCCTGGCCTATAACCAACCCCGATGAAACCCTAGCCCGATCCCACTCTTCACTCCTCCCCACGATCCCCTTCTCTCACCCGTCTGGATCGGGATCGAGGCAACTTTGCCTCGTCCCCATCGCCCCTGGCGCACGCCCCCAACGTGGCCCGATCCCACGACCCCGCTCCTCCCTCTCCCCCGATCTAGATCAAGGGGGCAACGACGCCCCTTGTTGCTCGCCCGACGCCGCGCCTCGACGGACCGCCGTCGCCGGAGCCACCCACCGAACCGCACCCGCTCGTCATCGCCGTGCGCCACCACCACCGCCGAAGGCCCCGCCGTTGCCGCTCGGATCGACCGCCTCCTTGCCGGACCTCGCGTCCTCGTCCTCCTCCCCGAGCTCCGCAGGACGTCGTGCTCGTCGCACCGACGCCAACCTCCGCCGCCTGGAACCGTCGTCCTCATCCCCACCTCGCCGGACGGCCTCGACCTCCCCCGGCCTCACCGAGCCCTCCACGAGCTCCGCTGTGAGCCTCTCCGACGACCCCCACCTCCTCCCTCAATCTCGTTGTCGTTACCGCCGTCCGCGTCCTCCCGTTGCCGCGCCCGGTGCCCCGCTCCGCGCATGACCTGGTCGTGCCCTCGCGCGCGTACGTCCGCCCAAGGCGCGCCTCTGTCGTTGCCGCACCGTGTCGCTGCTCACCTGCCTACTGCCTTGGCCGCTCCCCTACGCGCGCGTCGCACCACATCCGACGCTCGCCCCCTGCTGCCCGACGCACCTCGCCGCCGGCTACGAAGCCCCGACGCCTCCACTAGTCTGGGCAGGCGCCCAAACGGGCAGCCTCGCCCGCGCCCGTTAACCTGCCCCGTTAAGCCCCGAGGGGCCTATGACGAAGGGGCCCCACGCCCCTGAAACATTTATGAAAAAAAGATTAAATAATAATATTAATAATAATAATTAATTAAAGAGTTAGTTAACTTAATTAACCTGTGTTAGTTAAACTTATAACCTAATTAGTGTATTTACTCTGTTAGGTTAGTAAGATAGTATATGACAAGGGGGACCCACCCCCTGTTGACCAGTCAAAGTTTGACTGGTCAATTGGGACCCCTTGGACCCACATGTCAGCCCCTCTGGTACACTTATGTGTACCCAGAGCTGGGTGCACCTAGCAATTCACGTTTATTTCGAATTAAATTAAATTCAAAAAATGAATTAAATCTTTAAAAATTAATATTAAATAATCCGTATCTCGGATGAAAATACTTTATACATGAAAGTTGCTCAGAACGACGAGACGAATCCGGATATGCAATCCGTTTGTCCGTCACACGTCCCTAGCATAGCGAACACGCAACTTTCCCTCTCCGGTTCATCTGTCCGAAAACGCGAAACACCGGGGATACTTCCCCGGATGTTTCCCCCCTTCACCGGTACCACCTCGTACCGCGTTAGGGTACACCTAGCATCACGCTTTGCCATGTCATGCATCGTCATGCATTTGTTTGCATTATATTTATTGTTTCTTCCCACTCTTCTCTCGCTAGACACCGAGACCGACGCCGCTACTACCCAGTACGACTACGGTGTCGACGACCCCTCTCTCTTGCCAGAGCAACCAGGAAAGCCCCCCCCCTTTGATCACCAGATATCGCCTACTCTTCTCTATACTGCTTGCATTAGAGTAGTGTAGCATGTTACTGCTTTCCGTTATTCCTATCCTGATGCATAGTTGTCCTTGCTACTACTGTTGTTACCATTACCTGCTATCCTACTGCTTAGTATAGGATGCTAGCGTTCCATCAGTGGCCCTACACTCTTGTCCGTCTGCCATGCTGTACTACTGGGCCGTGATCACTTTGGGAGGTGATCACGGGCATATACTGTATACTTTACACAGTTACATTACTTATGATACTGTTCGGAGATGGGGGCTGAAGGGGCAGGTGGCTCCATCCCGGTAGAGGTGGGCCTGGGTTCCTGACGGCCCCCGATTGTTACTTTGTGGCGGAGCGACAGGGTAGGTTGAGACCACCTAGGAGAGAGGTGGGCCTGGCCCTGGTCGGCGTTCGCAGATACTTAACACGTTTAACGAGATCTTGGTATTTGATCTGAGTCTGGCTACTAGCCTATACGCACTAACCATCTACGCGGGGACAGTTATGGGCACTCGACGTCGTGGTATCAGCCGAAGCCTTCGTGATGTCAGCGACTGAGCGGCGTGCGCCGGATTGGACCGGAACGCCTGCTAGGCTAGGTCTACTTCCGGCCGCCCTCGCAACGTGCAGGTGTGCAATGGGCGATGGGCCCAGACCCCTGCGCCATAGGATTTAGACCGGCGTGCTGACCTCTCTGTTGGTCCTAGGTAGGGTTGCGACGTGTTGATCTTCCGAGGCCGGGCATGACCCAGGAAAGTGTGTTCGGCCAAATGGGATCGAGCGTGTTGGGTTATGTGGTGCACCCCTGCAGGGAAGTTAATCTATTCGAATAGCCGTGATCTTCGGTAATAGGACGACTTAGAGTTGTACCTTGACCTTATGACAACTAGAACCGGATACTTAATAAAACACACCCTTCCAAGTGCCAGATACAACCGGTGGTCGCTCTCTCACAGGGCGACGAGGGGAGGATCATCGGTTAGGGTTATGCTATGCGATGCTACTTGGAGGACTTCAGTCTACTCTCTTCTACATGCTGCAAGACGGAGGCTGCCAGAAGCGTAGTCTTCGAAAGGACTAGCTATCCCCCCTTATTCCGGCTTTCTGCAGTTCAGTCCACATATAATAGCCTTATTCCAGTTGATACCAATGCATACATATGTACTGTAGCTCCTTGCTTGCGAGTACTTTGGATGAGTACTCACGGTTGCTTTCTCCCTCTTTTCCCCCCATTTTCTGTACCCGATTGCTGCGACCAGACCTTGGAGCCCAGGAGCCAGACGCCACCGTCAACGACGACTACTACTACTCAGGAGGTGCCTACTACTACGTGCAGCCCGCTGACGGCGACCAGGAGTCGTTTAGGAGGATCCCAGGCAGGAGGCCTGCGCCTCTTTCGATCTGTATCCCAGTTTGTGCTAGCCTTCTTAAGGCAAACTTGTTTAACTTATGTCTGTACTCAGATATTGTTGCTTCCGCTGACTCGTCTATGATCGAGCTCTTGTATTCGAGCCCTCGAGGCCACTGGCTTGTAATATGATGCTTGTATGACTTATTTTATTTGTAGAGTTGTGTTGTGATATCTTCCCGTGAGTCCCTGATCTTGATCGTACATGTTTGTGTGTATGATTAGTGTATGATTGAATCGGGGGCGTCACAATAGCAGCATGATCAGTGTGAATAGTTACTTTAGAATCAACAATATAAGGTCTGAACTTATCACAAGGAAACACAACTGCTAAAAATTCTTTTTCAGTAGTAGCATAATTTCTTTGAGCACTGTCTAGAGTTTTACTAGCATATTGAATAACATTTAATTTCTTATCAACTCTTTGTTCTAGAACAGCCCCTACAACATAATCACTAGCATCACACATGATTTCAAATGGTAGATTCCAATCAGGAGGCTGAACAATAGGTGTAGAAATCAAAGCTTTCTTAAGTATTTCAAATGCTTCTACACAGTCATCATCAAAAACAAAAGGAACATCTTTTTGTAAGAGATTAGTCAGAGGCCTAGAAATTTTAGAGAAGTCCTTAATGAACCTCCTATAAAAACCGGCATGACCAAGGAAACTTCTTAACCTTTAATGTCCTTAGTACACGACATCTTTTCAATAGCATCAACTTTAGCCTTATCAACTTCAATACCTCTATCAGAAATTTTATGCCCCAAGACAATACCTTCATTAACCATAAAGTGGCATTTCTCCCAGTTCATGACAAGATTAGTTTCTTCACAACTCTACAAAACTCGATCAAGGTTGCTTAAGCAATCATCGAAAGAAGTTCCATAAACAGAGAAATCATCCATGAAAAGCTCAACAATCTTTTCACAAAAGTCAGAGAATATAGCAGTCATACATGTTTGAAAAGTAGCAGGTGCATTACATAAACCAAAAGGCATACTTCTATAAGAAAAGGTACCGAAAGGGCAAGTAAAAGTTGTCTTTTCTTGACCCTCTTTTGACACAGGTATTTGAGAGAAACCAGAATAACCATCTAGAAAGCAAAAATGTGTATGTTTGGATAATATTTCTAGCATTTTATCAATAAAAGGTAACAGGTAACGATCCTTTTTAGTAGCTTTATTTAATTTGCGGAAATCAATTACCATTCTATAACCTGTAACAATTCTTTGTGGGATCAATTCATCTTTATCATTAGGAACAACAGTAATACCTCCCTTCTTAGGGACACAATGGATAGGACTTACTCATTGACTATCAGCAACGGGATAAATTATACCTACCTCCATAAGCTTTAGTATTTCTTTTCTTACCACTTCTTTCATCTTAGGATTTAACCATCGTTGGTGATCAACAACCGGTTTCGCGTCTTTTTCCAATTTTATTTTGTGTTGGCAGAGAGTGGGACTAATGCCCTTAAGATCATCAAGAGTATATCCAATAGCAGCACGATGCTTCTTCAGAGTTTTCAATAATTTATTTTCTTCATGCTCTAAAAGGTTAGCACTAATAATAACAGGATATATCTTATTTTCATCAAGATAAGCATATTTAAGAGTATCAGGCAATGGTTTAAGCTCAAACACGGGATCACCCTTAGGTGGAGGAGGATCCCCTAGGATTTCAACAGGCAAGTTGTGTTTCAAAATAGGTCCCTATTTAAAGAATACTTCATCTATTTCCCTTCTTTCATTCATAAACATATCATTTTCATGGTCTAGCAAATATTGTTCTAAAGGATCACTAGGAGGCACGACAATAGAAGCAAGACCAATAATTTCATCTTTACTAGGCAATTCATTATCATGGGGTTGTCTATGAAATTTAGCAAAATTAAATTCATGAGACATATCAAACCAACAAAAACAATATCCTTATTGCAGTCTATCTTAGCATTAACAGTATTCAAGAAGGGTCTACCAAATATAATGGGACAAAAGTTATCTTGTGGGTAACCAAGAACAAGAAAATAAGCAGGATATTTAACTTTCCCATACAAGACTTCAACATCTCTAACAATCCCAACTGGTGAAATAGTGTCTCTATTGGCAAGCTTAATTGTAACATCAATTTCTTCTATCTCAGAAGGTGCAATATCATGCATAATTTCCTTGTATAAGGAATGAGGTATTGCACTTGCACTAGCACCCATATCACATAAGCCATGATAGCAATGATCTCCTATTTTAACAGAAATAACAGGCATGCCTACAATAGGTCTATGTTTATTTTTAGTATCGGGTCTAGCAATTCTAGCAGCTTCATCACAGAAGTAAATAACATGCCCATCAATATTATCGGCCAAGAGATCTCTAACCATAGCAACACTAGGTTTAACTTTAATTTTCTCAGAGGGAGTAGGTGTTCTAGTATTACTCTTACGAACCACAGTTGAAGCTTTAGCATGATCCTTTATTCTAACAGGGAAAGGTGGTTTCTCAATATAAGCAGTGGGAATAACAGGATCATTATAAGTGATAGTCTTTTCTTCAACTTTAATAGGTGCAACTACTTTTACTTCAATGGGAGAATTATAGTTAAACCACTTCTCCTTAGGGAGATCAACATGAGTAGCAAAGAATTCACAGAAAGAAGCTACTATCTCAGAGTCAAGTCCATATTTAGTGCTGAATTCACGAAAAACATCGGTATCCATAAAAGATTTAACACAATCAAACTTAGGTGTTATACCTAACTCCTTACCTTCGTCGATGTCCCAATCTTCAGAGTTGCGTTTAATTCTTTCCAATAAATCCCATTTGAATTCAATAGTCTTCACATAAAAGAACCAGTACAAGAAGTATCGAGCATGGAGCGATTATCGAGAGAAAGCCGAGCATAAAAATTTTGAATAATAATTTCTCTTGAGAGCTCATGATTGGGGCATGAATATAACATTGACTTAAGCCTCCCCCAAGATTGAGCGATGCTTTCTCCTTCGCGAGGCCAAAAATTACATATATAATTACGATCACGATGAACAGGATGCATAGGATAAAACTTCTGATGAAATTCCAATTTCAATCGGTTGTAGTTCCATGATCCCATATCATCACATATCCTAAACCATGTCAATGCCTTTCCCTTCAAAGATAAAGGGAAAACCTTCTTCTTGATAACATCCTTGGGCATACCTGCAAGCTTAAATAATCCACAAACTTCATCCACATAGATTAGGTGCAAATCGGGATGTAATGTTAAATCTCCTGAAAAAGAATTAGCTAGCAGTTTCTCTATCATACCCGAAGGAATTTCAAAGTAAACATTTTCAGTAGGTTCAGTAGGTTGAGGAGAAAATAGTTGCTCTATCGGTCGAGGTGAAGATACCCCGAACAAGCCCCTCAAAGGATTATGTTCCATAGTAACAAGTGACAGTAAATTTCAGCACACTATATAAATTTTTCCTTACCAAATTCCACCTACCAAAGGAGCTTCACTCCCCGGCAATGGCGCCAGAAAAGTCTTGATGACCCACAACTTTAGGGGATCTATCATAGCTAAGGGAGTCCTAGATTAGGGGGTCTCCGGACAGCCGGACTATATCCTTTGGCCGGACTGTTGGACTATGAAGATACAAGATTGAAGACTTCGTCCCGTGTCCGGATGAGACTTTCCTTGGCATGGAAGGCAAGCTTGGCAATACGGATATGTAGATCTCCTCCCTTGTAACCGACTCTGTGTAACCCTAGCCCCCTCCGATGTCTATATAAACCGGAGGGTTTAGTCCGTAGGACAACAACAATCATACCATAGGCTAGCTTCTAGGGTTTAGCCTCTATGATATTGTGGTAGATCAACTCTTGTAATACTCATATCATCAAGATAAATCAAGCAGGACGTAGGGTATTACCTCCATTAAGAGGGCCCGAACCTGGGTAAACATCGTGTCCCCTGCCTCCTGTTACCATCCGCCTCAGACGCACAGTTCGGGACCCCCTACCCGAGATCCGCCGGTTTTGACACCGACATTGGTGCTTTCATTGAGAGTTCCACTGTGCCGTCACCATAAGGATCGATGTTGTCTAGGCCGGATTTCCGGGACATAAATTCCCAGCAAACGACCCTTATGTCACCACCAGCCCCAGGATTACTGTTGCTGGTGGATATTTCCTTGATACAGAATTCCAAGCAATTACAAGGATTTGAGTACAAGACCTTACAGGTCCATTGAGTACAACAATGATTTCTAGTGGTAGATAATGGAAGCGACTCGTGGATCTCCAACACTAATGGAACTCCATTCCCATGGGAACAGCTGACCTGGATAACTCCTATCTCGCGTGGCTGCTATCTCCAAATCCTAGGTTGCGGGGTGTCTTCACAATGCTCCTCTCCGAGTCATGATCTAGCCAAGACAATAGCCAGTGACAAGCCAGTGAGTACGTTTGAATGTACTCGCAAACATCAAGAACAAAAGATATACCGGATGCATATGCTCATGATGAATTAAATTATACGCATGTGCAGACTGAGAATTCAAAGCATGGCATGAAAAATATTCATACGGTGCGAAAGGATAAATAAGTCATGTTATTAGTAAATCAAAGAAATGAAACGGAATGTCGGGCGTTGGACCGCCCGAGAAATTCCAAGAGAAATGCCAAACGGGCGTCTAAAAGAGAATCAGGCGAGACAGGGCCGTCCGAGAACTCAAGCGACACCACGAGAGGTCTTGAAAATACACACCATAGTCGGGTGTCTGAAGCGACGCCTCATAAAGGGCTTATAAGAAAATAACATGAGCATTCAGGTGGACTAGCCATCCCAAGAGATGCTCACAGTTGCACATAAGAGGAAACGGTTAGTCCACAACAATATTCATGTCAACAGTAATATTCATAACGGCACCAGCAGTGATAGTAATTACCCTGCAGGACGAACCATGATCAATTTAATTATTTCCTCCAAAGACTGACACTAAGACCGACACTTGACCAACCCAGACTGTAATCCTTAACCATGGACATGGCTATTCAAATAGATATAACTCTGCAGAGGGTGTACTCTTTACCCACAAGTAAAGGATTTCTTTAGTCAACCCCGAGACGTTGACTAATTCCGATTACGTTCTTTGGGATGAAAACACACCTGACCCGCACATACCAGCTTTAATCCATCAAGCCAGGGATCACCCAAAACAATGATAAAGTAAAACTCTAAGTGGGAAGGCCTCACGCAACGGCCTCCAACATCATGAACATTCAGCTTCGCTCCCAGACCGACCATTCAGGCCCCCGGACCAAGTGACATGACTACTAGGGCCAATAGTATCCTTCCCTATGCCCTCTCTGTACGGTGTGTGCAGGAAAGGGGTTATCCACTTACTGAACCATACCCTACCTTTGGCAGGGACATGTGGTAGCACGAATCAAGTATGGGGGTTACTGGAACAAGACTCGATCTACGGTCAACTCAGGAGGTTTAAGTTTCCCTACAATGGTTAGCACAATATAATTCCTTGGCAGTACCCAACAGGGTCACTCCCTGGTATGTCTCAACATACCCTCACTGATCATTCTCGTCACAACGAGATTTTAGTCTCACGGTCACTTTTCTCGTGACTGATTCTTCCTAAAAATTAGCCTGGACCAACACATGCACATATGGCACATGAAAATAGCCGTAGTCACTTATACTTCATGCTTAAATGAAGATAAAATACCATCAAGGGGAAATCGTGCATGTATGAGCAATACTATGCAAATTTCATACGTGTTGAATATATTCATAATTCAATTCTACATGCAAACAAACACTATGCATTCACCATATCATGTGTTCAAGATGCTTGCCTTGAGCATGCAGAGATGTTGGGTGCACTCTAAAACTTGAAAATCATATCTCCCCTCCATTTCCTATTTTCAAAATATTTTAATTACCACATAATTCCAAAATAGTACATAAAAGTTGTTTGGAAATTTGTGAAATAAATACTAAAATAAACTAGATGAAATTTGAGAGATAACATAAAAAGAATCAAGTCATTTGAAGTTTATATGATTTTCCTATGGATTTACTAAGCTAGAATATTAAAGGAAAATGGACTATTTAGTAGATCCAGGAAAAACCAGGACTAGGAAAAATGTTCACCCTATCTGGATAAATAGAGCGTGATTTTAGGAGTAGGCAGAAATTTCAATCATCAAATTTGGATGTGAAATGGATGCTGTGGATTTATTTGAATCTTCTGGAAAAGAAAAAGAGAACAGCTATTACTGTGATGGGCTGAGCAGAAACGCGCCCTAGGCGCGGTATAGACGCTTGGCGGTACTGGGCCAAGCCCAATCGCTCGACCGCGTGGGAGGGCTGCGACGTCGAAGGCGCACTCGCCATAATACGCTTTCCCTGCAGGAAAGCAACTTCAACGGAACCCACGTCGTTGTGTCACTGACAGTGGGCCCGCCGGGCCCACTTGTCAGGTTTGACCAGTCCACGTGCGCGCCTCCTTCTCCGGCCGAACAGAGGCGGAGCTCCGGCGGTCGGCGCCGGCGAACGGCGGCACCGTTTGGAAAACTGAGGCCACCTACGAGCTCAGGAGGTTGAGGCGAACATGTGGGTACCCTCCTTGGTCGCTGGAGTGGAGGGAGTCGCCGGCGGGGACGAATTGGGCGTTTCGCCTATGGTGGCTCTTGGGCAAAATCGAGTGCGGGGATGGATCAATGGGTGCTCAAGGAGGCTAGTGGTGGAGAAACTTGTGACAGGGAGGGCCGAACGGCGTCGGAACCATCCGAACAGTGGCGGCGGCAGTAATTGCCGGAATCGGAGAAGACGACCTCCTCTGGTTGTGTTGCTGCAACGGGTGGGTCAGTGAGGGAGAGGGAGAGTGAGATGGTGCTGTTCGAGGGCCTTGGGTGGCTTTTTATAGGGAGGGGAGGGCAGTGCCACGGGTTCCAAAGTTGAACACGTCGACGGCGGCCATTGATGGAAAAGCACGGGTAGTGGCAAGGTAGCAGTGGCCGACGCGGTTAGGTACGGACGGTGGCCGTCCGTATTTATCACGGGGTCCCGCTGGCTGGCTCGGGTGGCCTGGGCGGTGCCGTGCCCGAGCTGACCGCGGCGACGGCCATTCAAGGTGAGCGAGTGCGTGGTGGCGAGGCCGGTGTGTCGCTAGTGTGGCTGGTGAGCTGCGGATGAGCTCGAGCCGTTGGCAATTAAGCGAGAGGGGCTCGGGCAGAGACGTGGCCGTGTGGGACTCATCGGGCGGTGGTCTTGGTCGTCGTGGATGGCGGTGGACGGCGCTAGGGGCCAAGCGAGGGTGTCGGAGAGGTTCTATCTGGTCAGGCTGATCCAACGGAGGATCGGGTTGAGAAGGGGAGGCGGCTAAGCGGTGGGAGCAGCTCGGTGTCAACACGTGCAAAACGCACGCTCTGGACATGCACGTTAGGTGTTCGTCAGATTTCCAGTGGCATCTACAGGGACACACACGAGCTACAAATCAACAGGATGGTGCTTATAGGTATGAGAGGAGTGATGGACATGTTGGTTTGGCCAAATAACCAAGTGTCCAGTGTAAGTTAGAAAGTGGCAACATTTCTGTCATGCCCACAAGGTGTTTGACAGAATGCTAGGGCAAGCTAAAGGACTTTGATGGATTTGAAACTTGGCAGAGTGGGGTCTCTTTAGATGCTAGAGATGATGGTGGAGTTAGTTTGGCAAGATGAGAAACTTTCTAGTGCAAGTTTTACCAGAATTCAGTTCTGGACAGAAACTTCAGAGGAGTGTTTGGTGGACTTGCAAGTTGAAATTGAAGCTGCCCTTCTGGACTTAAGGTACTAGTTGGAAGGACTATAAGATGGCAAAGTTTCAGAGTTAATGGAGATAGAAAAATTAGGGTTGCAGTTATAACTAAAGAATGGGACAGAATTTGAAAAGAGGATGTTTCTCTCAAAAATTTCAAAAGACATAGTTAGGTTTTTGCTCAAAAGTGATTTATAGGCATCACCTGACCTCTCACAATTTTTGTGGGATTTTAAAACAATTATTTAAAATAATTGTAGTGCAACAGAAGCATTTTAAGTATTGAAAATGCTTTTAAAAGTATTACTTGTGGCAAATTTTATTATGAAAATATTTCCCACTGTTATTTATGATACAAATGGAAAGGTTTATAAAACAACCACATACCACAACACTTCACAAAAATAATCTTCTATGGAGGGGAGAATTTTTTGTAAAACAGGAAATAGAAAAGGCTTTGAAATTAATAAATGACCTAGTATAATTCAAAATTTTATTTCTGGCCAAATTTTACTTAATAAAATTTGATTAAAATTTTGGGGTTTTACAAACTCTACCCCCCTTAAGAAAAATCTCGTCCTCGAGATTTGTTAAGGGCAGAAGAACTGAAAATCACAACAAATGATCATATGCAGAATGCAGTCATGGCAATGCACTTACATACGCCCTAAATTACAATACAATGGTTGCATCATGTATACTAGTGCTAGATACAGCAACAATGACCGTCTACGGTCCGAAGGTGAGATCTACAGGGTCTTGTGGAAGGGTTCCCGGTGCTGGAGCACATTCTTCTTCTTCCGGGGGAAGTGAAGGAAGTAAACAAAGAACACATCCTTCTGGAGTTGGCCATGGTGGTCCACCAATGGCGTTGTGGGGATTTAGAACAGCAAGGTAATGGAGGTAATCCATTAGTTGCTGGGTTAGATGCTCCTGGGCCATCACATATTGAATGAGGTTGGCCATAGCTGGATCTCTTTCTATACGTTCACAACGGAACGTGGCTTCTGCTCCAGAAGCTGCGCGGCTCGGGAAATAGTAGTATTTCCTTTCACTAGTAGCGGGTACAGTGAATCGAAGATGAGTAACTGCTTCATAAGCAGCAGCCTCAATAGCCATGCCTGAGGTTGGCATGGATCTCCCGACGAAGACAACATATGGAGGGCCTTGATTTAAATCCTCTCGTGGGATATGCACAACTGCCCAGTATTTCGAGGAATCGGGGGTGATCCTCATTTTGAACAACTCATACTGGGGTGGGTGGCTGGAACCAAGTGTATTGCGGGTCAAATCCCACAAAACCTTAATGAAACTACCAGGGCTTGCATCTGGAGTTCGTAGGTAGGCTCCGGGGTGAGACATGGAAGGGTGAATGGAGAAGAGTGGTGCTCAAGTGTGGTGGTGGTTGGTGTGGTGCATGGATACGTACCCTTATAAGGTGCCTGGGTCAGGAAACACGATGCGGCGCTGGCACGACTTGTGCATCGGCTCTGACATAGGGTTGTCCAAGTCAAATTCTCGAACACCACTTCTCAAAAGGAGTGTGACGCATTACTGTGCGTGTCGGCAGTCACGTCTAGCATTTACTCTGTCGCCATACACCAATAATTTACGCTAGATCACACATAGTACCATTACAACAATGGCACACATGTAGTTGACAAGCTCACTATGCCATACGATTGGTACCTTGAAAATACAAGACAACATGACTACTAAGATTTGACAATACTCCTGGTGGACTCAATCCACCTTATTGACATCTAGCCGAGCGTGTCTTGCAGATGTCGAGGCCTTTCCGTGAGCTTCAGTGTCGGAGTTGCTCGGGGTAGGATGAGGAGCTATAGTGCTGGGATAGCGATGATGCCCCTCGTGGGGTCTTGTGGTCACAATCCCGTTGGAGTAGGTCTCCAAGAGACAACAGAGTTCTCCTGGGGAGGCAAAGGCATTGCCGGGGTTGATGATAGGAGCAAACCTTGGGGTTTCAACTAGCCTCCCAAGTAGCATTATTGGGGTGTCGGTGTTGGTTGCAGCTTCACTCCTTACCGGTGTCAGGAGAGTAAGCGTCCTGCGAGTCGCAATCAGGTCATTAGTGACCTGATCGAGTAGTGCCTCTTGCGCTCTCAGGTAGCGCACCATATGCACTAGAGAAGGATCCGACTCATGGTCACCGTTGGCGACTTGGGTCGGGATACCATAGCCTGCACGACTAGGGTAGTAGAAGAAAGGGCGGGTGTTAACCCTCGGCAACAAATGCTGAAGATGAACTATACCCTCTCGGGCTGCAAGGTGGATGGTTTGGGCTCATCGGAGGTCGTCCTTCCGGTGAACCGGGGACACTCTGATGTGGTGCCCCTCCCGTAGATGTGTACCGTGGCCCAAAAGTGGTGGATGGCATCACTTGTGTGTTCCTGGTACACAACATACTCCGGGGGTTCATCTATGCCAAAAGCACGACGAGTGAGATTGGCGAGGATCGCTATGAAATCTCCAAGCTCGGATGCGATGGTCTCGTTGTGGACGACGGGACTAGGCATCTTGGTGGTTTGGAAATCATGGTGCGAGTGAGAGTTGTGATGTGTTGAGTTGGGGCAAGGCTTCCTTTATAAGCCAGCGGGGTCTTCCATCGCACGCTTGTGGATGGGACAACTCAGGTGCTGGCTACGGGCGCACGACCTATGGCCTAGGACGATAGGTTGGGCACCGACTATCAAAAAGATGTCAGCTCGCCACTCCGTAGGCTATCGAATAGGATGGGCTTGATGGTGGATAAGAAAGGATATGGACGATGTGGAAACCTAGGGATAGTGACCAGGCTAAGATAGGATTAGCCGGTGGTCAGCCTGGCTCTGATACCAAGGTTGTTGGGGCCAGATTTCCGGGACATAAATTCCCAGCAAACGACCCTTATGTCACCACCAGCCCGAGGATTACTGTTGCTGGTGGATATTTCCTTGATACAGAATTCCAAGCAATTACAAGGATTTGAGTACAAGACCTTACAGGTCCATTGAGTACAACAATGATTTCTAGTGGCAGATAATGGAAGCGACTCGTGGATCTCCAACGCTGATGGAACTCCATTCCCACGGGAACAGCTGACCTGGATAACTCCTATCTCGCGTGGCTGCTATCTCCAAATCCTAGGTTGCGGGGTGTCTTCACAATGCTCCTCTCTGAGTCATGATCTGGCCAAGACAATAGCCAGGGACAAGCCAGTGAGTACGTTTGAATGTACTCGCAAACATCAAGAACAAAAGATATACCGGATGCATATGCTCATGATGAATTAAATTATACGCATGTGCAGACTGAGAATTCAAAGCATGGCATGAAAAATATTCATACGGTGCGGAAGGGTAAATAAGTCATGTTATTAGTAAATCAAAGAAATGAAACGGAACGTCGGGCGTTGGACCGCCCGAGAAATTCCAAGAGAAATGCCAAACGGACGTCTAAAAGAGAATCGGGCGAGACATGACCGCCCAAGAACTCAAGAGACATCACGAGAGGTCTTGAAAATACACGCCACAGTCGGGTGTCTGAAGCGACGCCTCATAAAGGGCTTATAAGAAAATAACATGAGCATTCAGGTGGACTAGCCATCCCAAGAGATGCTCACAGTTGCACATAAGAGGAAACGGTTAGTCCACAACAATATTCATGTCAACAATAATATTCGTAACGGCACCAACAGTGACAGTAATTACCCTGCAGGACGAACCATGATCAATTTAATTATTTTCTCTGGAGACTGACACTAAGACCGACACTTGACCAGCCCAGAATGTAGTCCTTAACCATGGACACGGCTATTCAAATAGATATAACTCTGCAGAGGGTGTACTCTTTACCCACAAGTAAAGGATTTCTTTAGTCAACCCCGAGACATTGACTAATTCTGATTACGGTCTTTGGGATGAAAACACACCTGACCCGCACATACCAGCTTTAATCCATCAAGCCAGGGATCACCCAAAACAATGATAAAGTAAAACTCTAAGTGGGAAGGCCTCACACAACGGCCTCCCACAGCATGAACATTCAGCTTCGGTCCCAGACCGGCCATTCATGCCCCCGAACCAAGTGACATGACTACTAGGGCCAATAGTATCATTCCCTATGGCCTCTCTGTATGGTGTGTGTAGGAAAGGGGTTATCCACTTACTGAACCATACCCTACCTTTGGCAGGGACATGTGGTAGCACGAATCAAGTATGGGGGGTTACTGGAACAAGACTCGATCTACGGTCAACTCAGGAGGTTTAAGTTTCCCTACAATGGTTAGCACAATATAATTCCTTGGCAGTACCTGAGGGAGTCCTGGATTAGGGGGTCTCCGGATAGCCGGACTATATCCTTTGCCCGGACTGTTGGACTATGAAGATACAAGATTGAAGACTTCGTCCCGTGTCTGGATGGGACTTTCCTTGGCATGGAAGGCAAGCTTGGTAATACGGATACGTAGATCTCCTCCCTTGTAACCGACTATGTGTAACCCTAGACCCCTCCGGTGTCTATATAAACTAGAGGGCTTAGTCCGTAGGACAACAGATAACCATACCATTTGCTAGCTTCTAGGGTTTAGCCTCTACGATCTCGTGGTAGATCAACTCTTGTAATACTCACATCATCAATATCAATCAAACGGGATGTAGGGTTTTACCTCCATCAAGAGGGCCCGAACCTGGGTAAACATCGTGTCCCCTGCCTCTTGTTACCATCCGCCTCAGACGCACAGTCCGGGACCCCCTACCCAAGATCCGTCGGTTTTGACACCAACATTGGTGCTTCCATTGAGAGTTCCACTGTGCCGTCACCATAAGGCTCGATGGCCCCTTCGATCATCGATAATGATGCGGTCCAGGGTGAGGTTTTCCTCCCCGGACAGATCTTTGTATTCGGCGGCTTCGCACTACGGGCCAATTCGCTTGGCCATCTAGAGCAGATCGAGAGTGACGCCCCTGGCTATCAAGTCAGGTTCGGAAACTTAAACTACACTGCCGAAATCCGCAGAGACTTTATCTTCGACAGATTCGAGCCCATGTCAGGTGCGCCGCACAATCACGACGAGCATGACGTAACTCTGCTGTCGGACAGTGTTCGGGAGATCGCATCTGCAACTACTCCGGCCTTCAATCCGGAGCAAATTGCGCCATCCGACGACGGAGGGATGGACCCCGCCATGGAGGCCGCACTCTCAGTGGCGATGGAGCCGGATACTGACTTCACCCCTTACGAGAGCCGTGTTGCTGAACAACTGGATTCGTCTCTGGCCACGGACTCCGAGCCGCCTGCATCCGTGCCTATCAAATTCGACTAGGTGCCGATCATGGAGTTTGCCTCCGCATATATCTTTCAGCATTCGCCTTTCGGCGATGTACTAAATTCATTAAGGTCTCTCTCCTTGTCAGGAGAACCTTGGCCCAACTATGTCCAGCTAGAATGGGATGCAGACGACGAAAAAATTCGCTGCCCACCCACCACCCACTTAGTATCCACTGTCGACGATTTAACCGACATGCTCGACTTCGACTCGGAAGACATCGACGGTATAGACGACGATGTAGGAGACGAAAAGGAACCACCGCCCACAGGGCGCTGGACCACCACCTCATCATATGATATATACATGGTGGACACCCCCTTAGAAGGCAATGGCAATAAGACAGCGGAGAAAATACCCCTCCAAGAAGCAACCGAAGCGCCGACGTCAGCGGCGCCACTCTAAGTCCCGCCATAGCAAAAATAGTGATACCAGCACAAGAGATAATAACACTCCGGATAGTGCCGAAGACGACAATAATCCCCTCCAGCACGATTTAGTGCAGGAAGGTGAACAAGCTAGGCCTCCAGAGCGGGCAGCAGATGGAGAATCGGAGGAGGACAATTACATGCCTCTCCCCGAAGACGAGGTGAGGCTCGGCGACGAAGAATTTATCGTGCCTGAGGATCCCGTCGAGCAGGAGCGCTTCAAGCATCGGCTTATGGCCACAACAAATAGCCTGAAGAAAAAGCAACAACAGCTTCAAGCGGACGAAGATCTGCTAGCAGACAGATGGACCGAAGTCCTTGCGGCCGAGGAATACGAACTCGAGCACCCCTCCAAGAATAACCCAAAGCGTAGGTTGCTACGCCACTTCGAGGAGGAAGCATTGAAACCTACATCACCAGTGTATGATGCGGCTGACCGGCCACCTCGTGGCCGAGCCAGAGAGGCGTTTCGGCCAGAAGTTCAGCCTGCACCCCGCCGCCACTCAAACAAAAATACCAAGGCCCGGGGCAACACACGGGACCTGTGAGACGTATTGGAAAACAAGGCAAAACATGAAAGATTGATCTACGGATCACGGGGGCGCGCACCAATATACGACGAGGATCATCACGCCGGATACACTAAAAGAAAATCCGGCCGAGCCGGACTCGGCAGACAAGACTCGTATGAACCGCGTCGCGATATAGCCCGTCACAGAGGCGCCGCACACCCCTTATGCTTCACTGATGAAGTAATGGATCATGAATTCCCAGAAGGGTTTAAACCCGTAAACATCGAATCATACGATGGTACTACAGACCCTGCGGTATGGATAGAAGACTTCTTCCTCCACATTCATATGTCCCGCGGGGATGACCTTGATACGTCTGCAACGTCTCTATAATTTTTGATTGCTCCATGCTATATTATCGACTATTTTGGACATTATTGGGCTTTATTATCCACTTTTATATTATTTTTGGGACTAACCTATTAACCAGAGGCCCAACCCAGAATTGTTGTTTTTTGCCTGTTTTAGGGTTTTGAAGAAAAGGAATATCAAATGGAGTCCAAACGGAATGAAACCTTCCGGAACATGATTTTCTCAACGAACAAGACCCAGGAGACTTGGACCCTACGTCAAGAAAGAAAAGAGGAGGCCACGAGGTAGGGGGCGCGCCTACCCCCCCAGGCGCGCCCTCCACCCTTGTGGGCCCCCTGTTGCTCCACTAACGTACTCTTTCCTCCTATATATACCTACGTACCCCCAAATAATCAGATACGGAGCCAAAACCCTAATTACACCGCCGCAACTTTCTGTATCCACGAGATCCCATCTTGGGGCCTGTTCCGGAGCTCCGCCGGAGGGGGCATCGATCACGGAGGGCTTCTACATCAACACCTTAGCCCCTCCGATGAAGTGTGAGTAGTTTACCTTAGACCTACAGGTCCATAGTTAGTAGCTAGATGGCTTCTTCTCTCTTTTTGGATCTCAATACAATGTTCTCCCCCTCTCTTGTGGAGAACTATTCGATGTGATCTTCTTTTTGCGGTGTGTTTGTTGAGACCGATGAATTGTGGGTTTATGATCAAGTCTATCTATGAATAATATTTGAATCTTCTCTGAATTCTTTTATGTATGATTGGTTATCTTTGCAAGTCTCTTCGAATTATCAGTTTGGTTTGGCCTACTAGATTGATCTTTCTTGCAATGGGAGAAGTGCTTAGCTTTGGGTTCAATCTTGTGGTGTCCTTTCCTAGTGGCAGTATAGGGGCAGCAACGCACGCATTGTATTGTTTCCATCGAGGATAACAAGATGGGGTTTTCTTCATATTGCATGAGTCTATCCCTCTACATCATGTCATCTTGCTTAAGGCGTTACCCTGTTTTTAACTTAATACTCTAAATGCATGCTGGATAGCGGATGATGAGTGGAGTAATACTAGTAGATGCAGGCAGGAGTCGGTCTACTTGTCTCGGACATGATGCCTATATACATGATCATACCTAGATATTCTCATAACTATCCTCAATTCTATCAATTGCTCAACAGTAATTTGTTCACCCACCGTAGAATACTTATGCTCTCGAGAGAAGCCACTAGTGAAACCTATGGCCCCGGGGTCTATCTTCATCATATTAATCTCCTACTACTTAGTTATTTCCTTTGTTATTTACTTTGCCTTTATTTTACTTTGCATCTTTATCACAAAAATACCAAAAAATATTATCTTATCATATCTATCAGATCTCACTCTCGTAAGTGGCCTTATAGGGATTGACAACCCCTATTTGCGTTGGTTGCGAGGATTTATTTGTTTTGTGCAGGTACTAGGGACTCGCGCGTAGCCTCCTACTGGATTGATACCTTGGTTCTCAAAAACTGAGGGAGATACTTACGCTACTTTGTTGCATCATCCCTTCCTCTTCGGGGAAAACCAGCGCAGTGCTCAAGAGGTAGCAAGAAGGATTTCTAGCGCCGTTCCCGGGGAGGTCTACGCAAAAGTCAACATACCAAGTACCCATCACATACCCTTATCTCCAGCATTACATTATTTGCCATTTGCCTCTCGTTTTCCTCTCCCCCACTTCACCCTTGCCGTTTTATTTGCCCTCTCTCTCTCTATCCTCCCTCTCTTTCTCTATTTGCCCACTTGCTTTTTGTTTGCTTGTGTGTTAGTTTGTTTGCTTGTCGTTATGGCTAGTCCTTTACCTTCTACCTCTATGTCTGAAATTGGGGAAACTATTGTCGATAATAATTCTGATGCTCCTACTAAAGAACCCACTATCTCACATACAAAAAGATTCCGTGTTGGTAGTGGTAATATTATTGGAAAAGGAGCTATTCAAGATTTTTTACTTGTGCCAGTGCTTTACCCTCTATGGGTAGTTCTATCCTTCATAGAACTAGTAGTCTTGCAGACGCTATTGCCATGCTTGTAGTTGAACTTGAAAGACAATTCATGCACATGCATCCTTCCATACAAAGGATTTTTCTGGAATTTTCTAATATTGAGCATTCTTCTGTTAAGCATGCCGCTACTATATTTTTGGCTCATGAGTAAAAGAGGCCAAAGAAATCTTTGCACATTATAGGGTGGACGCTTGCCGTCCTCCCATAGAGGCTATCCTCTTTGATCAAGAAGAAATAATGTGTTTTCAATCTCTAGACTATGTTGCTTTCAATGAAAATCTTAGAAAAAGGGTTCCTACCAATGTTCTAGTTGATAGAATTTCTGAACTTAATGATGGTTTGGCTATTCGAAATAACAAACTAGGATATTCTCTTGAATATAGGCTCACAAAGTTCTGTCAAAAGAATGCTTATAATGATGAATTGGTTGTGCAATATGGAGGACCAAAGGAGGAACCTATACCTCCCAAGGTTGATCTTGGGGACTTTTATCCCATTAAATTTAGCCCTTTTGATTACTTTTGCTTGCCTTAAAGAAAACTTGCTGCCGAACGTACAGAATATGAAATGAGTTTTAATAATCTATCTTATTATTATGGCAATACCTAGATCTATCCTTGCTTGTTATGCCTAGCTAAGGGCGTTAAACGATAGCGCTTGTTGGGAGGCAACCCAATTTTATTTTTATTCCTTGATTTTTGCTCCTGTTTAGTAATAAATAATTTATCTAGCCTCTGTTTTGGTTGTATTTTTTGTGTTTAATTAGTGTTTGTGCCAAGTAGAACCATTGGGAAGACTTGGGGAAAGTCTTGTTGAACTTGCTGTAAAAAACAGAAACTTTAGCGCTCACGATAACTGCTGTCATTTTTATTTGGAAAGTGATATTTAGTTAATTATTTTTGCAGATGATTAATAGATAAATTCCTAACGTCCATAAATTTATTTTAGAATTTTTGGGGTTCTAGAGCTTGCGCTAGCTACAGATTACTACAGACTGTTCTGTTTTTGACAGATTCTGTTTTTCGTGTGTTGTTTGCTTATTTTGATGAATCTATGGCTAGTAAAATAGTTTATAAACCATAGAGAAGTTGGAATACAGTAGGTATATCACCAATATAAATAAAGAATGAGTTCATTACAGTACCTTTAAGTGGTCCTTTATTTTCTTTCGCTAACGGAGCTCACGAGATTTTCTACTTTAAGTTTTGTGTTGTGAAGTTTTCAAGTTTTGGGTAAAGATTTGATGGATTATGGAACAAGGAGTGGAAAGAGCCTAAGCTTGGGGATGCCCATGGCACCATCAAGATAATCTAAGGACACCTAAAATCCAAAGCTTCGGGATGCCCCGGAAGGCACCCCCTCTTTCATCTACTTCTATCGGTAACTTTACTTGGAGCTATATTTTTTTCGCCACATGATATGTGTTTTACTTGGAGCGTCTTGTATGATTTGAGTCTTTGCTTTTTTGTTTACCAAAATCATCCTTGCTGTACACACCTTTTGAGAGAGCCATACATGATTTGGAATTTGTTAGAATACTCTATGTGCTTCGCTTATATCTTTTGAGTTATATAGTTTTGCTCTAGTACTTCACTTATATCTTTTAGAGCACGGTGGTGGATTTTTTTTATAGAAACTGTTGATCTCTCATGATTCACTTAGATTATTTTTAGAGTCTTAATAGCATGGTAATTTTCTTAAAATCCTAATATGCTAGGTGTTCAAGATTAGTAAAATTTTCTTAAGAGTGTTTTGAATACTAAGAGAAGTTTGATGCTTGATGATTGTTTTGAGATATGGAGGTAATAATATCAAAGTCGTGCTAGTTGAGTAGTTGTGAAATTGAGAAATACTTGTGTTAAAGTTTGCAAGTCCCGTAGCATGCACGTATGTTAAACGTTATGCAACAAATTTGAAACATGAGGTGTTATTTGATTGTCTTCCTTATGAGTGGCGGTCGGGGACGAGCGATGGTCTTTTCCTACCAATCTATCCCCCTAGGAGCATGGGCGTAGTACCGAGGTTTTTGATGACTTGTAGATTTTTGCAATAAGTATGTGAGTTCTTTATGACTAATGTTGAGTCCATGGATTATACGCACTCTCACCCTTCCATCCTCGCCAGCCTCTTCGGTACCGTGCATTGCCCTTTCTCACATTGAGAGTCGGCGCAAACTTCGCTGGTGCATCCAAACCCCGTGATATGATACGCTATTTAACACATAAAACTCCTTATATCTTCCTCAAAACAGCCACCATACCTACCTATTATGGCATTTCCATAGCCATTCCGAGATATATTGCCATGCAACTTTCCATCATTCCGTTCATCATGACACCTTCATTATTGTCATATTGCTTAGCATGATCATGTTGTTGACATAGTATTTGTGGAAAAGCCACCATTCATAATTCTTTCATACATGTCACTCTTGGTCCATTGCATATCCCGGTACACCACCAGAGGCATTCATATAGAGTCATCTTTTGTTCTAGTATCGAGTTGTAATCATTGAGTTGTAAATAAATAAAAGTGTGATGATCATCATTTTCTAGAGCATTGTCCCAAGTGAGGAATATAAAAAAAGGCCATAAAAAAAGAGAAGGCCCCCAAAAAATAAAAAGGCCATAAAAAGAGAAGGCCCAAAAAATGAGAGAAAAAGAGAGAAGGGACAATGCTACCATCCTTTGCCACACTTGTGCTTCAAGGTAGCACCTTAATCTTCATGTTAGAGAGTCTCTTGTTTTGTCACTTTCATATACTAGTGGGAATTTTTCATTATAGAACTTGGCTTGTATATTCCAACAATGGGCCTCCTCAAGTGCCCTAGGTCTTCGTGAGCAAGCAAGTTGGATGCACACCCACTAGTTTCTTTTGTTGAGCTTTCATACATTTATAGCTCTAGTGCATCTGTTGCATGGCAATCCCTACTCCTTGCATTAACATCAATCGGTGGTCATCTCCATAGCCCATTTATTAGCCTCGTTGATGTGAGACTTTCTCCTTTTTTGTCTTCTCCACATAACCCCCCTCATTATATTCTATTCCACCCATAGTGCTATGTCCATGGCTTGCGCTCATATATTGCGTGAAAGTTTATAGGTTTGAGATTACTAAAGTATGAAACAATTGCTTGGCTTGTCATCGGGGTTGTCCATGATGAGAGCATTCTTGTGTGACGAAAATGAAACATGACTAAACCATATGATTTTGTAGGGATGAACTTTCTTTGGCCTTGTTATTTTGAGAAGACATAATTGCTTAGTTAGTATGCTTGAAGTATTATTATTTTTATGTCAATATGAACTTTTGTCTTGAATCTTTTGGATCTGAATATTCATACCACAATTAAGAAGAATTACATTAAAATTATGCCAAGTAGCACTCCGCATCAAAAATTTTGTTTTTATCATTTACCTACTCGAGGACGAGCAGGAATTAAGCTTGGGGATGCTTGATACGTCTCCAACGTATCTATAATTTTTGATTGCTCCATGCTATATATTATCCACTGTTTTGGACATTATTGGGCTTTATTATCCACTTTTATATTATTTTTGGGACTAACCTATTAACCGAAGGCCCAGCCCAGAATTGTTGTTTTTTGCCTGTTTTAGGGTTTCGAAGAAAAGGAATATCAAACGGAGTCCAAACGGAATGAAACCTCCGGGAACGTGATTTTTCTCAACGAACAAGACCCGGGAGACTCGGACCCTACGTCAAGAAAGAAAAGAGGAGGCCATGAGGTAGGGGGCGCGCCTACCCCCCAGGCGCGCCCTCCACCCTCGTGGGCCCCCTGTTGCTCCACCGACGTACTCCTTCCTCCTATATATACCTACGTACCCCCAAACAATCAGATACAGAGCCAAAACCCTAATTCCACCGCAGCAACTTCCTGTATCCACGAGATCCCATCTTGGGGCCTGTTCCGGAGCTCCGCCGGAGGGGGCATCGATCACGGGGGGCTTCTACATCAACACCTTAGCCCCTCCGATGAAGTGTCAGTAGTTTACCTCAGACCTACGGGTCCATAGTTAGTAGCTAGATGGCTTCTTCTCTCTTTTTGGATCTCAATACAATGTTCTCCCCTCTCTTGTGGAGAACTATTCAATGTAATCTTCTTTTTGCGGTGTGTTTGTTGAGACCGATGAATTGTGGGTTTATGATCAAGTCTATCTATGAATAATATTTGAATCTTCTCTGAATTCTTTTATGTATGATTGGTTATCTTTGCAAGTCTCTTCGAATTATCAGTTTGGTTTGGCCTACTAGATTGATCTTTCTTGCAATGGGAGAAGTGCTTAGCTTTGGGTTCAATCTTGTGGTGTCCTTTCCCAGTGACAGTAGGGGCAGCAAGGCACGTATTGTATTGTTTCCATCGAGGATAACAAGATGGGGTTTTCCTCATATTGCATGAGTCTATCCCTCTACATCATGTCATCTTGCTTAAGGCGTTACTCTGTTTTTAACTTAATACTCTAGATGCATGTTGGATAGCGGTCGATGAGTGGAGTAATAGTAGTAGATGCAGGCAGGACCCGGTCTAATTGTCTCGGACGTGATGCCTATATACATGATCATACCTAGATATTCTCATAACTATGTTCAATTCTATCAATTGCTCAACAGTAATTTGTTCACCCACCGTAGAATACTTATGCTCTCGAGAGAAGCCACTAGTGAAACCTATGGCCCCCGAGTCTATCTTCATCATATTAATCTCCTACTACTTAGTTATTTCCTTTGCTATTTACTTTGCCTTTATTTTACTTTGCATCTTTATCACAAAAATACCAAAAAAATTATCTTATCATATCTATCAGATCTCACTCTTGTAAGTGGCCTTATAGGTATTGACAACCCTATTTGCGTTGGTTGCGAGGATTTATTTGTTTTGTGAAGGTACGAGGGACTCGCGCGTAGCCTCCCACTGGATTGATACCTTGGTTCTCAAAAACAGAGGGAAATACTTACGCTACTTTGCTGCATCATCCCTTCCTCTTCGGGGAAAACCAACGCAGTGCTCAAGAGGTAGCAGACCTACATGCCATCAAGTTTCTCCCGCTCAAACTCAAAGGGCCGTCTCGGCATTGGCTCAATAGCTTGCCGGCAAACTCCATAGGAAGTTGGGAGAACCTGGCAGAGGCATTCCTGGACAATTTCCAGGGCACCTACGTGCGACCGCCGGACGCTGACGATTTAAGTCATATAACTCAGCAGCCAGGGGAATCGGCCAGGAAATTCTGGAACCGGTTCCTAACCAAGAAGAACCAAATTGTCGACTGTCTGGATGGAGAGGCCTTAGCGGCATTTAAGCATAATATCCGTGACGAATGGCTCGCCCGACACCTCGGCCAAGAGAAGCCATGGCAGCCCTCACGACACTTATGACCCGCTTTTGGGCGGGAAAAGATAGCTGGTTGGCTCGTAGTACCAATACAACAAGCAAACATGGCATATCACATGCCAGGGATAGCAGCGACAAACCACGGCGCAACAAACACAAGCGCCGCAAATACGGTGAAAACCCCAAAAATACGCCAGTTAATGCCGGGTTCAGGGGCTCAAAGTCCGGTCAGCGGAAAGGGCCGCCCAAAAATACAAATCCGGGGCCATCCAGTCTGGACCGCATACTCGCTCGCCAATGCCAAATTCATGGCACCCCAGAAATGCCAGCCACCCATACCAACAGAGAATACTGGGTCTTCAAACAAGCCGGCAAGGTAGGCGCCAAAAACAAAGAGGGGTCTCAAAGCGACGATAGCGACGAAGAGCCCAGATCGCCAAACACAGGAGGGCAAAAGAAATCCCTCCCATATTCAATCGGTGAATGTGGTAAATACCACCCAAATTGCCCACTTGGACCAGATATGCACCCTTAGGGACAGCGGCTCAACGGAACTCGCCGTCCCACAATATAAGCTAGGGCCGGTCACCTTCAACCGCACTGATCATCCGGTTAACGCCAATCGGGGCAATCCAGCCGCACTAATCCTCGACCCAATAGTAGACGGGTTCCACCTCACTCGAGTCCTTATGGACGGAGGTAGCAGTTTAAATCTGCTTTACTATGTCGGCGTTCTGGGAACGGGGGTCCCCAGACTTGCCTGCCTGCGGCCTGCGGCGTGGCTCAAATGGGGGCCCAGCGCGGCCCATCTTCATCAACACAAGACTCAAGACCCTCGCGAGGGGCCAAGCCTCGCGGGGCGGATGACACGGCGCATCCTCAGGCGCAGCCTCATCAGGCTGGCTCGCGAGGAGGCAGAGATATCAAGGAAGGGTACCTCGCGAGGTGACCATGACGTAAGCCATGGCGACTCAGGGTGCCAGGCGAGCGCCAGCGCGCGCAGCGTCCTTCTTTCCTCTTTGGTGCAAAGGGGGCGAGCGCAGCCGCGGAGTACCGAGGCATCAGGCAAAGGTTGCCATTTCGGTGCAACGAGACCAAGACCAGGAGGACTACGAGATAGAGGTCACCATGGAGCCCAGCACGGCGTCATCACCAGAGCCTTTGGCAGGCGGAGACCAACTTTAGTCAGGATAAGTGTACTCGCTGTCCCCCTTCAAATTAGCCCGCCATTGTTGGCTCCCTTCCCGCTCAATATTTGGGAAGAGGACCAGGGCCTCTATAAATAGGACCAGCCGCCCGCATAGCAGAGGGTTCGGTTAGAAGGGTTGGATTGTCCGGTTCGCAAGTAGAGAGAGAGAGTAAGAGAGAGAGAGAGAGAGAAAGGTGACTGAACTCCTCCTAGCGGTTCATCACCTCAGCCAAGAACAGACCCTCGCGAGGCTGTTCTTCCTTGTATTGTTCATCATCATCAGCCCCAGGAGGCAATCCACCAACCACACACTGGAGTGGGGTGTTACACCACAATGGTGGCCCGAACCAGTATAAATCTTGTGTCTCTTGTGAAGTTCCTTTAGTAGTTTAGTTCCTTGCGAGACGGAGAGGTTGAAGGCGTAACCTCCACGCGCACCCCAGTGTTCGAACCTTAAGGGTCTGCCGGAACCCGTGAATCCAACATTTGGCGCGCCAGGTAGGGGTGCGCCGGAATCTGTCTTCCGCCACTCCGCTCCCCTCCGACCGTCGCGTCCATGTCTGACGCTCGTCGGGCCCGCGCCGAGCGCCCGGCCGCCATCGCTTCTCGCGTCGCCCAGACGGCCCCCGTCGGTGGACGTCCTCGTCGTTCCCCGTCGCCCGCCGTCAACACCGCCACCGGCCCGGCGGGAAATGAGCGGCGAGCGCCACCCCAGCATCTGCCCGCGCGATGGAGTAACTGCACCGCAACATCGACGCCTCCGGTCATTGCGGCCCTCTTGGGCGGCTCGCAGGCGCCGCCCACGAGTCGCCACGTCAAGCCTTTCGCCTGCCGGGTTAACACCGTTTCCGCACGGCAGGGGGCTCCCCTGGACCAGGTGGCACACGAGGTCGGCCTGACCTTCAGCTCGGAGGACCACCCCACCAACCCGGTCGGCTCGGGCGCACTCCCCCTGTTGTGCACCCCCCACTATCTGCCAGGTGGCCGTCACCAGGACCCTCGTTGACGGCGGCGCGGGCCTCAGCGTGCTTTCGGTCGAGACTTTCAGCCTCCTCTGCATACCTCGGGAGCGGCTGCGACCCAGTCGATCCTTCTCGGGTGTCGGGGGCGAATCATCCGACTCCCTGGGACAGATCCGGCTCCCGGTAACCTTCGGCACCTACGACAACTTCCGCACGGAGATGGTCGACTTCGACATCGCCCCCATCGGCCTCCCTTACAACGCCATCCTCGGCTACCCGGCACTGGCTCAGTTCATGGCCGCCACGCACCCGGCGTACAACCTCATGAAGATGCCCGGGAGCAGCGGTACCCTCGCCGTGCACGGGGACACCGGGGACGCCCTGCAAGTACTCAAGCTCGCCTTCAAGATGGCGGCATCGGCGCAGAGACCCCTGAGCCCAAGGGGGCTGCGCCCGCCAAGAAGAAGCAGTTGTTCACCAAGGACAAGGCAGAAACCAAGCAGATACCCGTCGACGAGGACGGGTCCTCCAGTGCCACTTTCACCATAGGCGCCAACCTTGAGCCTGAGCAGGAGGAAGCCCTGGTCAAGTTCCTGCGCGTGAATAAGAAGGTATTTGCTTGGGAGCCTGATCAGCTGGCGGGGATCCCCAGGAGTGTCATCGAGCACCACCTCAACGTGTGCCCAAATGTGCGCCCCGTGAAGCAGAAGGCCAGGCGGCAGTCCACGGAGAAGCAGGCCTTCATTGCCCAAGAGACCCGCAAGCTAGAGGCCGCCGGGGTCATTCGCGAGGTCCGATACCCGGATTGGTTGGCCAACCCTGTCGTTGTGCCCAAGAAGGGGGGGGAAGGAATGCATGTGTGTCGACTTCACCAACCTCAACAAGGCATGCCCGCAAGACCCGTTTCCGCTCCCCCGCATCGACCAGATCGTCGATTCCACTGCGGAGTGCGACCTGCTATGCTTCCTGGACGCCTTCTCCGAGTATCACCAGATCAAGATGGCGGTGGAAGACGTTGAGAAGACCGCTTTCTTGACCCCGTGTGGGGTATACTGCTATACGTGCATGCCGTTCGGACTGCGTAATGCAGGGGCAACCTTTCAGCGGCTGATGCACATCACCTTGGGCCCGCAGCTCAGAAAGAATGTCGAAGCCTACGTTGATGACATTGTAGTAAAATCTCGGGAATCCAAGACCCTGATACAAGACCTGGAGGAGACCTTCGCGAGCCTCGACGCAGTAAACCTGCGGCTCAACCCAGAGAAATGTGTGTTTGGCGTCCCCTCGGGCAAGCTTTTGGGATTCCTCGTATCCCATCGTGGCATCGAGGCCAACCCCGAGAAGGTCAAGGCGGTCGAGGACATGAGTCCACCAAAGACCCTCAGAGAAATGCAGAAGCTCACTGGGCGCGTGACCGCGCTAGGGAGCTTCATCTCCAAATTGGGGGAGCGAGCGCTGCCTTTCTTTCAGCTGATGAAGAAAAGGGGCCCTTTGAATGGACTGAAGAGGCAGATAAGGCGTTTCAAGATCTCAAGAGGTACCTGACCAGTCCCCCAGTCATGGTGGCTCCGCGCCCTCAAGAGCCCCTGCTGCTGTACCTCGCCGCCACATCCTACTCCGCCAGCGCAGCCCTGGTGGCAGTTAGGGAGGAGCGCCAAGTCAAGACCGCAGCGGTAGCCCGAGGCAAGACAAAACGGGAACAAGGGAAGCCTGCAGAAGCCACAACCGTGGTTGAGGAGGGTCAGCTGCCGAAGAATGCACCGGAGGCAGGAGAGGCCGCACGACCGGATGGTCCACCTCCCGAGGCCACGTCGCCTCGTGAGGCGCCCTCACCTCCCGAGGGCGCACCAACCCCAGATGCTCTCAGCCTTGTTCAACACCTAGTTTACTTTGTTAGCACGGTACCCAATGCCTCAGAAGCTCCTCCTCGCGCTACTGGTAGCCTCGCGCAAGCTGCGTCACTACTTCCAGGCTCATCCCATCAAAGTCGTCTCATCATACCCCCTGGAGAGAGTGCTCAGGAGCCCTAACTCAGCCGGAAGGGTCGCCGAGTGGAACATAGAGCTGCAGGCGTTTCAGCTCGAGTTCAGCACAACCAGGGTCATCAAAGGAGCAGCGTTGGCGGATTTTGTGGCAGAATGGACGGCGGCACCAGGCCTCAAGGCCGACGAGGATCGGTCCCTCTCCCCGGGGAGCGAGGCGCCAGAAGGCTGGGTCATGTACTTCAACGGGGCGTTCTCCAGGCATGGCGCTGGGGCTGGGGCGGTGCTTATATCGCCCACTCAGGACAAGCTCTACTACGCTGTACAGCTCTGTTTCCAGCAAGGCGAAAAGGTCTCCAACAACATAGCGGAGTATGAAGGTTTAATAGCGGGCTTGAAGGCCGCAGCTGCCCTGGGGGTGCAACGCCTCACCATCAAGGGCGATTCGCAGCTCCTTGTCAATTTCTCCAACAAGGTGTACGAGCCGAAAGATGAGCACATGGAAGCCTACCTTGCGGAGGTCCGCAGGATGGAGAAGCAGTTCTGGGGGTTGGAGTTGCAGCATGTGTCCCGTGGCACCAATCAGGAGGCCGACGACATCGCCAAACGGGCGTCCCGGCGGTTACCTCAGGAGCCTGGCGTCTTCGAGGAGCGGCTCTTCAAGCCCTCAGCCCTGCCGTCATTGTCAAACACGGCTCAGCCTCGGGAGGAGCTCCCCCAGCCACCTGCCTCAGGAGCCCCGGTCTGTGGCCCGGCCTCGGGAGCACGCTTGCTCCTGACGATGGAACCTTAGGAGGGGTGCTGGATCATGGAGCTCCGGAGTTACTTAACACAAGGGACCCTGCCGGAGGAGGAGGAGGCGGAGCGTGTGGCACGGCAGGCCACGGCATACTGCATCAAGGATGGAGAGCTCTACTGGAAGCGACCAAACGATGTATCCCTGTGCTGCATCTCCAGGGAGCAAGGAAAGGAACTGCTGGAAGATATACACGGCAGAGATTGTGGACATCATTCATCATCACGGACCCTCGTCGGCAAGGCGTTCCGCAGTGGGTTTTATTGGCCCACCGCACTCAATTACGCCGTCGAACTGGTGAAAGCTTGTGAGGCCTGCCAGTTCCACGCCAAGGAAATCCATCAGCCGGCAGGAGGCCTGCAGACTATACCCCTTTCGTGGCCATTCGCAGTCTGGGGGCTGGACATCCTGGGCCCGTTTCCTCGGGCGCCAGGGGGCTACCGCTACCTCTACGTCGCCGTGGACAAGTTCACCAAGTGGGCTGAAGTAGAGGCCGTCCGCACCATCCCCACGGGTTCCGCGGTCAAGTTCATCAGGGGCATCGTGAGCCGGTTCGGGGTGCCGAACCGCATCATCACAGACAACGGTTCGCAGTTCACCAGTAACCTCTTCAAAACATACTGTGCTAACCTTGGAACGCAGATATGCTACGCTACGGTGGCGCACCCCCGAAGCAACGACTAGGCCGAGTGAGCCAACGCAGAGGTCCTGAGGGGCCTCAAGAACAGGACATTCAAGAAGAAGCTGGAGGCCTGTGGCAGAGGCTGGTACGATGAGCTTCAGTCCGTGCTGTGGTCCATCCGCACCACCGCGAGCAAACCGACTGGGGAGACCCCATTCTTCCTGGTCTACGGAGCGGAAGCAGTCCTCCCTCACGAGGTCAGACGTCGCTCCGTGCGGGTCCTGGCGTTCGACGAGGCGCAGCAGGACGCCATGCGGGGGATGGACCTCGTGTTGGGGGAGGAACGTCGCCGGGAGGCCGCGCTGCGAGCGGCGAGGTATCAGCAAGCGTTGCGGCGATATCACTGCCGCAACATCCGCCCCAGGACTCTTGAGGTAGGAGACCTCGTGCTCAGGCGGGTCCTCTCCAGGGAGGGATTGCACAAGCTCTCTCCCATGTGGGAGGGCCCGTTCAAGGTTGTTCATGTTTCCAGGCCCGGCTCCGCGCGCTTGGAGACTCAGGAGGGAGTGCCGGTCCAGAATGCGTGGAACATCCAGCACCTCCGGAGGTTCTACCCTTGAAAAGGCCCAGAGCCTGTGAAGCAAGGCGAGTGCCTGTGAAGATCATCTCTTTTTGGAAAAGGCCCAGAGCCTGTGAAGCAAGGCGAGTGCCTGTGAAGATCATCTCTTTTTGGAAAAGGCCCAGAGCCTGTGAAGCAAGGCGAGTGCCTGTGAAGATCATCTCTTTTTGGAAAAGGCCCAGAGCCTGTGAAGCAAGGCGAGTGCCTGTGAAGATCATCTCTTTTTGGAAAAGGCCCAGAGCCTGTGAAGCAAGGCGAGTGCCTGTGAAGATCATCTCTTTTTGGAAAAGGCCCAGAGCCTGTGAAGCAAGGCGAGTGCCTGTGAAGATCATCTCTTTTTGGAAAAGGCCTAGAGCCTGTGAAGCAAGGCGAGCGCCTGTGAAGACCTTCCCTTCTTGGAAAAGGCCCGGAGCCTATGAAGAAGTCAAGTGCATGTGAAGTTGATCACCTCTAAGAAGAAAGGCCCGGAGCCTGTGAAGAAGGCCAATGCCTGTGAAGCTCGCCGCCCCGTGACACTCTCACGTAATAATGAGTGGGGCTGTACACGCCCCGGAGTCTCAGGAGCGCCGGCCTCATGCCCTGGGGCTCCCTCCCACGCCCATTGGCAGCACTTAGCTCTGCGCTGGTGAGAAGACGTCGAAGACTAGATTAGGTGCCGGACGCGGCTTTTTCATTTGCTTTCTGCAGTTGACGTGTTTGCTTGCATTTGAAGTCTTATTGAAGTTATCGCTGTTCCTGATTTGTGGTTCGTCGATTTTCGCTCCTCGCTTTGGTTTCTCTCATAAATGACCTCGCGAGGGATGGTGCTCAAACGTCCTCGCAAGCGTTTCTGCCCTAGCCGCGGGAAGGTTTCATGGCCCTGGCACATTACAGGAGCACCCCTTCTAGTCCGTGCCCCTCGGGCACCGCGACGCGCACACAGGGCCTGGGTCGGTCGCCCCTCAGCAGGGGTCAAAAACTATCTACGCACAGGCGTGTAGTTAAGAGGCGCAAAAATAAGATCAAGGTAATAAAACGGCAATATTTCCCAACGCGCCCCAGCGGGGCTCCATGCAGCTGTTCTGTCTTACGCAGGAAACAAAAGGAAAAGGAAAGGACGAGCCCGGCACGGCCCTCCTCACATCGGCCCGCGGAGGCGACACGGGCTGCCTCCAGGCCTTAGGCGGACTCCCTCTCGCGCTTCACCGGGGCACGACGGCGGGCGGACGAACCACCACCTCCCAAGCAAGCTCGATGGCGCGGGGGCGGACTGCTGCCACCGCTGGAGGAGTCACTTGAGGAAGAGTTGACAAAGCTTGGGGAGTCGCGGACGCCACCATCCGCGCGGGCGCTATCTCCTCCATCGCCATCGGAGCGGGGCCCGCGGACGCGGTCGTCGTCCTCAGGGCAGCACCCCGCGCGGCGACCATCTTCCCCAAACACCCTCACAGAGAGGGTGGCGTCGCCGTCGAACCTGAAGTGCAGAGTGCACCGGCGCTCCAGGCCGTGAGCGCGGGCGAACGCCTGCCAGCCACGAGTTAAGGCCAAGCCCCCGCTGGCGGAGACCTCCAGCGCGACCCATGAGGACCTGCTGCAGCAGCCCTCCGCCTGGAGCCAGAGGCCACCAGGAGCACCGGCCGGGAGTTCACCAAGGAGGAAGCGAGGGAGTGGGAGCCGGGCGCTAGTCGGCTCCGCCGACCAGACGACGAACTCCGGCAGCGCCTGCACAGCGCGAAAGCGCGGCCTGGGGGAGCGCGCGACCCAGGCGCGTCCCTCAGCCACGGCGGCTCGCCTGCCACCACGCTGGGAGCCGCCCCCATGACCACCAAACGCCACCGGGGCGGCCACCGGATGCTTCCGAGGGCGCCCACGGCCGCGCTTGGGCGGGGGAGAGGTAGGACCAACCTGGAGGGCCTTCCCCTTCTCTGCAGCCGAGGACCTCCTCAATGGAGCCATCACACCAAGACGGAGCAAGAACTGAGGCGAAGGAGAGAGCAAGAAGAGATGGACTAGAAGGGCACGCGCGGTGCCGTACTTATAGTCGGCGAAGGCCAACCGCCGGCCTCCTCGATCACAAGTAATCATGACACGATCTGCATGCAGGGACTTGTCCAACTCGCGCGATCACCGAGGCGTCATGGGGAAGTGGAGACGCCACGTCCAATCAACCGCCACGCGGCGCCCAAGGCCACAGGCTGTTAGGGCCTGCAACGCTTCGCCCTTGCCCTTTCGCCTCTCGGCACGGCCAAGTCCATGCGCGCCTTGGGCCCGGGGGCTACTGTCGGCGTTCTGGGAATGGGGGTCCCCAGACTTGCCTGCCTGCGGCCTGCGGCGTGGCTCAAATGGGGGCCCAGCGCGGCCCATCTTCATCAACACAAGACTCAAGACCCTCGCGAGGGGCCAAGCCTCGCAGGGCGGATGACACGGCGCATCCTCAGGCGCAGCCTCATCAGGCTGGCTCGCGAGGAGGCGGAGATATCAAGGCAGGGTACCTCGCGAGGTGACCATGACATAAGCCATGGCGACTCAGGGTGCCAGGCGAGCGCCAGCGCGCGCAGCGTCCTTCTTTCCTCTTTGGGGCAAAGGGGGCGAGCGCAGCCATGGAGTACCGAGGCATCAGGCAAAGGTTGCCATTTCGGTGCAACGAGACCAAGACCAGGAGGACTACGAGACGGAGGTCACCATGGAGCCTAGCACGGCGTCATCACCAGAGCCTTTGGCAGGCGGAGACCAACTTTAGTCAGGATAAGTGTACTCGCTGTCCCCCTTCAAATTAGCCCGCCATTGTTGGCTCCCTTCCCGCTCAATATTTGGGAAGAGGACCAGGGCCTCTATAAATAGGACCAGCCGCCCGCATAGCAGAGGGTTTGGTTAGAAGGGTTGGATTGTCCGGTTCGCAAGTAGAGAGAGAGAGAGTAAGAGAGAGAGAGAAAGGTGACTGAACTCCTCCTAGCGGTTCATCACCTCAGCCAAGAACAGACCCTCGCGAGGCTGTTCTTCCTTGTATTGTTCATCATCATCAGCCCCAGGAGGCAATCCACCAACCACACACTGGAGTAGGGTGTTACACCACAATGGTGGCCCGAACCAGTATAAATCTTGTGTCTCTTGTGCAGTTCCTTTAGTAGTTTAGTTCCTTGCGAGACGGAGAGGTTGAAGGCGTAACCTCCGCACGCACCCCAGTGTTCGAACCTTAAGGGTCTGTCGGAACCCGTGAATCCGACATACTAGGATACAACGCGCAAGATGGGCATCGATCATTCAGCGATCAAGCCCACTAAAGCCACTTTCAGAGGCATGATACCAGGTATGGAGGTTAGCTATACAGGCTCCATTGCCCTCGAGGTAATCTTCGGATCACAGGAAAATTACCGTATCGAAGAGTTAATCTTCGAAATCGCCCCTTTCCGCAGTGACTATCAAGCACTGCTCGGGCGAACCGCGTTCGCTTGATTCACCGTGGTGCCACATTATGCCTACCGTAAGCTCAAAATGCCCGGTCCACGCGGCGTCATCACGGGTCATGGC
Source organism: Triticum urartu (assembly GCF_056163025.1). Taxonomy (NCBI): domain Eukaryota; kingdom Viridiplantae; phylum Streptophyta; class Magnoliopsida; order Poales; family Poaceae; genus Triticum; species Triticum urartu. The sequence continues at coordinate 491,935,505 of NC_141875.1, read as the reverse complement.
AAGGCCGAACCTTCCTTCGGCACCAACAAATACATCACTGCCTTAGCAGCAGGAACAACGAGCAGCACCTTGCAGCCGAACCTCGAGTCGACGCCCAGGCTCCCGGACACCGTCAAGGGGCTCTGAACCACTTCGCGGAAGGATACCCCGGCTCGTCCACAACTCAACTAAACACTCCGGCGAAGGCCGTGACAGGCCGAACTCAGCGGTTCAACCGCCCTCTGGCACGCAAACATTTCTCATATTTCCTTCGCATGTTCACCTTTGCACCGACCAGGACGGACTCCACAGAGGCAGCTCGAACGCGTCAGGGGATCCTTAGACATTCCCCGCAGCGAACGTCCGGCTACAATACGGATCCGCACTCAACCTCTCCCCCTGGTCACAACAGGTTCTGCTATCACAACTCCTTTTTTATCACATTACTTGTTCCCATATGCATAGACGTATTATTCAAATACAACATGTGGATTTATATGACGTTTACCTGCTGATTATTTCTTATTGAAATCATTTCATCAAATGGCATTCGTACACAGCGATATGCCTTAAATATGCCAGGGGCTTCGTTTTCCCCATAACACGGCAATAAAAGTCCGAACACCTTCATGGAAGTTCGGCACCCCGAACTTATAGCATTATATGCATCAGCTCCGAATCATGTCTTGGGTCAATAGTTGGGTTTGCCCTGCTCCCATGTTTTGGTACCTTACGTTCCACTATATCAGCTAAGGTAGCACTGGGAGAACTACTGCGATTGTGTCCCGGTTCTTCCGGATGAGCACCTCAATAGAGAAAGCCGAAAACTGACTGTCATGATACGGCGAGAGCTGGTCAGCTGTTCGAGCGGTCACAAAATCTTTAAGGATTTCTCCCGCATAATGCCATAACCAATGCAGCGAGTGATGGATCGGCTTTTTCTCCGATCAGGCGCTTATAGAGCCCCTAGGACGGTCTTCCAAACACAAGGGGCTGCGCCGACCATACTAAAGCTCCTATGGCTAAGTGAGAGTGATAAAGCCCTATAGTCCGATTGCCTGGTTCGTTGTGCTGAGAACCTCCTTCGGAGGACCCAAAACTGGGATAAAGAGTGCTCAGGTTTATCCTGAACACCCCCGTATTTCTTACGTGGGGGCAGAAGCCGACGACTGGCCAACTCTCAGCCTTAACATACAAACGGCCGCACAGGAGGGTAAACTTTTATATAACAGGCGACATATAAACGACCTTGTTCAAACATTAAAAGGACAACATGATCGGCATTCATGGAAGTATAATGTCCTTGGTACATAGCTCCGCTGCAAGGTAGGATCCTTTCAGGACACTCTTATAATACAATTCGGGCTTGCAGTGCTCCTTCCCCTCTGGCGGTCCCTCGGTCACTAGCTTTTCATCATCCATCTTCCCCGAGTGCACCTTTGTGAGGGCGAAGGCCATTCGCGCTCCTTCTATACAGACCGACCGCTTGATGACGTCAAGTCGAGGGCAAGCGCTTACAAGCCGCCTCACGAGCACGAAGTAGCTGCTTGGAATCGGCTCGGCAGGCCATAGCCGGATAACCATATCTTTCATGGCTAGTTCCACCGCCTTATGCAGTTCGATCAGCTATTTCAGTTGATCGGCAAAAGGCACCAGATAATTCGGTGCCAAATACTGCGACCAAAAGAGCTTATCGGCGGTGTTCCTTCCTTCGGCTCGGTACAAGTGAGCGGCATCTGATATACTGTGAGGTAGCTCGGCAAATACACCTGAGAAGTCCGGATTCACAATCAGAAACATAGTTTTCCCTTCAAATACTTGCGTTACATGGGAAAAGCCTTACCCGCCGTGATCTTCCTCGCCTCTTGAATCCCCTGGAGGGCGCTTTGGGTTTCCCCCCGGGCATCGCTCGTGGCTTGACGCGCCTTGGTGAGTTCGGACTCTTTCTCCGTTAAATTCTGCCCCAAGGCCTCGCAATTACTTATGGCCTCTTGCAGCTCCTGCTCAGCTTTAATAACTCTGGCTTCGTGTTTCTCACGAAGAGTCCGCTCCGTGGCTGCCTTTTTCTCGGCCTCGGCAACGACCCTTTTGAGGGCATCGACTTCGGTCATAACCCCTAGCGCAAATTGTGCGGCTTATTTCATACTGAACATTTATTTCACAATAAATGCGCGCAACGCTTGTGCATACCTTGTTTATCCCTCAACTGCATTTTTAATTGGCCAATTTCTTCTATGGCCTGCTCCAGACTTTGATTCAGTCCGGAGATCTCCGCAGTACGAGAGGCAGCAGCCGCTACAGGTATCTACTTGGAACAGAAGAGAAATCAATATCACTCAATGAGTCTTCCTGTGATCATCAATGCGATCCCCTGTCCGGTTCCTTCTTTCACCGAACAGGGTATGAGGGGCTACTATCTATACTATGACACTCTTCGGCAACTTATAAAACATACCTCAAAGCCTCTTATAAGGCTGATACAGGCTTCGTTCAGTCCACTCTCGGTTGATTGAATCTTCTCAATCACCACACCCATAAGGGCAGGGTGTTCGTCAACAATGGAGGCGTCTCGTAACGCCACCAACAAAGCATCCGACACCTCTGGACGGACAGAGGTCACCGGCACAACAGGCACGCCCCCTCTAGCCGAAGGAGGCTGCCTTCTTGATTCTTGAGCCGTATAAACCTCTGGAATCGCATCCGGTGAGGAGCCAAACTCAGGGTATCCCCCGCCACCAGACCATATGGGAATCTTTTCCCCCACGTGTCCGGCCCTTGCGGTTTGACCTCCAGGTGTCGCCTTCATGGTTTCTTCCTTTCCTCCTTGGCCGGGGTCCTTCTGGGACGAAGCCTCGGTGTTATGCACCTGTTTGGAGGACGGGGCCTTTTGGGGCGTCCCACTCTCCATAGCATTCGAGCTCAGCAGGTCCTCTGATGAGGATTGCTTGGTATGGGACCTCACCGGACTACCAAAAATATGGCTTAAGGTTAAAATACTAAGCCACGATGAGTCCGGATTCTTAAACGTACTCGGATTTTATATAATTATGAGTTGACCAGGGGTTGGGCCCTGGAATCCCATGCCAGGCCGCTGTCGGCGGTGGCAGTGGACTCCTCCGGAAGAGAAGCCCTTCCCCTTTTGGGCAGTTCGGCCTCCAAGAGTGCGGAGCCCGTCCTCTTCCTCCCGCAGGGGATTCATCTTCCTCCTCCTTTTCATCCTCTTCGGAGGCGGAACGGGCATCAGAGCCTTCAAGTATTGTGTCCGAAGAGTCGCGACGACGAAGGCCGCCCCAGGTCTTTTTGGACTCCTTTTCTGTCGTCGTCTTCGGCACCTTGTAGGGCGCCGGGACCAGCATCTTCATCGGAAGTGGGATGGCCGGGTCTTCGGGCAACGGGGCCGGACAATGGATTCACTCCGCCTTCTTTGTCCAGCTCTGGGGGAGTTGAAAAAACATGCGTTAAGCGCTTCCTTTGGGTCATGCGCATAGAAAAGTTTGATAGAACTCACCGAACTTGCAGGGCAGGACAGTTGGTACCCGCGGTCTTCGGCGGAGTCTGGCCATGATTTGCTAGACTTGAAAAGCACCTTCCAAATGTCCTCGTGCGAGGAGCCGAAGAACCTTCGCAAAGTTTGGTGCCTGGCCGGATCGAAATCCCATAGATTCCAAGTCTGGTGTTGACAAGGCAGTATCCGGCGGACTAACATCACCTGGACTACGTTGACAAGTTCAATGTTCTTATCTCCCATATCTTTAACGCACGTCTGAAGCACCGACAGTTCGTCGGACGAGGACCAGTCCAGGACTTTCTTGACCCAGGATGTAAGCCGCAGAGGGGCGCCGGATCAAAACTCGGGAGAGGCGGCCCATTCCTTGTCGCACGGCTCAGTGATGTAAAACCACTACTGTTGCCACTCCTTGACAGAATCATTAAAGGTTCCTGTTGTCCATACGATGTTGGGTATCTTGCTCACCATAGTGCCCCCGCACTCGGCGTGCTCGTCGCCCACCACCTTGGGCTTCACATTAAAAACCTTCAGCCATAAACCGAAGTGCGGCAAAATACGGAGAAAAGCTTCGCAGACGACAATGAATGTCGATATGTTGAGGAAGGAATTAGGGGGCAGATCGTGAAGATCGATCCCATAATAATACATGATGCCATGGACGAACGGGTGGAGGGGAAACCCTAGCCCGCAAACAAAGTGAGGGAGGAATACAACCCTCTCGTGGGGTTCCAGAGTAGGGACGATCTGTCCCGTCGTCGGGAGACGGTGGTTGATTTTCTTGACCAGATACCCGGCCTCCCGAAGCTTTTTGATATCCTTCTCTCAGACGGTAGAGGCCATCCATTTGCCTCCTTCTCCGGATCCAGACATCTTTGGAAGACCTTTTGTGGGTAGAGAAGGTGAATGCTTGGGCGCCGGAGCCTGATCAGAATGGAATAAATCGGGAAGAGGGCGTGGGTGAAAAGAGTGAATCCTAATCCCTTTATAAGGATGGAAGAGGCGATGTGCCTCCCCACTCACTTGGTAAAACCTCTTATTCCCCAAGCGCCGTAATTGATGGCACGGTTGGGTTACCCGCATCTATATTGATGAGAATCCCGTGATAAGGGGACATGATCTCTGCTTCGACAAGAGGTGCCAAGGAAACCACCTCACGATGTGTGCAGTAGCTGGTTGAGAAAAACGGTTCGAATAATGACCGGGCCATGACATGATGTCATGCTATCGAAATGTGTCAGCAGATTAGATTTGTGGAAATATTATTCTCTCTATGGTGGTATGTGGAAACTTATTTTGCAGAGCCGGACACTATCCTTGTGTTCAAAATCTTCCATGGAGTATTCGAAGGAGGAACCCGCCTTGCAATGTCGAAGACAAAACCGCATGCCGGACTCATCGTCATTGAAGCCTGGTTCAGGGGCTATTGAGGGAGTTCTAGATTAGGGGGTCTCCGGACAGCAGGACTATATCCTTTGGCCGGACTGTTGGACTATGAAGATACAAGATTGAAGACTTCGTCCCGTGTTCGGACGAGACTTTCCTTGGTGTGGAAGGCAAGCTTGGCAATACGGATACGTAGATCTCCTCCCTTGTAACCGACTCTGTGTAATCCTAGCCCCCTCTGGTGTCTATATAAACTGGAGGGTTTAGTCCGTAGGACAATAGACAATCATACCATAGGCTAGCTTCTAGGGTTTAGCCTCTATGATCTTGTGGTAGATAACCTCTTGTAATACTCATATCATCAATATCTATCAAGCAGGACGTAGGGTATTACCTCCATCAAGAGGGCCCGAACCTGGGTAAACATCGTGTCCCCTGCCTCCTGTTACCATCCGCCTCAGACGCACAGTTCGGGACCCCCTACCCGAGATCTGCCGGTTTTGACATCGACAGTACCCAACAAGGTCACTCCCTGGTATGTCTCAACATACCCTCACCGATCATTCTCATCACAACGAGATTTCAATCTCACAGTCACTTTTCTCGTGACCGATTCTTCCTGCAAATTAGCCTGGACCAACACAGGCACATATGGCACATGAAAATAGCCGTACTCACTCATACTTCATGCTTAAATGAAGATAAAATACCATCAAGGGGAAATCATGCATGTATGAGCAATACTATGCAAATTTCACACGAGTTGAATATATACATAATTCAATTCTACATGCAAACAAACACTATGCATTCACCATATCATGTGTTCAAGATGCTTGCCTTGAGCATGCAGAGATGTTGGGTGCACTCTAAAACTTGAAAATCATATCTCCCCTGTGTTTCCTATTTTCAAAATATTTTAATTACCACATAATTCCAAAACAGTACATAAAAGTTGTTTGGAAATTTGTGAAATAAATACTAAAATAAACTAGATGAAATTTGAGAGATAACAGAAAAAGAATCAAGTCATTTGAAGTTTATATGATTTTCCTATGGATTTACTAAGATGGAATATTAAAGGAAAATTGACTATTTAGTAGATCCAGCAAAAACCAAGACTAGGAAAAATGTTCACCCTATCTGGATAAATAGAGCATGATTTTAGGAGTAGGCAGAAATTTGAATCATCAGATTTGGATGTGAAATGGATGCTGTGGATTTATTTGAAATCTTCTGGAAAAGAAAAAGAGAACAAATATTACTGTGATGGGCTGAGCAGAAACGCGCCCTAGGTGCGGTATAGCTGCCTGGCGGTACTAGGCCAAGCCCAATCGCTCGACCGCGTGGGAGGGCTGCGACGTCGAAGGCGCACTCGCCATAATATGCTTTCCCCATGGGAAAGAAACTTCAACGGAACCCGTCTCCAGTTAAGACGAGGTGGTGCGGCGTTGTGTCACTGACAGTGGGCCCGCCGGGCCCACTGGTCAGGTTTGACCAGTCCACACGCTTGCCTCCTTATCCGACTGAACAGAGGCGGAGCTTCGGCGGTCGGCGCCGGCGAACGGCAGCACCGTTTGGAAAACCGAGGCCGCCTACGAGCTCAGGAGGTTGAGGCGAACACGTGGGTACCCTCCTTGGTCGCTGGAGTGGAGGGAGTCGCCGGCGGCGAGCTCACCCGAGGAGCTCCGGCGGAGATGAATTGGGCGTTTTGCCTATGGTGGCTCCCGGGCAAAATCGAGTGCGGGGATGGATCAATGGGTGCTCAAGGAGGCTAGTGATGGAGAAACTTGTGAGAGGGAGGGCCGAACGGCGTCGGAACCATCCGAACAGTGGCGACGGCAGTAGTTGCCAGAATCGGAGAAGACGACCTCCTCTGGTCGTGTTGCTGCAACGGGTGGGTCAGTGAGGGAGAGGGAGAGTGAGATGGTGCTGTTCGAGGGCCTTGGGTGGCTTTTTATAGGGAGGGGAGGGCAGTTCCGCGGGTTCCAGAGATGAACACGTCAGCGGCGGCCATTGATGGCAAAGAGTAGGAAGTGGCAAGGTAGGAGTGGCCGACGCGGTTAGGTACGGACGGTGGCCGTCCGTATTTATCACGGGGTCCCGCTGGCTGGCTCGGGTGGCCTGGGCGGTGCCGTGCCCGAGCTGACTGCGGCGGCGGCCATTCAAGGTGAGCGAGTGGGTGGTGGCGAGGCCGGTGTGTCGCTAGTGTGGCTGGTGAGCTGCGGATGAGCTCGAGCCATTGGCAATTAAGCGTGAGGGGCTCGGGCAGAGACGTGGCCATGCGGGACTCGTCGGGTGGCGATCTTGGTCATCATGGACGGCGCTAGGGGCCAAGCGAGGGTGTCAGCGAGGTTCTATCTGGTCGGGCTGATCCAGCGGAGGATCAAGTTGAGAAGGGGAGGCGGCTGAGCGGTGACAGCAGCTCGGTGTCTACGCATGCAAAATGCACGCTCTGGACACGCTCTGGACATGCACGTTAGGTGTTCGTCAGATTGCCAGTGGCATCTACAGGGACACACACGAGCTACAAATCAACAGGATGGTGCTTATAGGTATGAGAGAAGTGATGGACATGCTGGTTTGGCCAAATAACCAAGTGTCCAATGTAAGTTAGAAAGTGGCAACATTTCTGTCATGCCCACAAGGTGTTTGACAGAATGCTAGGGCAAGCTAAAGGACTTTGATGGATTTGAAACTTGGCAGAGTGAGGTCTCTTTAGATGCTAGAGATGATGGTGGAGTTAGTTTGGCAAGATGAGAAACTTTCTAGTGCAAGTTTTACCAGAATTCAGTTCTGGACAGAAACTTCAGAGGAGTGTTTGGTGGACTTGCAAGTTGAAATTGAAGCTGCCCCTCTGGACTTAAGGTACTAGTTGGAAGGACTTCAAGATGGCAAAGTTTCAGAGTTAATGGAGATAGAAAAATTAGGGTTGCAGTTATAACTTAAGAATGGGACAGAATTTGAAAAGAGGATGTTTCTCTCAAAATTTTCAAAAGACATAGTTAGGTTTTTGCTCAAAAGTGATTTATAGGCATCACCTGACCTCTCACAATTTTTGTGGGATTTTAAAACAATTATTTAAAATAATTGTAGTGCAACAGAAGCATTTTAAGTATTGAAAATGCTTTTAAAAGTATTACTTGTGGCAAATTTTATTATGAAAATATTTCCCACTGTTATTTATGATACAAATGGAAAGGTTTATAAAACAACCACATACCACAACACTTCACAAAAATAATCTTCTATGGAGGGGAGAATTTTTTGTAAAACAGGAAATAGAAAAGGCTTTGAAATTAATAAATGACCTAGTATAATTCAAAATTTTATTTCTGGCCAAATTTTACTTAATAAAATTTGATTAAAATTTTGGGGTGTTACAGATGGCCCCTTCGATCATAGGTAATGATGCGGTCCAGGGTGAGGTTTTCCTCCCCGGACAGATCTTCGTATTCGGCGGCTTCGCACAGCTGGCCAATTCGCTTGGCTATCTGGAGCAGATCGAGAGCTACACCCCTGGCCATCAGGTTAGGTTCGGAAACTTAAACTACACTACCGACATCCGCGGAGACTTGATCTTCGACGGATTCGAACCCATGTCAGGTGCACCACACAATCATGACGAGCATGACGTAACTGTGCCGTCGGACAGTGTTCGGGAGATCACATCTGCCACTACTCCGGCACTCAATCTGGAGCAAATTGCGCCATCCGAGGACGAGTGGATAGACCCCGCCATGGAGGCCGCACTCTCAGTGGCAATAGAGCCGAATTCTGACTTCACCCCTTGCGAGAGCCGTGTCGCCGAACAATTGGATTCGTTCCCGGCCATAGGCTCCGAACCGCCTGCGTCCGTGCCTATCGAATCCGATTGGGCACCGATCATGGAGTTTACTTCCGCGGATATCTTTCAGCACTCGCCTTTCGGCGATGTGCTAAATTCATTAAGGTCTCTCTCCTTGACAGGGGAACCTTGGCCGAACTATGTCCGGCTGGAATGGGATACGGACGACGAAGAAATTCGCTGCCCACCCACCACCCACTTAGTATCCTCTGTCGATGATTTAACCGACATGCTCGATTTCGACTCCGAAGACATCGACGGCATGGACAACGATGCAGGAGAAGAACAGGAACCAGTGCCCACAGGGCGCTGGACAACCACTTCATCACATGACATATACATGGTGGATACGCCCAAAGAAAACGATGGCGAGGAACGGGAGGAGACAGCGGAGGATGACCCCTCCAAGAAGCAAACAAAGCTTCAGCGTAGGCGCCGCTCCAAATCCCGCCTCGGCAAAAACAGCGATAACAGTGCAAGAGAAAATAACACTCCAGTCGACTCCAGAGGAAATGACGGACACATTGCCCCGGCGGCAGAGCATGATGAAGCTGCCAACGGTGAACATAGTACGGATCTGACGTCCGAACACGGCGATGCCGCGGATAAACCTCATCAACCCCCCTCTGGGGAGGAAAACAGTCCGGACGAAGATGCATACATCATCCCGGAAAGGCACTTGGAACAAGAGAACCTCCGCAGCAGGCTTATTGCCACAGCGAGGAGTCTGAAGAAGCAGAAGCAAAGGCTTAAGGCCGCACAAAATACGCTCAACAGCAGGTGGAACAAAGTGCTCGACAACGAAGAAAAGTATGGTGGAAGTTACCACACAAAAGCTATCCAAAGCGCAAGCTATTACCCGAATTCGACGATGAGGCCACACAGCTGAAAAATAAAACGGCCAACCGGCCGGATAAACCACCTTGTGACCGCGATAGAGCGGCTAACAAGGTCGCACATAAGTCAACACACAACCTACGTGAGGACTTGCGCCAAAAATCCAGTATGACCAGATCCATCTATGGATCTAGGAAGCGCGCTCTGGCACAAAATCAAAACTGAATACTACAACCGTCCGAACGCCATGATACATCCAAATACAGGGGTGCCGCACACCCCCTATGTTTCACCAATGAGGTGTTGGGCCACGAATTCCCAGAAGGATTCAAACCAGTGAACATAGAGGCGTACGACAAGACCACATATCCTGGGGTCTGGATTGAGGACTTTATCCTCCATATCCATATGGCTCGCAGAGACGATCCCCATGCCATCAAGTACTTGCCCCTCAAGCTTAAAGGACCAGCTCGACACTGGCTGAAAAGCCTCCCCGAAAACTCAATTGGAAGTTAGGAGGATCTCGAGGATGCTTTTCGGGATAATTTTCAAGGGACCTATGTCCGACCTCCGGATGCAGACGATTTAAGTCATATAATTCAACAGCCCGGAGAGTCAGCCCGAAAGCTTTGGAACAGGTTTCTCACTAAGAAGAACCAAATCGTTGACTGTCCGGACGTCGAAGCCTTAGCAGCTTTCAAACATAGTGTCTGAGACGAATGGCTCGCTAGACACCTCGGCCAAGAAAAACTGAGAACAATGGCAGCCCTGACAAGCCTCATGACCCGCTTTTGCGCGGGCGAAGATAGCTGGTTAGCCCGTTGTAGCACCAGCGACCCAAGCACATCCGAAGTTAGGGATGGCAATGGAAAACCACGACGCAGTAAAAGCAAGCGTCGCAATAAAGAAGGCAGCCCAGATAGTACGGCGGTAAACGCCGGATTCAGGGGCTCTCGACCAGGTCAGCGGAAAAAGCCTTTCAAAGGCAGCAGAGATGGACCGTCTAGCCTAAACAAGATTCTAGACAAACTATGTTAGATTCATGGCACCCCCGATAAACCTGCAAACCACACCCACAGAGAATGCTGGGTCTTCAAGCAGGCCGGTAAGCTAAACGCCGAACACAAGGGGGGGAGACACCAAGCGAAGACGAGGATGAACCTCGCCAGCAAAGCACTGGAGGATAGAAAAAAATTCCCACCAGAGGTTAAAACAGTAAACATGATCCATGTGACAAAGAGGAGAGGCAAACATGCACTCTCAGACATGCGCGCCATAGAGCCCGTCAGCCCCAAGTTCACCCCCTGGTTGGCCTGCCCGATCACTTTCGATCGCAGGGATCACCCGACAAGCATCCGACATGAAGGATTGTCCGCCTTGGTGTTAGACCCAATAATAAATGGATACCATCTCACACAAGTCCTTATGGACGGCGACAGTGGTCTAAATCTGATATATCAGGACACAGTCCGCAAAATGGGGATAGACCCGACAAAAATCAGCCGCAGCAATACTACCTTCAAGGGAGTAATACCAGGCCCAGAGGCCCGCTGCACGGGCTCTCTATTACTAGAGGTTGTATTCGGTTCTTCCGACAACTTTTGAAGCGAAAAGTTAACTTTCTATATCGCTCCATTCCGAAGTGGCTATCAAGCACTACTCGGAAGAGCAGCTTTCGCTTGTTTTAATGCAGTACCGCATTATGCTTCTCTCAAGCTTAAGATGCCCGGTCCACGTGGCACTATCACAGTTAGTGGAAATATTGAGCGTTCTCTATGCATGGAAGAACGTGCGGCGGCTTTAACAGCCGAGCACTAGACGACCTCGCCAACCAGAATAAATGATAGGTCGTCAAGACCACGGACATGGTTAGACGAGTCCGGCGCATCACTACATATACATGAGATTGGTTTGATGGTTAAACCCTCATAGACGGTACCAGGGGCTTCCCGTGTGTAATTAGGGCTAGTTTGGCTAAACTTGACTTATCTTGCATTTTAATGGCTTATTGATATTAACCAATTTTTTGGCACGACAACTTTCACCTAAGTTCTTCTCTTTTACAGATGACAATCGTGCTACACCCATCCAAGACACGGCACAATGGAGATACAGGCGCAGACGTGCAGCAGGGACCCGCTCAAAGGTTTCTTTTCAGATTAAGACCCTGCGTAAACCTTTTATTACTGTTTTTTGTTGTTCACATCCTTCGGATACTCAATACAACCAAGAAGGATGCTGACATTATTGGCATGTGGCCACGTCAGGATATTGCACGTACCCGGACACTCGGGGTTTATTATTAAGGGCATTGTTCAGCCCGACATATGTTATAAAGACCGAATACCTTAGGGAGTGTTCGGCGTTGTGAGTTTGGCCTTATATGCATCAGCTCCGAATCATGTCTTTGGTCAAATGTTGGGTTTGCCTGGCTCCCGTGTTTTGCTACCTTACGTTCCGCTCTATCGGCTAAGGCGGCACCGGGAGAACTACTGCGATTGTGCCCTGGTTCATCCGGATGAGCACCTCGATAGAGAAAGCCGAAAACTGACTGTCATGATAAAGCGCGAGACTGGTCAACCACTCGATGACTTAGCGGAATCTTTGGGATTCCTCCGCATTAACGAAGGGCCGTTTCCCGGTCATGTACGTACGCGCCCCGTATTCGGACGAGCGCGGAAGTACCAGGGGCTATATAGTAGTCCCACCTTCAAACTCCTATGGCTAAGTGAAAGTGTTAAAGGAATATAGTCCGATTGCCTCGTTCGCTGCGCTACCACCTCCTTCATGGACCAAGACGTTGGATCAAGTGTGAATACACGTTTTTTGCGAACACCCCCGCATTATATGCGTGGGGGCTGAAGCCGACGACTGCAAACTTTCAGGTTATATACATAAACAGCCGCACAGGAGGCATCATAATACTTTCACGCAAAATTATAAACACAACCTTTATAACTCAATAAAACATTGTTTTCACAATGGGAATACATGTCACTAGAACATAATATTCTTCGAGCACTGAGCCTCTATTGAACGAGTGCTTTCAAGGACTTCTTCAAAGTAGTGCTCGGCAGCTACTCGGCCCACGGCCGAACCCTGTGTTGCAATAGTGGTGGCCTCCATCTCTGCCCAGTATGTCTTGACACGGGCAAGTGTCATCCGCGCACCCTCTATGCACGCCGACCTCTTCATAGCGTCGATGTGCGGCACAACACCAAGGAATTGTTGCACTATAGTAAAGTAACTATTCGGCCTTGGCCCTTCCGGCCACAGATGATCCAGAACAGACCTCATGGCAAGTCCAGACAACCTATGGAGCTCGGCCCACTCGGCCATTCGCTCATTCAACAGCAGCGGACGCATTGGAGCATGGAACTGTGACCAGAACAACTTTTCCACTTCATGATCTTTTTGACCCTTGAAGTACTCGGCCGCAGCAGCAGCACTTGCTGCCAAATCCATGTATGCGTCTGCAGAACTCCATAGTTGATCAAGAGGGGCATACTTCAGATCTCCAAACTTAGTCCGCAACAAAAAGGGCTTCCCAGCCGTGATATCTCCAGCTTGACGTAGCTCCTCCCTCGCCGCTCTGATTTTGGAGCGGGCTTCCATGGCTGCTACCATGGCCTTCTCCAGGTTCGTCGCCTTCGCTCGGCTTTCTTTTTCAAGAAGCTGGTAACGGTCGGCGGCATCTTTCAACTCAACGGCCACCTTGGCTATTCTTTCCTTGCTTTGGCAATGCGCGGCCTGTTCGGCCCTCAGCTCTTCGTCCGCCTTTAGAGCGGCCGCATTACTATTCCTGGCTTGTTCCTTGTCTCGGGCAAGTTCTGCCCGAAGGGTCTCCACTGCGGCAGCTCCATCTGCAGTCACAACATATTAAAGATACTGGCATCATGCTCCTCTTACCATGTGTTGATCACCGGAGAAATCACATACCATGTGCCTCGTCGAGCCGCTTGTTGACAAGCACGATGTCGGCATCTGCCGCATCAAATTGCCGCTTCAGCTCGGCAAACTCATCAGTCCGGCTAGCCACCGGACCTTCAGCCACCTGCACATGACGGCGGCCTGATTATTAACTGGGACTATGATCCTTTGTTTTCCGCCGTTCTCGACGGCAACCAGAGTCTCAGGGGCTACTATCTACATAGGGCACACCTAACGTGTGCGGTACTGTCAAAAACATACACTATTTCACGTACCTCAAAGCCTTTCAGCAGACTCATAAAAGCTTCGTGCAACCCACTTTCGGCAGATGAAATCCTCTCAATCACCATACCCATTAGCATACGATGCGCTTCTGAGATGGCCGCTTGCTCCAGAAGATTCTTCAGTGCGTCTGATCGCACACCGGACAATTTCGGACTCTTTCTGTTGCTCCCTTTAGGAGCCGAATACTGAGGACTTCGGGTGGCTAAAGGATTACCCTCTGGCCTTGGCGGATCAGGAGAAACCCTCCGGGATGACACTTCAGGGTCGCCCGCCTCATGAGGCGGGGTGGCAGGGGGAGGTGTTTTGCTCTCCATCATCTCCGGAAGAAGATCCCCCGAAGACGAACTCTGTCGAGAAGGGCTACGATCCGAACTACAAGATATATGCTTCGGTTATTGTCTTCAGAGGTAATGTAGGATATTTTTACTATTAAGTACTTTTTTTACTTACAACTCGGTAGAGGGCTGATCCTCTTGCGGGCACTGTGCGGCAAGAGTACCCTCTGAGGCAGGACCCTCTGGCGAAGATTTCTTCCTCCGTTTGGAAACCTTTGCTTCCGGGTCTTCAGAGGTGGTCCTCTTCCTTCCTTTGGGAGAGGGAATTTCAGATTCTTCTCCCTGGTTATCCTCCTCCGCGGAGGTGCTAATTCCCCCGGTTTGGATGAATAATGAGTAAGGCCGGCTCTCAGCCTCTTTACTCCCCCCTTTATCTTCCCCTGAGGGCGCCTGATAAGGTGCCGGCTCGAGCATTCTGGCTAGTACTGCATTTGCTGAGCCTTCGGGAAGGGGGGCCGAACACCTGATCATCTTCGCCTTTGTTACCCAATCCTGGTCAAGGAGCGACTTTTCAGAGTAATGTTATGATAAATAAAAAGACAGCGTGTTCGGCCACGGGATTACTTACCTGGGTATCTGGGCGATTACAGCTCAGACCCACATCCTCGGTGGTGTCCGAACACTTTATTTGTGGTCCAAAGAACAATTTATACATCTCTTCGAGCGTCATGCCGAGGAAGTGTTGAATAGTTCGCGGTCCTTCCGGGTTGAATTCCCACATACGGAGGGGTCGACGTTTGCAAGGCGGGACTCGACGAACTAGCATGACTTGCATTACCATGACCGGGCTGACATCTCTCTCGAGGAGATCTCGGATGCGACCCTGCAATATCGACACATCATTTACTGGCCCCCAGTTCAGCCCCTTGTTGATCCATGACATCAGTTGTGGTGGGGGGCCCGAGCGAAAGGCAGGGGTGGCTACCCACTTGGCACTTCGGGGAGTTGTGATATAAAACCACTCCCATTGCCATAAACTGGACACCTATGGGAAGGAACCCTCTGACCACAGAACATCAGCACTTTTGCTTATCACGGCACCTCCGCACTCTGTGTGTCGCCCCTCGATCATCTTCGGCTTCACATTGAAAGTCTTGAGCCACAGGCCGAAGTGTGGGGTAATGCGGAGGAAGGCCTCACACACGACGATGAACGACGAGATGTGAAGGAGGGAATCCGAGGCCAGGTCATGGAAATCAAGCCCATAATAGAACATGAGCCCCCTAACAAAGGGATCCAGAGCGAGGCCTAGCCCTCGGAGGAAGTGAGAGATGAATACAACACTCTCGCCGGGTTCGGGAGTGGGAATGACCTGCCCTCGAGTAGGCAACCTGTGCGAGATTTCGAGGGTCAAATACCTGGCCTCTCTTAGCTTCTTGATGTCTTCCTCTGTGACAGAGGAAGGCATCCACCGAACTTTGAGGTTGGATCCGGACATGGTTGAAGGTCCGAAGCGCCTGACCTGAGCCTTGGGTGTTGGAACTCGAGGCGGGGGAAGGATTTGATTGAGCACGAGAGGGAAAAAGGACAAGCCTTGGCCTTTTTATAAAGAGGGTGAATATCAAGCGTCCTCCTCGTGGCCGTTTGGGACTTGCCTAAAATCGAGGAGTCATACCAATGGGCACGATTGGGTTACCCACGTCCATATTGATGACAATCCCGTTATAAGGGGGACACGATCTCTGCTTTGACAAGACGTGTCAAGAAAACCGCCTCGCGATATGTGAAGTGCTGGTTGAGAAAAGTGGTTCGAATAAAGACCGGGCCATGGCATAATGTCATGTTGCTAAACGTATCAGCAGATTAGATTTGTGGAAATATTATTCTCTCTACGGTGGTATGTGGAACTTATTTTGCGGAGCCGGACACTATTCTTGTGTTCAAAATCTTCTATGGAGTATTTGGAATAATAACCCGCCTTGCAATGCCGAAGACAAATCTGTGCGCCGGACTCATCATCATTGAAGCCTGGTTCAGGGGCTACTGAGGGAGTCCTGGATTAGGGGGTCTCCGGACAGCCGGACTATATCCTTTGGCCGGACTGTTGGACTATGAAGATACAAGATTGAAGACTTCATCCTGCGTCCGGATGGGACATTCCTTGGCGTGGAAGGCAAGCTTGGCAATACAGATATGTAGATCTCCTCCCTTGTAACCGAGTCTGTGTAACCCTAGCCCCCTCCAGTGTCTATATAAACCGGAGGGTTTAGTCCGTAGGACAACAACAATCATACCATAGGCTAGCTTCTAGGGCTTAGCCTCTACGATCTCTTGGTAGATCAACTCTTGTAATACTCATATCATCAAGATCAATCAAGCAGGACGTAGGGTATTACATCCATCAAGAGGGCCCGAACTTGGGTAAACATCGTGTCCCTTGCCTCCTGTTACTCATATCATCGTGTCCCTACCCGAGATCCGCCGGTTTTGACACCGACAATAGCCTTTTAGATAAGTAAGAGTGTCGAACCCAACGAGAAGCAGAAGGAAATGATAAGCGGTTTTTAGCAAGGTATTCTCTGCAAGCACTGAAATTATCGGTAACAGATAGTTTTGTGATAAGGTAATTTGTAACGGGTAACAAGTAATAAAAGTAAATAAGGTGCAACAAGATGGCCCAATCCTTTTTGTAGCAAAGGACAAGCATGGACAAACTCTTATATAAAGGAAGCGCTCCCGAGGACACATGGGAATTATCGTCAAGCTAGTTTTCATCATGCTCATATGATTCGCATTCAGTACTTTGATAATTTGATATGTGGGTGGACCGGTGCTTGGGTACTTTCCTTCCTTGGACAAGCATCCCACTTATGATTAACCCCTATTGCAAGCATCCGCAACTACAATAGAAGTATTAAGGTAAACCTAACCATAGCATGAAACATATGGATCCAAATCAGCCCCTTATGAAGCAACACATAAACTAGGGTTTAAGCTTCTGTCACTCTAGCAACCCATCATCTACTTATTACTTCCCAATGCCTCCCTCTAGGCCCAAACAATGGTGAAGTGTCATGTAGTCGACATTCACATGACACCACTAGAGGAAAGACAACATACATCTCATCAAAATATCGAACGAATACCAAATTCACATGACTACTTATAGCAAGACTTCTCCCATGTCCTCAGGAACAAACGTAACTACTCACAAATCATATTCATGTTCATAATCAGAGGGGTATTAATATGCATAATGGATCTGAACATATGATCTTCCACTAAGTAAACCAACTAGCATCAACTACAAGGAGTAATCAACACTACTAGCAACCCACAGGTACCAATTTGTGGTTTTGAGACAAAGATTGGATACAAGAGATGAACTAGGGTTTGAGATGAGATGGTGCTGATGAAGATGTTGCTGGAGATTGACCCCCTTCCAATGAGATGACGATGGTGATGATTTCCCCCTCCCGGAGGGAAGTTTCCCTGGCAGAACAGCTCCGCCAGAGCCCTAGTTTGGTTTCGCCAAGGTTCCACCTCGTGGCGGCGGAGTTTCATCCCGAAAGCTTGCTTATGATTTTTTTCTCGACGAAAGATTCCATATAGCCAAAGATGGGCATCAGAGGGTTTCCAGGGGGCCAATGAGGCAGGGGGCGCGCCCCCACCCTCGTGGACGGTGGGTGGCCCCCTCTCGTACTTCTTTCGCCCAATATTTTTTATATATATTCTGAAACATGCTCCCGTGAAGTTTCAGGACTTTTGGAGATGTGCAGAATAGGTCTCTAATATTTGCTCCTTTTCCAGCCCAGAATTCCAGTTGCCGGCATTCCCCCTCTTCATGTAAACCTTGTAAAATAAGATAGAATAGGCATACGTATTGTGACATAATGTGTAATAACAACCCATAATGGAATAAATATTGATATGAAAGCATGATGCAAAATGGACGTATCAGCAGGGCGCATGGGGGGGGGGGCGCCCCACTACCAGCAGCCGCCCCCGTCGTGGGCCGTTCGGGAGAACCCGTGGACGGGCGTCGTCCACGTCTATCACATGCCCGTCCCGTGGGTTCCTGCACCGGGTCTCCTTGGTCCCCAGCCTGCGAGCCACCATGCGTTCGTCGGTGCCCCCTGCCAGCCCTACAGTGCCTCGCTCATGCCGCCACCCCTCGGTGGCTATGGCGCGCCCGCCCAGGCGCCGCCCTATGGAGGCCAGCCGCCGCCGGTACCTGCACCGTGGGACCCAGCCCTCCTGGCCGCCCTACACTCTGCACCATCACCGAGCAACTATGGTGGTGGAGGCGACTAGTACATGGACTCGGGTGCTACTGCGCACATGACGGTTCATCCCAGTAACCTATCCTCTTCCACTCCAGTTCACACACCCACTCGTATCACCGTTGGCAACGGTTCTTCTTTACCTATCACTCATGTCGGTAGTACTAGTTTTCCTTCTAATACCACACCTATCACTATGTCTAATGTCCTTGTCTCACCTGACTTAGTCACTAGTTTAGTTTCCGTTCATCGTCTTACTCGTGAGAATGCACTTACTGTTGAATTTGATGGTGTTGGTTTTTCTGTGAAGGACGCCCGTACCCGGATGGTGCTTCACCGATGTGATAGCCCTGATGAGCTTTACCCCGTGCACATTGGTGCCTCCACCTCCACACCTGTCGCCCTCGCCGTTGGCATTGACCTTTGGCATGCTCGCTTCGGCACCCCAACCCTGCCGTTTTGCGTCAGAATCTTAGGAGTTTTTCTTTCTCATGTAATAAGCTCGACGAGCATACTTGTGAGGCTTGTCGTTTGGGCAAGCACGTTCGTCTTCCCTTTAGTGCGTCTACTTCCGTTTCCACTTTTCCATTTAAGTTGCTTCATAGTGATGTTTGGACGTCCCCCGTTGCGAGTAACACGGGCTACCTATACTACTTGGTGATTCTAGATGATTATTCCCATTATGTGTGGACTTTTCCTCTTCGTCGTAAATCCGATGCTTTAGCCACACTCACCGCCTTTTATTCCTATGTCACCACCCAGTTCGGTCGCCCCATACTTGCACTCCAAATTGATAACGGAATAGAGTTTGACAACGTCGCTCTTCGCACACTTCTCGCTTCTCATGGCACCACCTTCCGTCTGACTTGCCCTTACACTTCACAGCAGAACGGTCGCGTTGAGCGCATTCTCCGCAATCTTAATGACTACGTTCGCACATTACTCTTTCACTCTAACGTGCCCGCTGTCGTGGTTCTAAGTCTGACAGTAGAATGGGGGGTAGGTATGAGGAGGCAAGATCCTAGCTACGGTGAAGTTGTGCACGCAAGATTTACGAGTTCAGGCCCTTCTCAGAGGAAGTAACAACCCTACATCTCGGTGCCCGGAGGCTGGTCGATTGGATTATGCGCAAAGTTACAGGGGGTGTGAACCCTTGTCCCAGAGGAGGGGTGGCTTATATAGAGTGCGCCAGGACCCCAGCCATCCCCCATTACATAAGTTTCAATGTACATAAAGAGGGGACGTTACTGGTAATGTCAGTATTAAAGTCATATAAATGATCATTAAGACTACGGAGTGAACGCCTAACCGTTGCCATCCAGAGTGACCTTAGATCTTCTATACTCCGAGTGGTTTCTAAT
This sequence comes from Triticum urartu, assembly GCF_056163025.1. Taxonomy (NCBI): domain Eukaryota; kingdom Viridiplantae; phylum Streptophyta; class Magnoliopsida; order Poales; family Poaceae; genus Triticum; species Triticum urartu. The sequence goes on along the minus strand of NC_141875.1, from coordinate 491,915,817 downwards.
ATGGTCGAATGATTATATCCTGGTCAAAGAGAATTGGGTTGTCCTAGTGGAACTCACGGCTGAGTGAGTTGCATCCTGAGGTGATCTCAGTCGGTAGAATTTGTTGTCCTTTGAATGTCTTTGACTGTAGGGCCGTGTCCTTGGGACGGGTGTCTAGATCAAGTCTATTACCCTACCCTAGGTACATGTCATCGTCATTAGCACCCGAATAGTTCAGGGTCCGAGTGGAGATGGAGTTGAAGGTGGTTACGACCCAATTTTCATGCTTCGGAAGCGTTTTACTTGGATTGGTGAACCATGCAGAAACTTCGCCTCATTTTCAGTCGCCTTGATCCATTCCGAGGTTGTTGATTGAGTTTCACTGGTAAGCTTCGAATGCTGATATGGTATAAAATCTTTGGCGCGATCGACTGCACTGCCATCTCCAGATCTCATGGGATTGGAAATTTGGGGAAGCGCACGAGACGGAGAGGGCCGCAGTGAGCAGGGCGGGTTAGGCAGGGGTGCCTGGATTCTCGCGCCTCCTTTTTCACCACGTACCGAGCGCGTGCCTGTTGTGGGATTTGACAGGATTGCTTGGGCCCACAAGTCAGTCACTCGGAGATTGGGCTCATATAAGGCGTCTGGGGCCGGTGATTTCTACATAGTGTGTTCCATTTATTTTCTTCCTCCTCTGCTTCTCCACTACATCCGCCTCCACTCTCGACGCCGCCGCCCAGCCCGAGCGCCACTCGTAGTGATGGCGAAAGACAGGACGGCGGCCCTAGAGCGTGCGAAGAAGGTGACGGCGAAGGCGAAGGGCAAGAAGACGAGCTGGGGAGGGTCGTCGTCGAGATCTGGCCTGCCGCCCGGCTAGATCCAGGGCGACTGGATTCGGTACACGATCCTGCAGTAGGATCTCGAGGATTTGGTTGAGGGAGGATTGATTTCCCATGGTTCCTGGCGGCTTCCGGAGGATGAGACTGAACCGCGGCCGCAGGAGGGTGAGTATGTCCTTCTTGCGACTCACGTCGACCACGGCTTCTCCTTGCCCCCCATCCTTTTTTCCAGGGTTTTCTGAACTTTTTTGGAGCCCAACTTCATCACTTCTCCCCCAACACCACCATGTACCTTGCTGCATACGTGTCCATGTGTGAAAATTTTCTGGGCTGTCGACCGCACTGGGGTCTCTTCAAACACATTTTCACCTGTCGTTCTTAGTTTGTAAAAAAGGCTAATCTGAGTGATGAGAGGACGCATGTGATCCAGATGTGTGGAGGTCTAGGGATCCAGATGAGGAGTAAAAGTACTTTCCCTGCTATGATTCTTCCCGATTCAGTCAGAGGGTGGTAGTCGACCTGGTTCTATTGTAAGGACCAACCGACCCCTGGTTAGTCGACTGGCATTCCCCCATTTTCCATAGAGCGAGTTGAGAATCCTTCTCCCTTGAAAGTGACTCCAGCTGAGAAAGTGGAGGTGAATATGTTGGTTGAGCGAGTAGTCCAACTTGTCCGCGATGGTGTGACTAGCATGGACTTGTTAGAGGTGTTTCTTAGTCGACGCATCCAGCCACTCCAAGCCCGTGATCATCCAATGTGGATGTACTCGGGTATTAATGACAGCACTCGGATCCACCCGGAGGAAGTTGACGAGGAGAGGGTGGCGCAGTGGCTCCAGGGCATCACTGGCAACAAGGACAACCCCAAGGGGGTCTAGGAGGATTCCTCCACTCGACAACACCAACCAACCAGACAGGGTCTGACTCTTTTCTTCTGAGTGTTTTTTTGTTCTGACATGTATTTGTTCTTGAAACTGATTGATATCCACTTGACTCCGTGCCTTGCAGATCTACACTAAGATGTATTCGATGCCCAAAGGAGAGCAGGAGCAGGAGGGAGAGGCGAGCATGGGTGTCGGTGTCAAAACCGGCGGATCTCGGGTAGGGGGTCCCGAACTGTGCGTCTAGGCCGGATGGTAACAGGAGGCAGGGACACAATGTTTTACCCAGGTTCGGGCCCTCTTGATGGAGGTAAAACCCTACGTCCTGCTTGATTAATATTGATGATATGGGTAGTACAAGAGTAGATCTACCATGAGATCAGAGAGGCTAAACCCTAGAAGCTAGCCTATGGTATGATTGTATGTTGTCCTATGGACTAAAACCCTCCAATTTATATAGACACCGGAGAGGGTTAGGGTTACACAAGGTCGGTTACAAAGGAGGAGATATCCATATCCGTATTGCCTAGCTTGCCTTCCACGCCAAGTAGAGTCCTATCCGGACACTAGACGAAGTCTTCAATCTTGTATCTTCATAGTCTAACAGTCCGGCCAAAGGATATAATCCGGCTGTCCGGAGACCCCCTAATCCAGGACTCCCTCAGTAGCCCCTGAACCAGGCTTCAATGACGATGAGTCCGGCACGCAGTATTGTCTTCGGCATTGCAAGGCGGGTTCCTCCTCCGAATACATCACAGAAGAATTTGAATACGAGGATAGTGTCCGACCCTACAACATAAGTTCCATATACTTCCGTAGAGAGAATAATATTTTCGCAAATCTAATTTGCTGACTTGTTTTGATAGTATGACGTTATGTCATGGCCCGGTGATTATTCGAACCATTTCCTTTAACTAGCCCCGCACATAACGCGAGGCAGTTTTTCGACACGTCTTGTCAAAGCGGAGATCATGTCCCCTTATTACGGGATTCTCATCAATACGGGCGCGGGTAACCCAACCGTGCCATCGATTACGGCGCTTGGGGGATAAGCGAGTTTTACCAGGCAAGTGGGGACGCTTAGTTTTGTCTGCCCATATAAAGGGATAAGGATTCACCTTTGTATCCACGCCTTCTTCCTCCTTTGCTCATCCGTTTTCGCACACTCGAGCTCTAGCGCCCAAGTCTGCACTTCCTGCCTCAACCTTCTCCAACCATGTCCGGAGCGGGAGGCGGGTGGATGGTCTCCTCCGTCATGGATGGAGACATCAAGAAGCTGAGGAGAGTCGGATACCTGCCCGACGACATCGCGCACCGGCTCCCAGATGAGGGGCTGCTCATCCCCACCCCCAGGCCCCATGAGAGGGTAGTGTTCCTCACCCATTTCCTCCGCGGACTGGGATTCCCTCTCCACCTATTCGTCCAGGGGCTCATGTTCTATTACGGCCTGGATTTCCACGATCTGGCCCCGAACTTCATCCTCAACATCTCGGCATTTATCGTTGTGTGTGAGGCCTTCCTCCGCATCAAGCCCCACTTCGGCTTATGGTTGAAGACCTTTAATGTCAAGCTGAAGGTTGCGGGCGGCCGCCAGGCGGAGTGCGGAGGCGCCATGGTCGGCAAGATGCCCAACGTAACATGGCTCAAGGGCTCCTTTGTGGAAACCATAAAGGGGTGGCAATCGGGGTGGTTCTACATCACCGAGCCATGCGACCCTGCATGGGCAGCGGCCCCCGAGTTCCGATCTGGCATCCCCACGCGGCTCACCTCCTGGAAAGAGAAGGGCCTGTCCTGGGGTAGTTCGGGAGAGCTGACTGGACTCCAAACATGTATTCAAAACATGGTGAACAAGAAGCTCAAACTCATCAACGTGGTCCAGGTCATGCTCCACCGCCGGATCCTCCCGTGCCAACAATGGGAGTTCAACTTGTGGGAGTTCGACCCGGTGCAGCACCGAACTCGGAACAGGCTCTTCGACACAACTCACGAAGATGCCTGGAGGGTGCTGTTCAAAAGCGCCGAGGTCCTCCCTCCCATTAGTGAGGATCGCGAATTCAGTGCGAAGCGCCAAGCCAGTGCGGTAAGTTGCTTTACCTTTCACAGGATACTTATTTTTTATAGATTGACTCCATGCGGGATCTAAACTCCCGTACCTTTGACAGGACTGGCAGGAGATGGCCGGACAGATCGACTGTTCGGCTCCTTTGCCCGAAGGCCCAGCAGACGCTCTTCTGGCGAAGATGCTGACTCCGGCTCCTTATACGGTGCCGGAGAAGACCAAGAAGGCCAAGGGAACCCGAAAGAGTTCCCGATGCCAGGCGTCATCGGACTCACCGTCCGATGACTCTGTGGTGCACTCCTCCCCCGGAGACGAGGAAGAAGAAGAAGATGCTCTCCCTCCGGCTGGGGGAGATAAGAAAAGGAAGGCCGCCCCAACTGGGGGGGCCGAAGGGTCCAAAAAGGGAAGGACTCTCCTTCCGGACAGTTCCACCGCCGCCGACGAAGGCGAAGACGAGTGGTTGCCCAGGGCCAAGCCCCTGGGGAGATCGTAAGTATTCGGATACCAGAGTAACTCATAGCATTCCTTTGTCGCACTGCTTTCCCTAACGCCGAACATAATTATGCAGGCCGCCACGAGCCAGTATCGATGTATCATCAGACGGCTCCCTGGGCTCGTCGGACATGGATAGCGATCCAGTCTTGATCGCCACCTCTCCTCATCCTGCCGACGACGCCGAGGTGCTATCTCAAGAGGCACCGGATCAAGGGGAGACAGTCCCGGAGGCGCCTCAAGGCGACCTTTCGGACTCTGGGAGCCGAGGGGACGGGGCCCCTAAGAGCTCCGAGTTCGGCCCTCAGCTGAACACCGCGCCGGAACCTCCAGTGGTTCCGGGCTCGGGCAGGCGGCCTCCTTCTAAGAGGGGCAAGACGCCTGTGCCGGTGACCTCTGTCCATCCAGAGGCGCCGGACAATCTGCTGGAAGCGCTTCGCAGCACTTCCATCGACGAGGAGCACCGTACTATTATGAGTGCGGTGGTCCAGAACGTTCAGTCCGCCAAGAGCGGGTTGACTGAAGCCTGTGCCAGCCTTCTAACAGGCTTTGAGGTAAGTGTTTTAAAATGTAGTAGAAATATTACCGCATAGACAGTAGCCCCTGATGCTTTGTTCGGTGTTCACAAAGAAAAGCCGAACAGAGGATCAAATAATATCGCAGGAGTCTAATATAAGTATGTCAATATGCATATGCAGGCTTCGCTGCTGGCGTCCGCCGTAGACTGCGGAGGTCGCCGTACTGAAGCAGGACCTCGAGGGGTCCAGGAAAGAGATCGGCCTTGTCAAGAGGCAGCTCGAGGAGAACAAGGGTAAGTAATACCCTGTCTATAGATATGTATATATAAAAGAAGACGCGGTTGCAAAATGACAGGATCATCATATATTCGCCAGGGGCCACGACCAAGGTGGCGACCCTGAAGCAAGCGCTAACCAAGGCCGAAGATAACGCGACCAAGGAGCGCACCGAGCGAGAGAAGCACGAGGCTCGGGTGGGCGAGGTGCAGCAAGAGCTCCAGGCTCTCGTGGCGAAGCACGAGGCGTTGGAGCTTGACTCGAAGACGCGGGAGTCTGAGCTTGTCACGGCCCTCGAGAGCGCAAAAAGTGCCAAGGCCGAAGCCCAAAGGGCCCTCCAGGAGATCGACGCAATGAAGAAGATTGCGGCAGGTAAGGCTTTCTATATGCAAAGCAAGCATGTAAAAGTAAATTACCGATTACTTACCCGAATCCGGAGCTCTCTAGGAGCATTCGCAGATTTGCCCCGCAGCGTGTCCGATGCCGCACAATTTTACCAGGCTGAGGATGGAAGCTCAACGGAGAAGTTGTTCTGGTCTCAGTATGCTGAGGCCGAACACCCGGTGCCAATGAGCGACCAGCTGAAGCAGATGGTCGAGCTACATAAGGCGGCTGATCGGGCCATGAAGGGCTTTATAGTCCGGCTGTGGCCTGGAGACACCCTTCCGAACAGCTTCCTCGGCCTGGTGAGGCGCCTTGTGGATGCCTGCCCGCGGCTGGAGGTCGTCAAGCGATCTGTCTGCATTGAAGGTGCACGCCGGGATTTTGCCCATGTGAAATTGCAGCGGGTCAAGCTAGATGCCATGAAGCTGATTAAGGAGGGGCCGCCGGAGGGCAAGGAGCACCGCCACCCCGAGATGTACTACGAGGGTGTTCTGCCGGGTGCCCGTCTCATAGCGTACGAGTGTTCAAAAGATGTAATATTTGAGTGAGACTTGCTCGTTTTATCCTGTATTTATGAAAACTTGTTTCATATGCGCTATGCAACGCTTGTTTGAATTTAAAATATTACCTACTGTTTGGCTGTTTATCCAATCTGAGAGATGGCTAGTCCTCGGCTTCTGCCCCCATGCCACGAGTGCTGGGGTGTTCGGGATAAACCTGAGCACTCTTGTTCCCATGTTTGAGTCCTTCGAGGGAGGTGCTCAGCACAACGAACAAGGCAACCGTACTAATAATGCTTTATCACTCTCACTTAGCCATATAATTCTATAATTTTAAATTTCGGTGAAGCCCCTGGTATTCGGAAGGCCGAATTTGGGGCGCGATAGACGCCTTTAAGCTGGACAGGGCCGGCCCCTCGCTCTAAGCGGCATAAGTCTTTAGGGACTCGAAAACCTCGCTGAACAGCGACCAGTCTCTCGCCTTATCATGACAGTCAGTTTTAGCTTTCTCTACTGAGGTGTTGAACCCAGCAGAACCGGGGCACAATCGCAGTAGTTCTCCTAGCGCTACCTTGGCCGATAGAGCGGAACATAAGGTACCAAAAACTAGGAGCCGGGCAAACCCAACATTTGACCAAAGACATGATTCAGAGCTAATGCATATAATGCTATAAGTTCGGGGTGCCGCACTTGTGAAAGTGTTCGGACTTTTCACACCGTATTGTGGGGTACGTAAGCCCCTGGTGTATTGGCCGTACCAAAGTGTACGGTTGCAAGGCGTCATTAATGAACACACACACACACACACACACACATATATATAACAAGAATGCAATGATAGTCGTAATGTCATGCATTGTTTATTCAAAAAATTGCGTTAAAGCAGAGTGATACAATAGTGTGATAAGCAAAGAGTAGGACTATATCCCTTCCAAGGGCAAGCTGAGGAATGATATTAAATCGAATATTTCGCTCGTTACTGTAATCCACCTGGGAATTCCATGGTATGACGTAGCTGTCTGCCTCCTTGGTTGCTGCATCATGTGTTCGGCAATAGTGCTGCCGGACAGTGTTTCCAGAGATTAATGTCCTGAAAAAAAGAAAAATAATCAAACGGGAAGCCCCTAGTGCGGTTTAAGCCGCGTCTTGGGGCGTGCCGCAGTTCTGCCCCCCCTCCCCACCTGTGCCCATGGTATTTTTAATGCGTAATTATGTACGCGTGGCGCGAGTTTCGCCGTTGGGCTGGGATTGGGGTGGCCGCCGTATTGCTACGCGAGCTCAGATCGCGCCAGGCGGTCTATTTGCCGATTGCTCCGAGCGCGCTTGAAGGTGTCCGGGCTTTGAAGCGCCGAACTGGTTGATTGCCTTGAGAGGCTGCTTTGCGCTTCTGCTGCGAGGGCCGAGGTGTGCTCCTCTGTTCGGAGAGAGCGCTCTATGTTTCCATTGACTGCAGTAACTCTGCGAGGTCCTAGCATCTTGAGCTTGAGGTATGCATAATGCGGTACCGCATTGAATCTAGCAAATGCGGTTCTCCCGAGCAGCGCGTGATAACCACTGCGGAACAGGACTATATCGAAGATTAACTCTTCGCTTTGGAAGTTATCCGGGGATCCGAAGACCACTACCAGTGTAATTGGGCCTGTGCAATGGGCCTCTACACCTGGAATGACGCCTTTAAAGGTCGTTTTTGTGGGTTTGATCCTTGAGGGGTCTATACCCATTATGCGCACTGTGTCCTGATAAAGCAGGTTCAGGCTGCTACCGCCATCCATAAGGACTCGAGTGAGGTGAAATCCGTCAATGATTAGGTCTAGGACCAGTGCGGCGAATTTGCCATGATGGATACTAGTGGGGTGGTCCCTGCGATCGAAGGTGATCGGACAGGAGGACCAAGGGTTGAACTTTGGGGCGACTAGCTCCAACGCATATACGTCCCTGAGCGCACGCTTCCGCTCCCTCTTGGGGATGTGGGTTGCGTATATCATGTTCTCCGTCCGCACTTGCGGGGGAAACCTCTTCTGTCCTCCGGTGTGCGGCTGTCGGGGCTCCTCCTCGTCATCGCTATGCGGCTCCTTGTCCTTGTTTTCGGCAATTAACTTGCCGGCCTGCTTGAACACCCAACAATCCCTGTTGGTGTGATTGGCTGGCTTGTTTGGGGTGCCGTGTATTTGACACGAGCGATCGAGTATACGGTCCAAGCTGGACGGACCCGGCGTACTTTGTTTGAATGGCTTTTTCCGCTGACCGTGTTTAGAGCCTTTGAATCCGGCATTGACTGCCGTATCCTCGGTATTTTCGCCGTTAATGCGGCGCTTATGTTTGTTGCGACATGACCTGCTATTGCCGTCCTTGGTATCGGAGGTACCATGGTTCTTTGATATGTTATTACTGCGAGCCAGCCAGCTGTCTTCTCCCGCACAAAAGCGGGTCATGAGCGTCGTGAGAGGTGCCATAGATTTCGGCTTTTCCTGACCAAGGTGCTGGGCTAGCCACTCATCTCAGATGTAGTGTTTGAAAGCCGCTAAGGCCTCTGCATCCGGACAGTCGATGATTTGATTTTTTTTCTTTGTAAGGAACCGAGTCCAGAATTGCTTGGCCGACTCTTCTGGCTGCTGAATTATGTGGCTCAAGTCATCGGTGTCTGGTGGTCGCACATAAGTGCCCTGAAAGTTGTCGAGGAATGCGGCTTCCAGATCTTCCCAACAGCTAATGGAGTCCGCTGGCAAGCTGTTAAGCCAATGCCGCGCTGGTCCTTTGAGCTTTAGTGGGAGGTATTTGATGGCGTGTAAGTCATCACTGCGGGCTATGTGCATGTGGAGGAGGAAATCGTCGATCCATACTGCGGGATCTGTTGTGCCGTCGTATGATTCAATATTTACAGGTTTGAAACCTTCTGGGAATTGATAATCCATTACTTCGTCTGTGAAGCATAAGGGGTGTGCGGCGCCTCTGTATTGGGCTATATCGCGACGCAGCTCGAATGGGTCTTGCCCGCTGTGCTCGGCCCGGCCGGATTTGTTTTTACTGTATCCGGCGTGACGTTTATTGTCTCCCAGAGTTGTGAGCCCTCGTGATCCGTAGATCGATCTTGCATGCTTTGCTTTGTCCTCCAATATGTCTCGCAGGTCTGGCATATCTCCCCATGCCTTTTATTTGAATGGCGTCGGGGTGGAGGCTGAGTTTTTGGCTGGAATGCCTCTCTATCGCGGCCACGAGGTGGCCGATCAGCCGTATAATACGCTTCTTCCTCCAGTCGGGGTAGTAGGCTGCACTTTGGGTAATTCTTGGAGGGGTGCTCGAGTTTATATTCCTCGGCCGCGAGGACTTCAGTCCATCTATCAGCTAGCAGATCTTGATCAGCTTGAAGTTGCTGCTGCTTTTTCTTCAGGCTATTTGCCGTGGCCATAAGCCGACGCTTGAAGCGCTCTAGTTCGACGGGATCCTTTGGTACGGTGAATTCATCGTCGCCGAGGCTTTGCCTCGTCTTCGGAGGGGGGCATGTAATTGTCATCCTCCTCCTCTCCGTCTGCCGCTCTCTCAGGAGGGCTGGCTCCTCCATCCTCCTGCTCTAAATCTTGCTGGAGGGGATTCTTGTTGTCTTCGGCACTATCCGGAGTGTTATTATCTCCTGTGCCGGTATCACCACTTTTGCTTTGGTAGGACTTAGAGCAGCGCCGCTGACGTCGGTGCTTGGGTTGCTTCTTGGAGGGGTCATCCTCCGTTATCTCGTTGCCATTGCCTTCTTTGGGTGTATCCACCATGTATATGTCATATGACGAGGTGGCTTTCCAGTGCCCTATAGGCACTGGTTCATGTTCGTCTCCTACATCATCATCCATACCGTCGATGTCTTCGGAGTCGAAGTCGAGCATGTCGGTTAAATCATCGAAAGTGGCTACGAAGTGGGTGGTGGGTGGGCGTCGAATTTCTTCGTCGTCCGCATCCCAATCCTGTTGGCCATAGTCCGGCCAGGGTTCTCCTGACAAAGAGAGAGACTTTAGTGAATTTAGAATGTCGCCGAAGGGCGAGTGCTCAAAGATATCCGCGGCGGTGAATTCCATGATCGGCACCCACTCAGATTCGATTGGCAGGGGCGCGGACGGTTCGGAGTCCAGAAAAGAGTCCGACACCTTGGAGTCACGGGCTTCGCAGAGGATTAGGCTGGTGTTCGGCTCGATAGTCGTTGAGACTGCAGCCCTGAGGCGGTGTCTAGCCACCCGTCCTCGATTGGCGCAGTTGGCTCCGAGCTAAGGGTCGGAGCTGATGCGGGCGCGGCCTCTGGGGTACTGTTCGGCGACAGAGCTAGGTCATACCCGTTGTGACAGTGCAGCGCGCCCGGCTGTGGCTCGAATCCGTCAAAGATCAAGTCTCCGCGGATGTCGGCCGTGTAGTTCAAACTTCCAAATCTGACCTGATGGCCAGGGGCGTAGCTTTCAATCTGCTCCAGATGGCCAAGCGAATTAGCCCGCAGTGCAAAGCCGCCGAACACGAAGATCTGTCCGGGGAGAAAGGTCTCACCCTGGACCGCATCGTTGTTGATGAGCGGAGGAGCCATCGGGCCTAAAGGTGATAACACAGAGGAACTCTCAATGAAAGCACCAATGTCGGTGTCAAAACCGGCGGATCTCGGGTAGGGGGTCCCGAACTGTGCGTCTAGGCCGGATGGTAACAGGAGGCAGGGGACACAATGTTTTACCCAGGTTCGGGCCCTCTTGATGGAGGTAAAACCCTACGTCATGCTTGATTAATATTGATGATATGGGTAGTACAAGAGTAGATCTACCACGAGATCAGAGAGGCTAAACCCTAGAAGCTAGCCTATGGTATGATTGTATGTTGTCCTACGGACTAAAACCCTCCGGTTTATATAGACACCGGAGAGGGTTAGGGTTACACAAGGTCGGTTACAAAGGAGGAGATATCCATATCCGTATTGCCTAGCTTGCCTTCCACGCCAAGTAGAGTCCTATCCGGACACGAGACGAAGTCTTCAATCTTGTATCTTCATAGTCTAACAGACCGGCCAAAGGATATAATCCGGCTGTTCGGAGACCCCCTAATCTAGGACTCCCTCAGTGGGTGACAGCGGCGATTGGCATTTTGATGGAGGAGACAAGGAGGGTGAGGACTCTAGCAGTGGTGAGGAGGTCGACTCTCCACCTCGCTCGGAAAGACGCTCCAAGAAGAGGCAGGACCCAGCAAGTGTTCGTGGCAAAGTGACTGAACCGACTGGATAGACCTCAAAGCTCACTCGAACATCTTCTCCTGTGCCGACTGAGAAAGCTCCGAAGCAACCCAAAGTCGCGCCATCGAAGCCCCAGAAGGCCTTGCCCAAGATTAAAGTGGCCGTCCCCATTGCTTCTGGGTAATTATTGTGCTCGACCTCTTAGTTTTTGCATGACTCAATCTTCGGCTCACTTTCCTATTTTGATCAAGTGAATTATGAAATTTGCAGTGCTGCTACCCCTGGGACTTCTATTTATAAAGATGATGATGAGGAGGAGATGGAAGACGTGGTCACTTCAAACGCGGGTATAATTCTTGACATCTTGTCTTTACTTTATTAGCCACTTTTTCGGTCGACTGAACTGTTGCAATTAATTGCTTTGCAACTCCACCCAATGTTATTGAACTTCAAGATGACGACGAAGATGTGCCACAGAGACCCATGGGAAGGAGGGGCAGGACTTCAAGCATGAAGGCACCAGCTAGCAAGACGTCCCAATCGACGCCGGCGACGGAACCAGTGATTGAGCAGTCTGGAGACCTCAACTGGGCTTCTGTTACTTTTGTCGTTCCAGTGTCGAGTGTCGAGTGAACGCCCTTCATCGGCGACTGCACAAGTTCTTGTTTCGTTTGTACAACACCACGCCCCAGATCCTCAAGCTACTGCGACTGTTCCCCCGTCTCCGTTGTTCATCACCCATCACGTTCCAGAGGACCAAGCAAGCGCTGCTAAGGAAGCTATACGCCAAGCAGGCCTGATGATGGAGCAGATGAAGACGGTGCATGAGACCAGCCAAGCTGCCTATGATGCCAGTGCAGCCCTCCAAGCCAATGTCCAGGTTAGTTGGTTTCTGACTGATCTCCTAGCTTGACGCTTGTTCTGTTAGGATATGCTACCTGAAAACTTTCATTGTGCATCCATTTGTCAGTATGGACTTCGCATCTGTACTCCCACTGGGTGTTTCAATTTATGTTGAGTAGTTTTTCCAATTGAGTCGACTAGGTTGTGTCGATTGTAACTTTGGACTAGTGGGGGCACGCATAGTACACCCACTGGGTGTAGTCCCCGATGCTGCCATCGAATGTGTGATTCAATGGGGGTCTTGATAAAAATATCTTGTTCTTCAGTTCTTCCACTCGGTCTGGGCGGACCATGTCGAGTGGAACCTGAGCCAGTGGGGGCACGCTGAGTGCACCCACTGGGTGTAGTCCCCTAGACCGCAATCGACTGCGGGCAATCGGTTGTGGTCTCAGAATAACTGTTGCTTCTTTTTTTTTGAGCGACTGGACTGACCAAGTCGAGTACCAGTGGGGCACGCCAAGTGCACCCACTGGGTGTAGTCCCCGAGACTACTGTTGAATGTCTGATTCTGCAGTGGTCTTAGAATTCTTTTCACTCGGAAGCGAATAATCTTTGATTCTGTCCACTGATATATCTTTTTACTAACTTCAGAAATCCTGTGAGCTCATATCCCAATTTGCTGAATTCGAGAGGAAGCTGTAACGACCCGAATTTGGTAGAATCCAAGTCTTTGTGCTTACTGTGCTATCCCTGGATCATAGCTAGCACACACAGTAACAAAAATGAATATCAATAAGACATACATCATTCTACTACAACGGTAGATCCAGATATATATAAATCATACCTTAGGCACAACTCAAGCTGGCAGATACTACAACGGAATAATACGTAGTCACTAAGTTAGGCTCCATCGACGCCACTGGGCTCGTTGAGTGTAGACCATAACCCTGTCGTCTCTTAATCTGTCAAGATCTGCACATGACAGGTGCAGGTGAGTACATGGAATGTACTCGCAAGTTGCAAAGGAAAGTTTAACAGAATATATATGCAGCGTAAGAATTGTGGAGGTTTCATTTGCGTAAAGCCAATTTTCTCATATACTAAATTTTATAAACTACTTTGGAATAGAAATAATTTTTAGTATAAAAAGTAGGAGTGAGACACTTGGATATACGCACCACTGCTCAATCTCCAAAATAGTTTTAAAACATAGACAAGGTTGAGGTGAAACACATTCACTGTGCTCATTCCTCAACTTTAACCCTTAAAACAGATTTTTAGAAAAAGAGAGGGGAGATTCTTCTTCAGTCCAAGTCTTCAGTTGCTCAAAATTGCCCATAACCGGGGCACGGCTAATCGATCAGGTTTAACCCTCTGCAGAGGTCGTACACGTTCCCCGCATGACACAACCAACCCCGTTTATCGTTACACACTTGGGTGTATGACTAGGAGGAGGTTGTGACGAAGCCTTTCCATAACAGCCCCCTATACCACCAAGCCGCCCGCAACTTCAGCACGAAGGCCTCTCTCCGATGGCGGTCCTGGGGTAGGGTTTCCCGTTAGTACTAAGCTAAGCCAGAGCCCATAGTAGCATGTGGCTGTACTGGAAGCTACATCAAACTGTACTTGGAAGATCTCGGTCCCCTGGACGACAATCCCCACCAAAAACCTGTGTGCAAGACCCCAGTCGGGCGCATTCACTGCAAGACCCCGATGAGCGCAATCACTTGTAGAGGCTCCCATCAATACCATTCCACCCACGGAGTAGAAGTAAAATAATATATAGGTGTTCTTTCAAAAGTTTTCACAAAATGTTGCCCCAAAGGAGGGCAGGTTTAGAGGTTTAAAATAATTTTTTTTTCATCCCACCCAATTTATGCAAGCGTGGCCAAGCGTGTTTACAAGTCTTGAACCTATGGCGCTAGTAATAATACTTTGTAAAACTTTTGTAAAACATGCATAGTATTTAAATTCAAAGAGATATACATAATATAAAAATATAGGTCAGAGCATGATCAAATTTGCAACTTGCCTGATTCTTGAAGTTGATATATTCTACTTCGAGTCGTCTCTCCTTCACCTTACGATATATCTAACGATACAAGAAAATAATTTAACACACAACAATTGCAAATGAAGATCCAAATAAAAAAATACAAATTCACAATAAATACATTCGTAGGATAATTAGCACGACGTGGCTATGGTTTGAGATAGAATCAAGTTTGGTCTTAAACAAGACATGACATAGTCATATCCTAGGGTTGGATCAAGTGATACTAAGTGAAGATCTTGGTTTGATATAGAAGATGGATTGTGAGACAAATTCTATCATGAGATTATTCGGAATATTTGACTTGGGTTAAATAAAACAGGCATGGCATAAGTTTCGAGATAAAAGGATTAAATCCTTAATCTTGTAACTTCAAAGTTTTGTGGTGATATCGAATGACCAGAGAGGTCTCATCTATCTAAGGATTTCTACTGAAGAATCAAATTCAATCTAATAAAGTTATTAAATTATGATTAAAGAAAGTCAAATTAAGGTGATGATGTTAAAACAGTGACTAAACATCATTGAAAAAAATTATTCTATGAGTTCTAACAGAATGGTGAGGTCCTAAGGCCCAATTTCATATATAAAACATTTTTATATGAATTACAGAATAAAAGATATAGTAAAAATACTCATCTTAACATTTAAATCAAAACTAAATTTTAATTTGCGCAAAAATGAGATTTTATAATTTCATAAAAATGTACAGGTTTCATCGAATCCGGGGATATCTTATTTGTGAAAATCGGACATACGGTTTGGGAGATATGAATTTCCGAAGTTTGATATTTTTCTGAATAAAAGAATTACGGGATTTAGAGAGAGCTCACCGGAGTTGGTCGCCGGAGTTGGGGAAGAAGGTCGCCGGAGTTGTGGAAGAAACTCCGTGACGTCAAGTAGAAGGAGGACGGCGAAGATGTCGATGAGGGAAGTCCGTTGGGCAATGTCCCGGACTCGGTCTAGTCCCGTGGCGGCGTGGGGCGGCCGCCGGAGCTGCTGAACTCCGACGAGCAATTGATCGGGATGGGGAGGGAGATAGCTCCCGAAAGAAGAGGGCTTCGAACAAGGAGAACCTGGGAGACTCCTTGGGCTTTTATAGAGGGTCAGGGGGAGCCAGAGAAGAGCGAGGCATCGTCGGATTTAAGGGCGTTAATGGCAGCAGTTACCTATGGTTCTAATGGCCATTAGGGGGGGATTAGGGCGCACTAATGGAGGGGAGGGGTCGAGGAAGGAGAGGGGAACCGGTTCTGGAGGTTAGTGGGTTGGGAGAGGAAGAGGAGGGAAGGAAGAGGTGGAGGCGCCATGGATGTAGCCTCTGTTCGTGTTCCTGTGAACATGAACGAGGAGGAAGAAGAAGCGTGCATATGGGCCTTAGTGAAAGAAATTGGCCCAAAGGAAAAAGGCAAGGAAAGAAAAAAAATACAAAAACAAGGTGGGCTGTACTGTGCTGCTGTCTCGCGCCTGTCCGAGATTTTGAGAGAGAAATATACTGGGTCAAGCTAGATAGTTTAGGAATTAGGATTGAAATATAATTACGTACATAAATACGTGCACAAAAAGTTACTTAAAAAAATAATAAAAATGTTTACATTAGTTCCAACATTATTTAGAGTCCAAGAAAATTAGTCTCCCAATTTAATAAAATTAAGTTTGTTCACAAACTACCCTTCACACTTTATGGACATAATTGAAATAATCAAAAATTCAGTTTAGAGTTCTGCAAATTCACGAAATGATAATTATGCAGTACTAAATATTTCCAAATATATTTTGGAGAAGTCACATTATCTCCTCTCATTAAATTTGTTGGAAATATTTAAATGGCATTAAAATTTCAAATGAGATCCAATTTCTAATGGAACTCCAAAATTCAAGGAACTTCAAATGATTTTTTTTATCCACCACATTTGAGAAAGTCATTTTATTCTCACTCCATTTTTATTTGCGGTTTCAAAATATTTCGTATGTGTCCAAAAGAAAAGCAATTGGGTGAAATATTTGAAACAAGAATCAAAAGGTTTTAATTTCCCATGAAAATCGTAGCAATTCACTCAATAATATCTTATTATTAACATTCCAAAATTTGGAAAATTTTGGGATGTTACAAACTACCACCCTTAAAAGAAATCTCGTCCTCGAGATTTGCAGGGGCTAGCAAGAAATAGGTTAGGGTTTGGGTTCCTTGGGTTACTTCCTCGGGGTTTGGTCATAGCAGCTGCAGGTTTGTGGTTTATCCTTTTCGCTACTTGTCCTGAGGGAACATCTTCTGTTATATATAAGTCTTGCCTTCTAGTTAACATTCCTGTGTCTGAGACTCTTGGCACCATTCTTGAGTCCTCACCGATCTGTCGTATGACCCAATTATCATTCCAGGGTGTTCGGAAACTACCACCCTTAAAAACAAACTTGTGGGGGTTCCATAATTTCTTAATTCGATGATGGTTCTTCCTCGAGTTTCTGTGGTTTAGAACTGGGCTTTCCTCAAAAGAAAAAAGTCTTTGTCATAATCCATAGACACCAAAACTACTACCGAGACTCTCATGGTGGTCGAAAGCTTCTAATAGAACTCCTTCATGTTCCTTCCTTACCATACCATCTATGTTAGGCATGAGAGCCTATCTATAAGGGTAATACGTCTTACCATTCTATGGTTTTAGGCTTGCGCAACAACACTCTTCTTAGGATTCAAGTCTCTCCGGTTTACCAATCACACATAGGAAAGTATATAATAAGAGTCTTCAGTATGGGGGCCAATCCATCCCGTACTCAAATCATTACTTCATATGTAGACAGGTGAACCGCATGTTCTAGCACTCGGTCTTCCTCACTCCGCTTAAGAGGTCTTCACCTGCAACCTAGTAAAACACTTTTGGGTGATGTTGACTATACATTCGTGTTATAACTTACATCCGAGAAATAGCAGAACTTTTGTGTGCCAGAGTTGCATTCTCCTTATAATAGATTCCTTATTACATCCTTTAACCTCTCGTACAACTTCGAGTTCAAAATAGATTATTACAAGTGCTGCCATCCACATGGATTGGTATGGTCAAGCGTGTAAATCCAACATTATTCCTTATTCCTTCGTAAGAAGTTTAGTCCAGCTAAAAACGTGCGATGTAGTCCTTGAACTCTTTAATCCTATGCTCCTTCACGGCAGCCATGAACTTCATGTCCATCAGCTCAGCATATACTTCCCACAAATACTCTTGGGCATGACAGAGTCTGGATTCAAGGATTTCCCCAATCTGACGTATGGCTTCCATGGCAGCTTCACGAACAGAGTCGAAGAAGGTGGTTTGAGGTACTCGGGAAATGAAAAAGTATTGCCCAGTAGTCTTTGGACAAACTCCTTTTTCACGGAAGAGGTGTACTTCCACGTACCAAAGTTCCACTCCATTTTCAATGAAGGATAACCCTTGTAGACAGCATCTCCTTCAAGGTGAATATGTCCCATCATATCCTTCAAGATCTTTGGAAAATCATGGTCACTAGTCAAAGTTATGATCATTTCTGGGCCCTTGTGGAATGACTCGTAAAGGGTTGCTCAGGGAGTCCTGGATTAGGGGGTGTTCGGGTAGCCGGACTATACCTTCAGCCGGACTCCTGGATTATGAAGATACAAGATTGAAGACTTCGTCCCGTGTCCGGATGGGACTTTCCTTGGCGTGGAAGGCAAGCTTGGCGACGCGATATTCAAGATCTCCTACCATTGTAACCGACTCTGTGTAACCCTAACCCTATCCGGTGTCTATATAAACCGGAGGGTTGTAGTCCGTAGGATAGAATCAACTCCATACACAACAATCATTCCATAGGCTAGCTTCTAGGGTTTAGCCTCCTTGATCTCGTGGTAGATCTACTCTTGTACTACCCATATCATCAATATTAATCAAGCAGGAGTAGGGTTTTACCTCCATCGAGAGGGCCTGAACCTGGGTAAAACAAAGTGTCCCCTGTCTCCTATTACCATCCGGCCTAGACGCACAGTTCGGGACCCCCTACCCGAGATCCGCCGGTTTTGACACCAACATTGGTGCTTTCATTGAGAGTTCTTCTGTGTCGTCGCCCTTGGGCCCGATGGCTCCTTCGATCATCAACAACGATGCAGTCCAGGTTGAGACTCTTCTCCCCGGACAGATCTTAGTCATCGGCGGCTTCGCACTGTGGGCCAATTCGCTTGGCCACCTTGAGCAGATCGAAAGCTACGCCCCTGGCCATCAGGCCAGGCTTGGAAGCCTAAAGTACATGGCTGACACCCACGGGGACTTGATCTTCGACGGATTCAAGCCACAGCCAAGCGTGCCGCACTGTCTCGATGGGCATGATATAGCTTTGCCGCTGAACAGCGCTTTGGAGGCCGCACACGCTCCGGTTCCAACCATTGATTCGGAGCCCACTGCGCCAATCGAGGATGAGCGGTTGGACGTCACCTCAGGGGCTGCGATCCTAAAAGCGATCGAGCCAAACGCTAGCCCCGCACTCGGCACAACCCATGACTCCAAGGGTCCGGACTCCACCCCGGACTACGAACCCCCGCGCCCCTGCTAATCGAATCCGATCAGGCGCCGATGATGGAGTTCACCGCCGCAGACATCTTTCAGCACTCGCCCTTCGGCGACATCCTGAATTCTCTAAAGTCTCTCTCGTTGTCAGGAGAGCTCTGGCCGGACTACGGTCAGCAAAGTTGGGATGCGGACGACGAAGAAATCCAAAACCCACCCACCACCCACTTTATAGCCACTGTCGATGATTTAACCGACATGCCCGACTTCGGCTTCGAACACATCGACAGCATGGATGACGATGGAGGAGATACCGACGAACCAACGCACATTGGGCATTGGACAGCCACCTCATCTCACGATGTATACATGGTGGACACCCCTAAGGGAGACGACAACGAGGAAAAAGGGGAGGAGACGAGAGATCGTCCCCCCGAAAAGCAATCAAGGCGTCGGCGTAAACGCCGACCCAAGCCCCGCCTCGACACAAACCCAGCTATAGAGCAGGACGAGCCGGTAAACGACGGGTAGGCCTTAGAGCAACCGTCCAAACAGGGAAACACTGATAGAGAAAACGAACATCCCTCCTCTGGCGAAAACGGCATTCCAGATGACCGCACGCCGAATAAACTCATGGAGCAGAAGAATCTCCATGAGAGGCTTGTTTCAACTGCACACAGCCTAAAAAAGCAGAAACGGAAGCTAAAAACAGCGGAAGACGCACTCCGGATCAGATGGAGCAAGGTAATCAATGCCACAGATAAGTACGGCGACAGTCGCCGCACTAGAAGCTATCCGAAAAGAAAGCTACTGCCTGAATTCGACGAAGAATCCCTAGAGCCCTCGCATTCGGAAAATGAAAAAGCCACACGGTCGGATGGACGACCCCATAAAACGACAAGCGGCGCCGCACCTAAATCGGCATGCGACCCACTTAAGGATTCGCATCATGGCCCAGTCAGGTTCATTTATGGGCCAAGAAAGCAAGCTCTCGTAAGCAACGCTATGAAGCCATCATCAGAATCCGGCATACCCAAATACAGGGGTGCCGCACACCCCCTATGTTTCACCGATGAGGTCCTGGAGTATGAATTCCCAGAAGGATTCAAACCCGTAAACATAGAGGCATATGATGGAACAACAGACCCTGGAGTCTGGATCGAGGACTATATCCTCCACATACACATGGCTAGAGGAGATGACCTCCACGCCATAAAATATCTACCCCTTAAGCTTAAAGGGCCAGCCCGACATTGGCTTAAAAGCCTTCCAGAAAACACAATTGGAAGCTGGGAAGAACTCGAGGATGCCTTCCGAGCAAACTTTCAAGGGACCTATGTCCGTCCTACGGATGCAGACGATCTTAGTCACATAACTCAACAACCCGGAGAATCAGCTCGGCAGTTCTGGAATAAATTCCTCACTAAAAAGAATCAGATAGTCGACTGTCCGGACGCCGAAGCCTTAGCAGCTTTCAGGCATAACGTCCGAGACAAATGGCTCGCCAGACACCTCGGCCAAGAAAAACCAAGAACAATGGCCGCACTTACAAGCCTCATGACCCGCTTTTGTGCAGGGGAGGACAGCTGGCTGGCAAGGTGCAGCCCCAGCGACCCAAGTACATCCGAAACCAGGGATGGAAACAGAAGACCGCAACGTAACAAAGATCGTCGCCGGACTAAGGACAAAAGTCCAAAGAGCACGGCAGTCAACGCCGGATTCAAAAGCTCACGACAAAATCAGGAAAAATCGCTCCCCCAGGATAACAGGGACGATCCATCCAGCCTAAATAAAATCCTGGACAGGATATGTCAGATACATAGTACTCCCGCGAAGCCTGCGAACCATACCCACAGAGACTGTTGGGTCTACAAACAATCCGGCAGACTCAATGCCGAACACAAGGGGCTCGACACACCAAGCGAAGACGAGGACGAACCCCAACAGCAGAGCACCAGGAAACAAAAGAACTTCCCGCAAGAAGTAAAAACAGTGAACTCACTTCACATAACAAAACGTGCGGTGCCCGTAAGGGTACGCACCACACGACCCATCCCCAAAGGATCCTGCCACTGGTTGTCAAAGCCGATCGCCTTCGATCAGCTAGATTATTCTAGGAATATCAAGAATGCAGGATGGACTGCCTTGATACTCGATCCAATAATTGGCGGACTCAAGTTTTCAAATGTCCTTATGGACGGCGGCAGCGGACTAAACCTGATATATCAGGATACAATACAGCACATGGGGATAAACCCAGCAAGAATCCGTCGCAGCAAAACCTCCTTTCAAGGTTGTACGGGTTTTCTCCAGCTCACAGTCACATCCGGCTCTGCCGATAACCTCCGATGCGAAAAGCTAACCTTCTACGTCGTCCCATTCTCCAGCCGCTATCAAGCACTACTGGGACGCGAAGCTTTCGCTCGATTTAACGCAATACCGCATTATGCATCTCTTACGCTTAAGATGCCCGGTCCACGGGGCATCATCTCTTTGATGGGAAAACACTAAAGTGCACCTCCCCAAGCGGAGGACAGTGCGGCCGCTTTAACAGCCCCACAACAAAATGGCCTCACCAGCCAAAAAACTCCAAAATAGGTCATTTAAAGACCACGAACGCGGATAGACGAGTTCGGTGCAAAATCATCATTGATGTAGGCCTAGAAGCCATATACCCCCGCACAAGGGGCTCAACGCATATACAATAAGAGACAATAAAGCTCAAACTTCCATATCTTACTTTATATTTTACTTATTTTTAACTTTTCTGGCACGACCCAAACTCAGTTCCTCTCTTTTACAGATGAACGTCGTGCGGCGCCCGTCTAGGATACGGCACAACGGAGACACAGGCGCAGACGTGCAGTAGGGACCCGTCCTAAAGGATTCTTTTTAGATTAAGACCCTGCGTAAACCTTTTTTACTGTCTCTTGTTGCTACACCTCCTCTGGTTTTTTCTTTCCAGTATAACCAAGGAGGAGGCTGGCGTCTTGGCATGTGGCTACGTCAGAATTTTTGCGCGTACCTGGACACTAGGGGCTTTTTTAATGAAGAGTGTTGTTTGGCCCGCACTCATAAAGACCGAACGCCTTAGGGAGTGTTCGGCGTCGCGAGTTTTGGCATTATATGCATCAGCTCCGAATCATGTCTTTGGTCAAATGTTGGGTTGCCCGGCTCCTGAGTTCGGCTACCTTACGTTCCGCTCTATCGGCTAAGGTAGCACCAGGAGAACTACTGCGATTGTGCCCTCGGTTCGGCCAGGGCGAGCACCTCAGTAGGGAAAGCCGAAAACTGACTGTCATGATGTAGCGTGAGACTGGTCAGCCACTTGATGACCTATCGGATCTATCGGATTCCTCCGCTTTAACGAAGGGCTGCTTCCCGGTCAGGCACATACGCGCCCCGAATTCGGACGAGCGCAGTTGCCACCAAGGAGCTACCTAAAGAATCTGATTTTCAAATTCCTATGGCTAAGTGAAAGTGTTAAAGCATTATAGTCCGGTTGCCTGGCCCGCTGCGCTATCACCTCCTTTGTAGGACCAAGACGTTGGGTTAAGTGTGAAAATGCGTCTTCTGCGAGCACCCCCGCACTATGTGCGTGGGGGCTGAAGCCAACGACTGCCATTTTTCAGATTCTATACATACATATATATATATATATATATATATATATATCTTAAAACGGCCGCATAGAAGGTGTTTACAATACTTGAGGCACAAGTATAAAAAAGGCCACTACAGTTTATCAAAATATTACTTTATAATTACATATGCTATCATAACATAGCATCTTTCGGGCACTGCGTCTCTATTACACGAGCGCCTTCAAGAACTTCCTGAAAATAGTGCTCGGAGGGTACTCGGCTTTGGTCCGAGTCTCGGGACGCAACAACAGTGGTATCCATCTCTGCCCAGTATGTCTTAACACGGGCTAGAGCCATCCTCGCGCCCTCTATGCATGCTGACCTTTTAATCACATTTATACGCGGCACCACGTCAAGAAATCGCTGCACCAAGCTGAAATAACTCTTCGGCTCCGAACTCCCCGGCCACAGGTGACCCACGACGTACTTCATGGCAAGTCCGGACAACCTATTCAGTTCGGCCCATTGAGCCAAACGATCATCCACTGCCAGTGGACGCTCTGGATTGTGAAACTGCGACCAGAAAAGCCTTTCCACTTCGCGATCTTTCTGATCTCGAAGTGTTCGGTCGCATCAGCAGCACTCGCTGCCAAATTCAGATAGGTGTCCTCCACACTCCACGTCCGGTCCAACAGAGCAAACTTCGGATCACAAACCTTCCTTCGCAGCATAAAGGGCTTTCCAGCCACAATCTATTCGGCCTGACGCAGCTCCTCCTTCGCAGCTCTCATCGCAGAGTGCGCGTCCTTGGCATTGGCGATGGCCTTCTCTAAGACCGTCTGTTTCGCCTGGTCTTCTTTATCAAGAAGCCTGCAACGGTCGGTAGCGCTTTTTAACTTTTTGGGCATCTCGGCCATCTCCTCTTTGCTTCGGTAATGAGCAGCCTGTTCGGCTCTCAGCTCTTCAAGGGCCTTCTGGGCAGCCGCATCGCTTTTTCTGGCTTGCTCCTTAGCTCGGGCAAGTCCTTCCCTAAGATTCTCCACGGCGGCCGTACCATCTGCATCAAGCAGACACATTGTAAGACACTGGCATGAAGCTCCTCTTACCTGGCGTCGCCCGAAGAATTACGTACCTTGAGCCTCATCAAGCCGCTTATTGACAAGCGCGATGTCGGCATCTACCACGTCCAGTTGCCGCTTTAGTTCGGCAAATTCATCAGTTCGGCTCGATTCCGAACACCCCGCCACCTAAATTCAAAGGCGACATCTTAGACCTGGGATTATGATCCTCCGCGCGTCGTCATTTCTTGACAACGCGCCGAGTCTCAGGGGCTACTATCTACACAGGGCGCATCTTACTTATGCGCAACTGACAAACGTGTACATCATCTAACATACCTCAAAACCCGTCAGCAAGCTTTTGACGGCCTCATGCAATCCGTCTTCTGCGGATGAAATCCTTTCAATCACCGTGCCCATCAATGCACGGTGCTCCTCTGAGATAGAAGCTCGCCCCAGCAAAATCTTTAGTTCCTCCAGCCGAGCACCAGACGATGTCGGACTTGTCCTATGGCCTCTTTCGAAGGCCGGACGCGGAGAACTTTGGGGGGCCGCACTGCCACCTTCCGCCCCTGCCGGATTCGGAGAAACCCTCCGCGACGACACCTCGGGGTCGCCCGCCTCGCTAGGCGGCACGGCAGGGGGAGGCGTCCCGCTCTCCATCATCTCCGGAAGAAGATCCCCCGAAGACGAGCTCTGCTGAGAAGGGCTGAGGTCCGAGCTACAAGGTAAAATTTCGGTTAATCTTCTCAGATATAAATCAAAGATTTCTCTCGTCCCTCAAAAGGAAAACTTCTCTCTACTTACGGCTCGCTGGAGGGCTGATCCCCTTGAGGGCATAGTCCGGCCGAGGAATTCTCCGGCGCCGGACCCTCTGACGAGGATTTTCTCCCCCGTTTCAAGACCATGGTTTCCGGGTCGTCAGAGGCGGCTCTCTTCTTCCCCTTGGGAGAGGAATTGTCGGTTCCTCCCTTCGGGGCAGCCTCCTTTGAGGAGGCCATAGCTTCCTTGTCCTCCCCCTCCAAAGGCATTATCTCCAGCATCCTGACCAGCACGGTATCCGGTCTGGTTTCAGGAAGGGGAGCCGGACACCTGATCAGCTTTGCCTTCGCTATCCACTCCTGTTTAAAAAGATGGCTCTTTTAGGGGCAAGTTTATGACAATTATACGGATAGGAAGTCCGGGCACAAGGTTGCTTACTTGAGTATCCGGGCGATTGCAGGTTAGACCTGCGTCCTCGGTTAAATCCGGACACATCTCTTGTGATCCGAAGAACAGTCTATACATCTCCGCGGGCGTCGCGCCCATGAAGTTCTGGAGAGCTCGCGGTCTCTCCGGATTAAACTCCCACAGGCGAAGGGGGCGACGTTTGCCAGGCAATATTTGGCAAATCAGCATGACCTGCGTCACCTTGACCAGGTTGAGGTCTCCTTCTAAGAGATCCCTAATGCGGCCCTGCAAAAGGGGCACGTCTTTGGATAACCCCCAATCTAATCCTTTGTTAACCCATGACGCTAGCCGTGGTGGGGGACCCGAGCGAAAGGCAGGAGGCGCCACCCACTTGGCGCTCCTGGGAGCGGTGATATAGAACCACTCTCGTTGCCACAAGCCGAGCTCCTCTTGAAAGGAGCCCTCGGGCCATGGAGCATCGGCATTCTTACTTATGACAGCACCTCCGCACTCTGCGTGCCGTCCCTTGATCATCTTCGGCTCCACTCCAAAAGTCTTGAGCCATAATCCAAAGTGAGGAGTAACACGGAGGAATGCTTCGCACACGACGATGAATGAGGAAATGTGGAGGATAGACTCCGGGGCTAAGTCATGAAATTCCAGCCCATAATAAAACAACAGCCCCCTCACGAAGGGATCCATCGGGAAGCCTAACCCCCAAAGGAGGTGAGACATGAACACTGCACTCTCGCCGGGCTGGGGAGTGGGAATAGCCTGCCCTTGAGCAGGCAACCTATGCGGAATTTCGGCAGTCAAGAACTTAGCCTCTCTCATCTTTAGCACGTCCTCCTCCGTCATCCATCGGCCTTGAAGGTCGGAACCGGACATTGTCGAAGGTCCGAAGCGCCTGGAATCTGAAGCCTAGGGTGTTGGAACTTGAGGTGACGGGCGAACTCATTTGAGATTGGAAAAAGGAGTAAGGCCTTGGTCTCTTTATAAGAGGTCGAATACCAAGGGCCCTCCCCGTTACCGTTTGGAACTCGCCTTTAATCGAGAAAAAGTGCTAACGGGCACGATTGGGTTACCCATGTCCATATTGATGAGAATCCCGTGAAAGGGGGGTACACGATCTCTGCTTTGACAAGACGTGCCAAGGAAACCGCCTCGTAAAACATGCTGAGGTGGAAAAGTAAAAACGATTTGAGTAAATGACTTGGCTGTAATGTGATGGTGCATTGCAGAATACGTCAGCAGATTTGATTTGTGTTAATATTATTCTCTCTATGGCAATATGTGGAAACTTATTTTACAGAGCCGGACACTACTCTTGGTGATTACAATCTTCTATGAAGGACTGGGAGGAGGAACCCGCCTTGCAATGCCGAAGACAATTTGCGCGCCGGACTCGTCGTCATTGAAGCCTGGTTCAAGGGCTACTGAGGGAGTCCTGGATTAGGGGGTATTCGGGTAGCCGGACTATACCTTCAGCCGGACTCCTGGATTATGAAGATACAAGATTGAAGACTTCATCCCATGTCCGGATGGGACTTTCCTTGGCGTGGAAGGCAAGCTTGGCGACGCGATATTCAAGATCTCCTACCATTGTAACTGACTCTATGTAACCCTAACCCTATCCGGTGTCTATATAAACCGGAGGGTTGTTGTCCGTAGGACAGAATCAACTCCATACACAAAAATCATACCATAGGCTAGCTTCTAGGGTTTAGCCTCCTTGATCTCGTGGTAGATCTACTCTTGTACTACCCATATCATCAATATTAATCAAGCAGGAGTAGGGTTTTACCTCCATCAAGAGGGCCCGAACCTGGGTAAAACAAAGTGTCCCCTGTCTCCTGTTACCATCCGGCCTAGACGCACAGTTCGGGACCCCCTACCCGAGATCCGCCGGTTTTGACACCGACAGTTGCCATCTGTAGGTGAAAGGAAAGGTAGAGTTCAAAAAAAACAAGGTATGTATCTCCTTCGAAGAAATGTGGTTGTTTCCACGAGGAGACGTTTAGTGGTTGGTTCGTCTATGGTTTAAGGTTCTGGTCTAGGTGAGATAGAGCTTAGTAAGGAAAAGAGATGGACACACACACGCCACAATCAACAACCAACTCATATCTCAATGTTCTTAGCATTTATAACAGGCTCGTTTACTACGGTTTCGTCCTGAAGTCTTGAATCCTTCAGTTCTTGGAAGTCTTCAGTGTGTGATGCTTCACCCGTTTGAAGGTATCCTACCAACCATCCGTAACTTGCACCTCTCAAGGTTGAATTAAATAGTACATACCTACGGAATTCGTATCCTAATAACGCAAGATTTTAAATCATACAACTCAAATGACAACAACATCAAATCAATGGCGAAGAACTCCAATAAAAATCTAAATTTCACTCAAACATTTCATTCACACAATTCCTATGGTACCCTTATCCACATGAGTTCTCATGGTCGGGCACATCACTCGCACTCTTTTGTTTATTTCACAATTCTCATGGTGGGCTTGGACACTATTGAATTATGTGGAATATTCCTTTGTGGTGGTAATCTTCACAACCATCTTGGCCTTGAGTGTCTTCAGTCCTTCTTTAACTTCTTGGATGTAAACCAATATTGGAGACGCCTTTGTTTTAGCATCATTTCCATGAAATAACCTTTCCATGATGTAAACTTCAGTTTCAAGGTCATTGGAGTCTGAGGTTGCCATCTAAGTTTTTGAAAGGAGGCGCAAACTTAGTAAAGAAAACAAGAGGATACGAGAATGCTATTATTACTACTGAAAATATAAGTTGTTCCTATCAAGGTCTTTCTATTTCTAAGCCATTTCTAGGGTCACATCCTACAGTCAACGTATGCTCTGATACCATTTTGTAACGACCCGGATTTGGTAGAATCCAAGTCTCTGTGCTTACTGTGCTATCCCTGGATCATAGCTAGCACACACAGTAACAAAAATGAATATCAGTAAGACATACATCATTCTACTACAATGGTAGATCCAGATATATATAAATCATACCTTAGGCACAACTCAAGCTGGCAGATACTACAGCGGAATAATATGTAGTCACTAAGTTAGGCTCCAACAACGCCACTGGGCTCGTTGAGTGTAGACCATAACCCTATCGTCTCTTAATCTGTCAAGATCTGCACATGACAGGTGCAGGTGAGTACGTGGAATGTACTCACAAGTTGCAAAGGAAAGTTTAGCAGAATATATATGCAGCGTAAGAATTGTGGAGGTTTCATTTGCGTAAAGCCAATTTTCTCATATACTAAATTTTATAAACTACTTTGAAATAGAAATAATTTTTAGTATAAAAAGTAGGAGTGAGACACTTGGATATACGCACCAGTGCTCAATCTCCAAAATAGTTTTAAAACATACACACGGTTGAGGTGAAACACATTCACTGTGCTCATTCCTCAACTTTAACCCTTAAAACAGATTTTTAGAAAAAGAGAGGGGAGATTCTTCTTCAGTCCAAGTCTTCAGTTGCTCAAAATTGCCCGTAACCGGGGGCACGGCTAATCGATCAGGTTTAACCCTCTGCAGAGGTCGTACACGTTCCCCACATGACACAACCAACCCCGTTTATCGTTACACACTTGGGTGTACGACTAGGAGGAGGTTGTGACGAAGCCTTTCCGTAACAGTTGTTGGAAATATGCCCTAGAGGCAATAATAAATTGATTATTATTATATTTCCTTGTTCATGATAATCCTTTATTATCCATGCTAGAATTGTATTGATAGGAATCTCAGATACATGTGTGGATACATAGACAACACCATGTCCCTAGTAAGCCTCTAGTTGACTAGCTCGTTGATCAATAGATGGTTATGGTTTCCTAACCATGGACATTGGATGTCGTTGATAACGGGATCACATCATTAGGAGAATGATGTGATGGACAAGACCTAATCCTAAGCCTAGCACAAGATCATGTAGTTCGTATGCTAAAGCTTTTCTAATGTCAAGTATCATTTCCTTAGACCATGAGATTGTGCAACTCCCGGATACCGTAGGAGTGCTTTGGGTGTGCCAAACGTCACAACGTAACTGGGTGGCTATAAAGGTACACTACAGGTATCCCCGAAAGTGTCTGTTGGGTTGGCACGAATCAAGACTGGGATTTGTCACTCCGTGTGACGGAGAGGTATCTCTGGGCCCACTCGGTAGGACATCATCATAATGTGCACAATGTGATCAAGGAGTTGATCATGGGATGATGTGTTACGGAACGAGTAAAGAGACTTACCGGTAACGAGATTGAACAAGGTATCGGGATACCGACGATCGAATCTCGGGCAAGTATCGTACCGATGGACAAAAGGAATTGCATACGGGATTGATTTAAGTCCTTGACATCGTGGTTCATCCGATGAGATCATCGTGGAACATGTGGGAGCCAACATGGGTATCCAGATCCTGCTATTGGTTATTGACCGGAGAGTCATCTCGGTCATGTCTGCATGTCTCCTGAACCCGTAGGTTCTACACACTTAAGGTTCAATGACGCTAGGGTTATAAAGGAAGTTTGTATGTGGTTACCGAATGTTGTTCGGAGTCCCGGATGAGATCCTGGACGTCACGAGGAGTTCCGGAATAGTCCGGAGGTAAAGATTTATATATGGGAAGTCCTGTTTTGGTCACCGGAAAAGTTTCGGGTTTTATCGGTAACGTACCGGGACCACCGGGAGGGTCCCGGGGGTCCACCAAGTGGGGCCACAAGCCCCGGAGGGCTGCATGGGCCAAGTTGAAGGAAATATGCCCTAGAGGCAATAATAAAGTTATTATTTATTTCCTTATATCATGATAAATGTTTATTATTCATGCTAGAATTGTATTAACCGGAAACATAATACATGTGTGAATACATAGACAAACTTAGTGTCACTAGTATGCCTCTACTTGACTAGCTCGTTAATCAAAGATGGTTATGTTTCCTAACCATGAACAAAGAGTTGTTATTTGATTAACGGGATCACATCATTAGGTGAATGATCCGATTGACATGACCCATTTCATTAGCTTAGCACCCGATCGTTTAGTATGTTGCTATTGCTTTCTTCATGACTTATACATGTTCCTATGACTATGAGATTATGCAACTCCCGTTTGCCGGAGGAACACTTTGTGTGCTACCAAACGTCACAACGTAACTGGGTGATTATAAAGGAGCTCTACAGGTGTCTCCAAAGGTAGATGTTGGGTTGGCGTATTTCGAGAATAGGATTTGTCACTCCGATTGTCGAAGAGGTATCTCTGGGCCCTCTCGGTAATGCACATCACATAATCCTTGCAAGCATTACAACTAATGAGTTAGTTGCGAGATGATGTATTACGGAACGAGTAAAGAGACTTGCCGGTAACGAGATTGAACTAGGTATTGGTTACCGACGATCGAATCTCGGGCAAGTAACATACCGATGACAAAGGGAACAACGTATGTTGTTATGCGGTCTGACCGATAAAGATCTTCGTAGAATATGTAGGAGCCAATATGGGCATCCAGGTCCCGCTATCGGTTATTGACCAGAGACGTGTCTCAGTCATGTCTACATTGTTCTCGAACCGTAGGGTTCGCACGCTTAACGTTACGATGACAGTTATTATGAGTTTATGCATTTTGATGTACCGAAGTTAGTTCAAAGTCCCGGATGTGATCACGGACATGACGAGGAGTCTTGAAATGGTCGAGACATAAATATTGATATATTGGATGACTATATTCGGACACCGAAAGCGTTCCGGAGAAGTTTCGGATAAAACCGGAGCACCGGGAGGTTACCGGAACCCCCCGGGGGGTTAATGGGCCTCATGGGCCTAAAGTGGAGAAGAGGAAGGGGCTGCCAGGGCAGGCCGCGCGCCCCCTCTCCCCCTAGTCCGAATTGGACAAGGAGGGAGGGGCGGCGCCCCCCCTTTCCTCCTCTCCTTCCACCTCTCCTACTTGGACAAGGAAAAGGGGAAGGGAGTCCTACTCCCGGTAGGAGTAGGACTCCTCCTGCGCGCCTCCATAGGGCCGGCCGCACCCCCCCCCCTTGGATCCTTTATATACGGAGGCAAGGGGGCACCCTAGGACACACAAGTTGATCCTCGTGATCGTTCCTTAGCCGTGTGCGGTGCCCCCTGCCACCATATTCCACCTCGATCATACCGTTGTAGTGCTTAGGCGAAGCCCTGCATCGGTAGAACATCATCATCATCACCACGCCGTTGTGCTGACGGAACTCATCCCCGAAGCTTTGCTGGATCGGAGCCCGGGGAGCGTCATCGAGCTGTACGTGTGCTAAGAACTCGGAGGTGCCGGAGTAACGATGCTTGGATCGGTCGGATCGGGAAGACGTACGACTACTTCCTCTACGTTGCGTCAACGCTTCCGCGTCGGTCTACGAGGGTACGTAGACAACACTCTCCCCTCTCGTTGCTATGCATCACCATGATCTTGCGTGTGCATAGGAAATTTTTTGAAATTACTACGTTCCCCAACAGTGGTATCAGAGCCTAGGTTTTATGGTTTGATATTATGTGCACGAGTAGAACACAAGTGAGTTGTGGGTGATATAAGTTATACTGCCTACCAGCATGTCATACTTTGGTTCGGCGGTATTGTTGGATGAAGCGGCCCGGACCGACATTACACGTACGCTTATGCGAGACCGGTTCTCCCGACGTGCTTTGCACAAAGGTGGCTTGCGGGTGACTGTTTCTCCAACTTTAGTTGAACCGAGTATGGCTACGCCCGGTCCTTGCGAAGATTAAAATGGCATCAACTTGACAAACTATCGTTGTGGTTTTGATGCGTAGGTGAGATTGGTTCTTGCTTAAGCCCGTAGCAGCCACGTAAAACTTGCAACAACAAAGTAGAGGACGTCTAACTTGTTTTTGCAGGGCATGTTGTGATGTGATATGGTCAAGACATGATGCTAAATTTTATTGTATGAGATGATCATGTTTTGTAACCGAGTTATCGGCAACTAGCAGGAGCCATATGGTTGTCGCTTTATTGTATGCAATGCAATCGCGATGTAATGCTTTACTTTATCACTAAGCGGTAGCGATGGTCGTGGAAGCATAAGATTGGCGAGACGACAAAGATGCTATGATGGAGATCAAGGTGTCGCGCCGGTGACGATGGTGATCATGACGGTGCTTCGGAGATAGAGATCACAGGCACAAGATGATGATGGCCATATCATATCACTTATATTGATTGCATGTGATGTTTATCTTTTATGCATCTTATCTTGCTTTGATTGACGGTAGCATTATAAGATGATCTCTCACTAATTATCAAGAAGTGTTCTCCCTGAGTATGCACCGTTGCGAAAGTTCTTCGTGCTGAGACACCACGTGATGATCAGGTGTGATAGGCTCTACGTTCAAATACAACGGGTGCAAAACAGTTGCACACGCAGAATACTCAGGTTATACTTGACGAGCCAAGCATATACAGATATGGCCTCGGAACACGGAGACCGAAAGGTCGAGCGTGAATCATATAGTAGATATGGTCAACATAGTGATGTTCACCAATGAAACTACTCCATCTCACGTGATGATCGGACATGGTTTAGTTGATTTGGATCACGTGATCACTTAGAGGATTAGAGGGATGTCTATCTAAGTGGGAGTTCTTAAATAATTTGATTAATTGAACTTGAATTTGTCATGAACTTAGTACCTGATAGTATCTTGCTTGTTTATGTTTGATTGTAGATAGATGGCTCATGTTGTTGTTCCGTTGAATTTTAATGCGTTCCTTGAGAAAGCAAAGTTGAAAGATGATGGTAGCAATTACACGGACTGGGTCCGTAACTTGAGGATTATCCTCATTGCTGCACAGAAGAATTACGTCCTGGAAGCACCGCTGGGTGCCAGGCCTGCTGCTGGAGCAACACCAGATGTTATGAATGTCTGGTAGAGCAAAGCTGATAACTACTCGATAGTTCAGTGTGCCATGCTTTACGGCTTAGAATCGGGACTTCAACGACGTTTTGAACGTCATGGAGCATATGAGATGTTCCAGGAGTTGAAGTTAATATTTCAAGCAAATGCCCGAATTGAGAGATATGAAGTCTCCAATAAGTTCTATAGCTGCAAGATGGAGGAGAACAGTTCTGTCAGTGAGCATATACTCAAAATGTCTGGGTATAATAATCACTTGATTCAGATGGGAGTTAATCTTCCAGATGATTGCGTTATTGACAGAATTCTCCAATCACTGCCACCAAGCTACAAGAGCTTCGTGATGAACTATAATATGCAAGGGATGAACAAGACTATTCCCGAGCTCTTCGCAATGCTGAAAGCTGCGGAGGTAGAAATCAAAAAGGAGCATCAAGTGTTGATGGTCAACAAGACCACTAGTTTCAAGAAAAAGGGCAAAGGGAAGAAGAAGGGGAACTTCAAGAAGAACAGCAAGCAAGTTGCTGCTCAAGAGAAGAAACCCAAGTCTGGACCTAAGCCTGAAACTGAGTGCTTCTACTGCAAGCAGACTGGTCACTGGAAGCGGAACTGCCCCAAGTATTTGGCGGATAAGAAGGATGGCAAGGTGAACAAAGGTATATGTGATATACATGTTATTGATGTGTACCTTACTAATGCTCGCAGTAGCACTTGGGTATTTGATACTGGTTCTGTTGCTAATATTTGCAACTCGAAACAGGGACTACGGATTAAGCGAAGATTGGCTAAGGACGAGGTGACGATGCGCGTGGGAAACGGTTCCAAAGTCGATGTGATCGCGGTCGGCATGCTACCTCTACATCTACCTTCGGGATTAGTATTAGACCTAAATAATTGTTATTTGGTGCCAGCGTTGAGCATGAACATTATATCTGGATCTTGTTTAATGCGAGACGGTTATTCATTTAAATCAGAGAATAATGGTTGTTCTATTTATATGAGTAATATCTTTTATGGTCATGCACCCTTGAAGAGTGATCTATTCTTGTTAAATCTCGATAGTAGTGATACACATATTCATAATGTAGAAGCCAAAAGATGCAGAGTTGATAATGATGGTGCAACTTATTTGTGGCACTGCCGTTTAGGTCATATCGGTGTAAAGCGCATGAAGAAACTCCATACTGATGGACTTTTGGAACCACTTGATTATGAATCACTTGGTACTTGTGAACCGTGCCTCATGGGCAAGATGACTAAAACACCGTTCTCCGGTACTATGGAGAGAGCAACAGATTTGTTGGAAATCATACATACAGATGTATGTGGTCCGATGAATATTGAATCTTGTGGCGGATATCGTTATTTTCTCACCTTCACAGATGACTTAAGCAGATATGGGTATATCTACTTGATGAAACATAAGTCTGAAACATTTGAAAAGTTCAAAGAATTTCAGAGTGAACTTGAAAATCATCGTGACAAGAAAATAAAGTTTCTACGATCTGATCGTGGAGGAGAATATTTGAGTTACGAGTTTGGTGTACATTTGAAAAATTGTGGAATAGTTTCACAACTCACGCCACCCGGAACACCACAGCGTAATGGTGTGTCCGAACGTCGTAATCATACTTTACTAGATATGGTGCGATCTATGATGTCTCTTACTGATTTATCGCTATCATTTTGGGGATACGCTCTAGAGACGGCCGCATTCACGTTAAATAGGGCACCTTCAAAATCTGTTGAGACGATGCCTTATGAACTGTGGTTTGGCAAGAAACCAAAGTTGTCGTTTCTGAAAGTTTGGGGCTGCGATGCTTATGTGAAAAAGCTTCAACCTGATAAGATCGAACCCAAATCGGAGAAATGTGTCTTCATAGGATATCCAAAGGAAACTATTGGATACACCTTCTATCATAGATCCGAAGGCAAGACTTTTGTTGCTAAATTCAGAAACTTTCTGGAGAAGGAGTTTCTCTCGAAAGAAGTGAGTGGGAGGAAAGTAGAACTTGACGAGGTAACTGTACCTACTCCCTTATTGGAAAGTAGTGCATCACAGAAAACTGTTTCAGTGACACCTACACCAGTTAGTGAGGAAGCTAATGATAATGATCATGAAACTTCAGGACAAGATACTACTGAAACTCGTAGATCAACCAGAGTGAGATCCGCGCCAGAGTGGTACGGTAATCATGTTCTGGAAGTCATGCTACTAGATCATGATGACCCTACGAACTATGAAGAAGCAATGGTGAGCCCAGATTCCGCAAAATGGCTTGAAGCCATGAAATCTGAGATGGGATCCATGTATGAGAACAAAGTATGGACTTTGGTTGACTTGCCCGATGATCGGCAAGCAATTGAGAATAAATGGATCTTCAAGAAGAAGA
This sequence comes from Triticum urartu, assembly GCF_056163025.1. Taxonomy (NCBI): domain Eukaryota; kingdom Viridiplantae; phylum Streptophyta; class Magnoliopsida; order Poales; family Poaceae; genus Triticum; species Triticum urartu. The sequence continues at coordinate 491,881,176 of NC_141875.1, read as the reverse complement.
CTGACTCTGACGGTAATATTACTGTCTACAAAGCTCGACTTGTCGCAAAAGGTTTTCGACAAGTTCAAGGGGTTGACTACGATGAAACCTTCTCACCCGTAGCGATGTTTAAGTCTGTCCGAATCATGTCAGAAATTGCCGCATTTTATGATTATGAAATTTGGCAGATGGATGTCGAAACTACATTCCTGAATGGATTTCTGGAAGAAGAGTTGTATATGATGCAACCGGAAGGTTTTGTCGATCCAAAGGGAGCTAACAAAGTGTGCAAGCTCCAGCGATCTATTTATGGACTAGTGCAAGCCTCTCGGAGTTGGAATAAACGCTTTGATAGTGTGATCAAAGCATTTGGTTTTATACAGACTTTCGGAGAAGCCTGTATTTACAAGAAAGTGAGTGGGAGCTCTGTAGCATTTCTGATATTATATGTGGATGACATATTACTGATTGGAAATGATATAGAATTTCTGGATAGCATAAAGGGATACTTGAATAAGAGTTTTTCAATGAAAGACCTCGGTGAAGCTACTTACATATTAGGCATAAAGATCTATAGAGATAGATCAAGACGCTTAATTGGATTTCCACAAAGCACATACCTTGACAAGATTTTGAAAAAGGTTCAAACTGGATCAAGCAAAGAAAGGGTTCTTGCCTGTGTTGCAAGGTGTGAAGTTGAGTCAGACTCAATGCCCGACCACTACAGAAGATAGAGAGAAAATGAAAGATGTTCCCTATGCTTCAGCCATAGGCTCTATCATGTATGCAATGCTGTGTACCAGACCTGATGTGTGCCTTGCTATAAGCTTAGCAGGGAGGTACCAAAGTAATCCAGGAGTGGATCACTGGACAGCGGTCAAGAACATCCTGAAATACCTGAAAAGGACTAAGGATATGTTTCTCGTATATGGAGGTGACAAAGAGCTCATCGTAAAAGGTTACGTTGATGCAAGATTTGACACTGATCCGGACGATTCTAAATCGCAAACCGGATACATGTTTACATTAAACGGTGGAGCTGTTAGTTGGTGCAGTTCTAAACAAAGCGTCATAGCGGGATCTACATGTCAAGCAAAGTACATAGCTGCTTCGGAAGCAGCAAATGAAGGAGTCTGGATGAAGGAGTTCATATCCGATCTAGGTGTCATACCTAGTGCATCGGGTCCAATGAAAATCTTTTGTGATAATACTGGTGCAATTGCCTTGGCAAAGGAATCCAGATTTCACAAGAGAACCAAGCACATCAAGAGACGCTTCAATTCCATCCGGGATCTAGTCCAGGTGGGAGACATAGAGATTTGCAAGATACATACGGATCTGAATGTTGCAGACCCATTGACTAAGCCTCTTCCACGAGCAAAACATGATCAGCACCAAGACTCCATGGGTGTTAGAATCATTACTGTGTAATCTAGATTATTGACTCTAGTGCAAGTGGGAGACTGAAGGAAATATGCCCTAGAGGCAATAATAAAGTTATTATTTATTTCCTTATATCATGATAAATTTTTATTATTCATGCTAGAATTGTATTAACCGGAAACATAATACATGTGTGAATACATAGACAAACTTAGTGTCACTAGTATGCCTCTACTTGACTAGCTCGTTAATCAAATATGGTTGTGTTTCCTAACCATGAACAAAGAGTTGTTATTTGATTAACGGGATCACATCATTAGGTGAATGATCTGGTTGACATGACCCATTTCATTAGCTTAGCACCCGATCGTTTAGTATGTTGCTATTGCTTTCTTCATGACTTATACATGTTCCTATGACTATGAGATTATGCAACTCCCGTTTGCCGGAGGAACACTTTGTGTGCTACCAAACGTCACAACGTAACTGGGTGATTTTAAAGGAGCTCTACAGGTGTCTCCAAAGGTAGATGTTGGGTTGGCGTATTTCGAGAATAGGATTTGTCACTCCGATTGTCGGAGAGGTATCTCTGGGCCCTCTCGGTAATGCACATCACATAAGCCTTGCAAGCATTGCAACTAATGAGTTAGTTGCGAGATGATGTATTATGGAACGAGTAAAGAGACTTGCCGGTAACGAGATTGAACTAGGTATTGGATACCGACGATCGAATCTCGGGCAAGTAACATACCGATGACAAAGGGAACAACGTATGTTGTTATGAAGTCTGACCGATAAAGATCTTCGTAGAATATGTAGGAGCCAATATGGGCATCCAGGTCCCGCTATCGGTTATTGACCAGAGACGTGTCTCGGTCATGTCTACATTGTTCTCGAACCGTAGGGTCCGCACGCTTAACGTTACGATGACAGTTATTATGAGTTTATGCATTTTGATGTACCGAAGTTAGTTCGGAGTCCCGGATGTGATCACGGACATGACGAGGAGTCTTGAAATGGTCGAGACATAAATATTGATATATTGGATGACTATAGTCGGACACTGGAAGCATTCCGGAGAAGTTTCGGATAAAACCGGAGCACCGGGAGGTTACCGGAACCCCCCGGGGGGTTAATGGGCCTCATGGGCCTAAAGTGGAGAAGAGGAAGGGGCTGCCAGGGCAGGCCGCGCGCCCCCTCTCCCCCTAGTCCGAATTGGACAAGGAGGGAGGGGAGGTGCCCCCCCCCTTTCCTCCTCTCCTTCCACCTCTCCTACTTGGACAAGGAAAAGGGGAAGGGAGTCCTACTCCCGGTAGGAGTAGGACTCCTCCTGCGCGCCTCCATAGGGCCGGCCGCACCCCCCCCCCCCTTGGATCCTTTATATACGGAGGCAAGGGGGCACCCTAGGACACACAAGTTGATCCTCGTGATCGTTCCTTAGCCGTGTGCGGTGCCCCCTGCCACCATATTCCACCTCGATCATACCGTTGTAGTGCTTAGGCGAAGCCCTGCGTCGGTAGAACATCATCATTGTCACCACGCCGTTGTGCTGACGGAACTCATCCCCGAAGCTTTGCTGGATTGGAGCCCGGGGAGCGTCATCGAGCTGTACGTGTGCTAAGAACTCGGAGGTGCCGGAGTAACAGTGCTTGGATCAGTCGGATCGGGAAGACGTATGACTACTTCCTCTACGTTGCGTCAACGCTTCCGCGTCGGTCTACGAGGGTACGTAGATAACACTCTCCCCTCTCGTTGCTATGCATCACCATGATCTTGCGTGTGCGTAGGAAATTTTTTGAAATTACTACATTCCCCAACACAAGTGTGGGACGGGACCAGCCCCAGGTGGGCTGGTGCGCCCCCCCACCAAGGCCCAAGGCGCAAGGAAGAGGGGAAGGGGGCAAACCCTAGGGAAGATGGGCCCTAAGGCCCACCCTGGTGCGCCTTCCCCTCTCCCCTCCCCTTGGCCGCCCCTAGATGGGATCTAGGGGGCTGCCGCCACCCCTAGGGAGGGAACCCTAGGTGGGGGCGCAGCCCCTCCCCTCCCCCTATATATAGTTGAGGTTTGGGCTGCCCAATACACACGAGTTCCTCTCCTCTTGCTGGCGCAGCCCTACCTCTCTCCCTCCTCATATCTCGCGGTGCTTGGCGAAGCCCTGCTGGATCACCACGCTCCTCCACCACCACCACGCCATTGTGCTGCTGCTGGATGGAGTCTTCCTCAACCTCTCCCTCTCTCCTTGCTGGATCAAGGCATGGGAGACGTCACCGGGCTGTACGTGTGTTGAACGCAGAGGTGCCGTCCGTTCGGCACTAGGATCTCCGGTGATTTGGATCACGACGAGTACGACTCCTTCAACCCTGTTCTCTTGAATGCTTCCGCTTAGCGATCTACAAGAGTATGTAGATGCACTCTCCTTCCCCTCGTTGCTGGTTTCTCCATAGATAGATCTTGGTGACACGTAGGAAATTTTTTTGAATTTCTGCTACGTTCCCCAACAGTGGTATCAGAGCCAGGTTTATTGCGTAGATTCTATGCACGAGTAGAACACAAAGTAGTTGTGGGCGTTGATTTTGTTCAATATGCTTACCGTTACTAGTCCAATCTTGATTCGGCGGCATTGTGGGATGAAGCGGCCCGGACCGACCTTACACGTACTCTTACGTGAGACTGGTTCCACCGACTGACATGCACTAGTTGCATAAGGTGGCTAGCGGGTGTCTGTCTCTCCCACTTTAGTCGGATCGGATTCGATGAAAAGGGTCCTTATGAAGGGTAAATAGCAATTGGCATATCACGTTGTGGTTTTTGCGTAGGTAAGAAACGTTCTTGCTAGAAACCCATAGCAGCCACGTAAAGCATGCAAACAACAATTAGAGGACGTCTAACTTGTTTTTGCAGGGTATGCTATGTGATGTGATATGGCCAAAAGGATGTGATGAATGATATATGTGATGTATGAGATTGATCATGTTCTTGTAATAGGAATCACAACTTGCATGTCGATGAGTATGACAACCGGCAGGAGCCATAGGAGTTGTCTTTATTTATTGTATGACCTGCGTGTCATTGAACAACGCCATGTAATTACTTTACTTTATTGCTAACCGGTAGCCATAGTAGTAGAAGTAATAGTTGGCGAGCAACTTCATGGAGACACGATGATGGAGATCATGATGATGGAGATCATGGTGTCATGCCGGTGACAAGATGATCATGGAGCCCCAAGATGGAGATCAAAGGAGCTATATGATATTGGCCATATCATGTCACTATTATTTGATTGCATGTGATGATTATCATGTTTTTGCATCTTATTTGCTTAGAACGACGGTAGTAAATAAGATGATCCCTCATTAAAATTTCAAGAAAGTGTTCCCCCTAACTGTGCACCGTTGCGAAAGTTCGTCGTTTCGAAGCACCACGTGATGATCGGGTGTGATAGATTCTTACGTTCGAATACAACGGGTGTTGACGAGCCTAGCATATACAGACATGGCCTCGGAACACATGCAAAACACTTAGGTTGACTTGACGAGCCTAGCATGTACAGACATGGCCTCGGAACACAAGAGACCGAAAGATCGAGCATGAGTCGTATGGTAGATACGATCAACATGAAGATGTTCACCGATGTTGACTAGTCCGTCTCACGTGATGATCGGACATGGCCTAGTTGACTCGGATCATGTAATCACTTAGATGACTAGAGATGTCTATCTGAGTGGGAGTTCATAAGATGAACTTAATTATCCTGAACATAGTCAAAAGGTCTTCGCAAATTATGTCGTAGCTCGCGCTTCAGTTCTACTGTTTAGATATGTTCCTAGAGAAAATTTAGTTGAAAGTTGATAGTAGCAATTATGCGGACTAGGTCCGTAAACTGAGGATTGTCCTCATTGCTTAATAGAAGGCTTATGTCCTTAATGCACCGCTCAGTGTGCTGAACCTCGAACGTCGTCTGTGGATGTTGCGAACATCTGACGTACACGTTTTGATAACTACGTGATAGTTCAGTTAAACGGTTTAGAGTTGAGGCACCGAAGATGTTTTGAAACGTCGCGAAACATATGGGATGTTTTGGGGCTGAAATTGGGATTTCAGGCTCGTGCCCACGTCAAGAGGTATAAGACCTCCGACGAGTTTCTTAGCCTGCAAACTAAGGGAGAAAAGCTCAATTGTTGGGCTTGTGCTCAGATTGTCTGAGTACAACAATCGCTTGAATCAAGTGGGAGTTGATCTTCCAGATGAGATAGTGATGTTTCTCCAAAGTCATTACCACAAAGCTGCTAGAGCTTCGTGATGAACTATAATATATCGGGGACATATATGATGATCCTTGAGATATTCGCGATGTTTGACACCAGAAAAGTAGAAATCAAGAAGGAGCATCAATTGTTGATGGTTGGTGAAACCACTAGTTTCAAGAAGGGCAAGGGCAAGAAGGGATACTTCATGAAACGGCAATTCAGCTGCTGCTCTGGTGAAGAAACCCAAGGTTGAACGCAAACCCGAGACTAAGTGCTTCTGTAATAAGGGGAACAGCCACTGGAGCAGAATTACCCTAGATACTTGGTAGATTAGAAGGCTGGCAAGGTCGATAGAAGTATATTGGATATACATTGTGTTGATGTGTACTTTACTAGTACTCCTAGTAGCACCAGGGTATTAGATACCGGTTCGGTTGCTAAGTGTTAGTAACTCGAAATAAAAAGCTACGGAATAAACGGAGACTAGCTAAAGGTGAGCTGACGATATGTGTTGGAAGTGTTTCCAATATTGATATGATCAAGCATCGCACGCTCCCTCTACCAGTTGGTGTTAAACCTAAATAATTGTTATTTGGTGTTTGCGTTGAGCATAGACGTGATTGGATTATGTCTATCACAATACGGTTATTCATTTAAGGAGAATAATGGTTACTCTGTTTATTTGAATAATACCTTCAATGGTCTTGCACCTAAAATGAATGGTTTATTGAATCTCGATCGTAGTGATACACATGTTCATGCCAAAAGATATAAGATAGTAATGATAGTACCACCTACTTGTGGCACTGCCACGTAAGTCATATCGGTATAAAACGCATGAAGAAGCTCCATGTTGCTGGATCTTTGGGCTCACTCGTTTTGAAAAGTTTGAGACATGCGAACCATGTCCATTGGTGTATATGCATGAAGAAACTCCATGCAAATGGACTATTTGGACTCACTTGATTTTGAATCACTTGAGACATGCAAATCATACCACATGGGCAAGATGACTGAAAGCCTCGTTTTTCAGTAAAATGGTACTAGAAAGCAACTTGTTGGAAGTAATACATTTTGATGTGTGCAGTCCAATGAGTGCTGAGGCGTGTAGTGGATATCGTTATGTTCTTACTTCACGGATGATTTGAGTAGATGTTGAGGATATTTACTTGATGAATCACGAGTCTGAATTATTGAAAGGTTCAAGTAATTTCAGGGTGAAGTTGAAAGATCGTCGTGACAAGAGGATAAAAATATCTATGATATGATCATAGAGATGAATATCTGAATTACGAGTTTGGCACAGAATTAAGACATTGTGGAAATCGTTTCACAACTGATACAGCCTGGAACACCATAGTGTGATGGTGTGTCCGAACATCATAACTGCACCCTATTGGATATGATGCATACTATGATGTCTCTTATCGAATTACCACGATAGTTTATGGGTTAGGCATTAGAGACAACCACATTCACTTTAAATAGGGCACCACGTAATTCCAATGAGATGACACCGTATGAACTATGGTTTAGAGAAACCTAAGCTGTCATTTCTTAAAAGTTTGGGGCTGCGACGCTTATGTGAAAAAGTTTCAGGCTGATAAGCTCGAACCCAAAGCGGATAAATGCATCTTCATAGGACACCCAAAACAGTTGGGTATACCTCCTGTCTCAGATCCGAAAGCAATAAGGGATTGTTTCTAGAATCGGGTCCTTTCTCGAGGAAAAGTTTCTCTTGAAAGAATTGAGTGGGAGGATGGTGGAGACTTGATGAGGTTATTAAACCGTCTCTTCAACTAGTGTGTGGCAGGGCACAGGAAGTTGTTCCTGTGGCACCTACACCAATTGAAGTGGAAGCTTATGATAGTGATCATGAAACTTCAGATCAAGTCACTACCAAACCTCGTGGGATGACAAGGATGCGTGCTACTTCAGAGTGGTACGTAATCCTGTCTTGGAAGTCATGTTGCTAGACAACAATGAACCTACGAGCTATGGAGAAGCGGTGGTGGGCCTGGATTCCGATAAATGGCTCGAGGCCATATAATCCGAGAGAGGATCCATATGTGAAAACAAAGTGTAGACTTTGGAAGAACTACTTGATGGTCGTAAGGCTGTTAGGTACATATGGATTTTAAAAGGAAGACGGACAATGATGGTAAGTATCACCATTAAGAAAGCTCGACTTGTCGTTAAGATGTTTTCCGACAAGTTCAAGGAGTTGACTACGATGAGACTTTCTCACTCGTAGCGATGCTAAGAGTCTGTTGGAATTATATTAGCGATTACTGCATTATTTATGAAATCTTGCAGATAGGATGTCAAGACATTGTTTCCTCGACGATTTTCTTGAGGAAAGGTTGTATGTGATACAACCGGAAGGTTTTGTCAATCCTGAAAGATGCTAATAAGTATGCAAAGCTCCAGCAATCCTTCTGAGGACTGGAGTAAGCATCTCGGAGTTGGAATGTATGCTTTGATGATGATCAAATATTTTGGGTTTATACAAAGTTTATGAGAAACTTGTATTTCCAAAGAAGTGAGTGGGAGCACTATAGAATTTCTGATGAATATATGTTGTTGACATATTGTTGATCAGAAATGACGTAGAATTTCTGGAAAGCATATAGGGTTATTTGGAAAGTGTTTTTTCAATGGAAAGCCTAGATTAAGCTACTTGAACATTGAGCATCAAGATCTATAAGGATAGATCAAAACGCTTAATGGTACTTTCAAATGAGCACATACCTTGACATGATCTTGAAGGTGTTTAAGATGGATCAGTCAAAGAAGGAGTTCTTGCCTGAGTTGTAAGGTATGAAGTTAAGACTTAAAGCTCGACCACGGCAGAATAGAGAGAAAGGACGAAGGTCGTCCCCTATGCTTAAGACGTAGGCTCTACAGTATGCTATGCTGTGTACCGCACCTGAAGTGTCCCTTGCCATGAGTCAGTCAAGGGGTACAAGAGTGATCCAAGAATGGATCACAGGACAGCGGTCAAAGTTATCCTTAGTAACTAGTGGACTAAGGAATTTTCTCGATTATGGAGGTGGTAAAAGAGTTCGTCGTAAAGGGTTACGCCGATGCAAACTTTGACACTAATCCAGATTATTCTAAGTAGTAAACTGGATTCGTATAGTAGAACAGTTATTTGGAATAGCTCCAAATAGAACGTGGTAGCTGCATCTAGGAGATGACATAGAGATTTGTAAAGCACACACGGATCTGAAAGATTCAGACCCGTTGACTATAACATCTCTCACAAGTATAACATGATCAAACCCAGAACTCATCGAGTGTTAATCACATGGAAATGTGAACTAGATTATTGACTCTAGTAAACTCTTTGGGTGTTAGTCACATGGGGATGTGACCTTGAGTGTTAATCACATATCGATGTGAACTGGATTATTGACTCTAGTGCAAGTGGGAGACTGTTGGAAATATGCCCTAGAGGCAATAATAAATTGATTATTATTATATTTCCTTGTTCATGATAATCGTTTATTATCCATGCTAGAATTGTATTGATAGGAAACTCAGATACATGTGTGGATACATAGACAACACCATGTCCCTAGTAAGCATCTAGTTGACTAGCTCGTTGATCAATAGATGGTTATGGTTTCCTAACCATGGACATTGGATGTCGTTGATAACGGGATCACATCATTAGGAGAATGATGTGATGGACAAGACCTAATCCTAAGCCTAGCACAAGATCATGTAGTTCATATGCTAAAGCTTTTCTAATGTCAAGTATCATTTCCTTAGACCATGAGATTGTGCAACTCCCGGATACCGTAGGAGTGCTTTGGGTGTGCCAAACGTCACAACGTAACTGGGTGGCTATAAAGGTACACTACAGGTATCCCCGAAAGTGTCTGTTGGGTTGGCACGAATCAAGACTGGGATTTGTCACTCCGTGTGACGGAGAGGTATCTCTGGGCCCACTCGGTAGGACATCATCATAATGTGCACAATGTGATCAAGGAGTTGATCACGGGATGATGTGTTACGGAACGAGTAAAGAGACTTACCGGTAACGAGATTGAACAAGGTATCGGGATACCGACGATCGAATCTCGGGCAAGTATCGTACCGATGGACAAAAGGAATTGCATACGGGATTGATTAAGTCCTTGACATCGTGGTTCATCTGATGAGATCATCGTGGAACATGTGGGAGCCAACATGGGTATCCAGATCCTGCTGTTGGTTATTGACCGGAGAGTCATCTCGGTCATGTCTGCATGTCCCCCGAACCCGTAGGGTCTACACACTTAAGGTTCGATGACGCTAGGGTTATAAAGGAAGTTTGTATGTGGTTACTGAATGTTGTTCGGAGTCCCGGATGAGATCCTGGACGTCACGAGGAGTTCCGGAATAGTCCGGAGGTAAAGATTTATATATGGGAAGTCCTGTTTTAGTCACCGGAAAAGTTTCGGGTTTTATCGGTAACGTACCGGGACCACCGGGAGGGTCCCGGAGGTCCACCAAGTGGGGCCACAAGCCCCGGAGGGCTGCATGGGCCAAGTGTGGGAGGGGACCAGTCCCGGGTGGGCTGGTGCGCCCCCCCACCAAGGCCCAAGGCGTAAGGAAGAGGGGAAGGGGGCAAACCCTAGGGAAGATGGGCCCTAAGGCCCACCCTGGTGCGCCTTCCCCTCTCCCCTCCCCTTGGCCGCCCCTAGATGGGATCTAGGGGGCTGCCGCCACCCCTAGGGAGGGAACCCTAGGTGGGGGCGCAGCCCCTCCCCTCCCCCTATATATAGTTGAGGTTTGGGCTGCCCAATACACACGAGTTCCTCTTCTCTTGCTGGCGCAGCCCTACCTCTCTCCCTCCTCATATCTCGCGGTGCTTGGCGAAGCCCTGCTGGATCACCACGCTCCTCCACCACCACCACGCCGTTGTGCTGCTGCTGGATGGAGTCTTCCTCAACCTCTCCCTCTCTCCTTGCTAGATCAAGGCATGGGAGACGTCACCGGGCTGTACGTGTGTTGAACGCGGAGGTGCCGTCCGTTCGGCACTAGGATCTCCGGTGATTTGGATCACGACGAGTACGACTCCTTCAACCCCGTTCTCTTAAACGCTTCCGCTTAGCGATCTACAAGGGTATGTAGATGCACTCTCCTTCCCCTCGTTGCTGGTTTCTCCATAGATAGATCTTGGTGACACGTAGGAAATTTTTTTGAATTTCTGCTACGTTCCCCAACAACAACCCCCTATACCACCAAGCCGCCCGCAACTTCGGCACGAAGGCCTCTCTTCGATGGCGGTCCTGGGGTAGGGTTTCCCGTTAGTACTAAGCTAAGCCAGAGCCCATAGTAGCATGTGGCTGTACTGGAAGCTATATCAAACTGTACTTGGAAGATCTCAGTCCCCTGGACGGCAATCCCCACCAAAAACATGTGTGCAAGACCCTAGTCGGGCGCGTTCACTACAAGACCCCGATGAGCGCAATCACTTGTAGACGCTCCCGTTAATACCATTCCGCCCAGGGAGTAGAAGTAAAATAGTATATAGGTGTTCTTCCAAAAGTTTTCACAAAATGTTGCCCCAAAGGAGGGCAGGTTTAGAGGTTTAAAACAATTTTTGTTTTCATCCCACCCATTTTATGCAAGCGTGGCCAAGCGTGTTTACAAGTCTTGAACCTATGGCTCTAGCTAGTAATAATACTTTGTAAAACTTTTGTAAAACATGCATAGTATTTAAATTCAAAGAGATATGCATAATATAAAAAATATAGGTCAGAGCATGATCAAATTTGCAACTTGCCTGATTCTTGAAGTTGATATATTCTACTTTGAGTCGTCTCTCCTTCACCTTATGATATATCTAACGATACAAGAAAATAATTTAACACACAACAATTGCAAATGAAGATCCAAATAAAAAATACAAATTCATAATAAACACATTCGTAGGATAATTAGCATGACGTGGCTATGGTTTGAGATAGCATCAAGTTTGGTCTTAAACAAGACATGACATAGTCATATCCTAGGGTTGGATCAAGTGATACTAAGTGAAGATCTTGGTTTGATATAGAAGATGGATTGTGAGACAAATTCTATCATGAGATTATTCGGAATATTTGACTTGGGTTAAATAAAACAGGCATGGCATAAGTTTCGAGATAAAAGGATTAAATCCTTAATCTTGTAACTTCAAAGTTTTGTGGTGATATCGAATGACCAGAGAGGTCTCATCTCTCTAAGGATTTCTACTGAAGAATCAAATTCAATCTAATAAAGTTATTAAATTATGATTAAAGAAAGTCAAATTAAGGTGATGATGTTAAAACAGTGACTAAACATCATTAAAAAAATTATTCTATGAGTTCTAACAGAATGGTGAGGTCCTAAGGTCCAACTTTCATATATAAAACATTTTTATATGAATTACAGAATAAAAGATATAGTAAAAATACTCATATTAACATTTAAATCAAAACTAAATTTTAATTTGCGCAAAAGTGAGATTTTATAATTTCATAAAAATGTACAGGTTTCAACGAATCCGGGGATATCTTATTTGTCAAAATCGGACATACGGTTTGGGAGATATGAATTTCCGAAGTTTGATATTTTTCTGAATAAAAGAATTACGGGATTTAGAGAGAGCTCACCGGAGTTGGTCGCCGGAGTTGGGGAAGAAGGTCGCCGGAGTTGTGGAAGAAACTCCGTGACGTCAAGTAGAAGGAGGACGGCGAAGATGTCGACGAGGGAAGTCCGTTGGGCAATGTCCCGGGCTCGGTCTAGTCCGGTGGCGGCGTGGGGCGGCCGCCGGAGCTGCTGAACTCCGACGAGCAATTGATCGGGATGGGGAGGGAGATAGCTCCCGAAAGAAGAGGGCTTCGGACAAGGAGAACCTGGGAGACTCCTTGGGCTTTTATAGAGGGTCAGGGGAAGCCAGAGGAGAGTGGGGTATCGTCAGATTTAAGGGCGTTAATGGCAGCAGTTACCTATGGTTCTAATGGCCATTAGGGGGGAGGGGTCGAGGGAGGAGAGGGGAACCGGTTCTGGAGGTTAGTGGGTTGGGAGAGGAAGAGGAGGGAAGGAAGAGGTGGAGGCGCCATGGATGTAGCCTCTGTTCGTGTTCCTATGAACATGAACGAGGAGGAAGAAGAAGCGTGCATATGGGCCTTAGTGAAAGAAATTGGCCCAAAGGAAAAAGGCAAGGAAAGAAAAAAAATACAAAAACAAGGTGGACTGTACTGTGCTGCTGTCTCGCGCCTGTCCGAGATTTTGAGAGAGAAATATACTGGGTCAAGCTAGATAGTTTAGGAATTAGGATTGAAATATAATTACATACATAAATACGTCCACAAAAAGTTACTTAAAACAAATAATAAAAATGTTTACATTAGTTCCAACATTATTTAGAGTCCAAGAAAATTAGTCTCCGAATTTAATAAAATTAAGTTTGTTCACAAACTACCCTTCACACTTTATGGACATAATTGAAATAATCAAAAATTCAGTTTAGAGTTCTGCAAATTCACGAAATGATAATTATGCAGTACTAAATATTTCCAAATATATTTTGGAGAAGTCACATTATCTCCTCTCATTAAATTTGTTGGAAATATTTAAATGGCATTAAAATTTCAAATGAGATCCAATTTCTAATGGAACTCCAAAATTCAAGGAACTTCAAATGATTTTTTTTATCCACCACATTTGAGAAAGTCATTTTATTCTCACTCCATTTTTATTTGCGGTTTCAAAATATTTCGTATGTGTCCAAAAGAAAAGCAATTGGGTGAAATATTTGAAACAAGAATCAAAAGGTTTTAATTTCCCATGAAAATCGTAGCAATTCACTCAATAATATCTTATTATTAACATTCCAAAATTTGGAAAATTTTGGGATGTTACAAACTACCACCCTTAAAAGAAATCTCGTCCTCGAGATTTGCAGGGGCTAGCAAGAAATAGGTTAGGGTTTGGGTTCCTTGGGTTACTTCCTCGGGGTTTGGTCATAGCAGCTGCAGGTTTGTGGTTTATCCTTTTCGCTACTTGTCCTGAGGGAACATCTTCTGTTATATATAAGTCTTGCCTTCTAGTTAACATTCCTGTGTCTGAGACTCTTGGCACCATTCTTGAGTCCTCACCGATCTGTCGTATGACCCAATTATCATTCCAGGGTGTTCGGAAACTACCACCCTTAAAAACAAACTTGTGGGGGTTCCATAATTTCTTAATTCTATGATGGTTCTTCCTCGAGTTTCTGTGGTTTAGAACTGGGCTTTCCTCAAAAGAAAAAAGTCTTTGTCATAATCCATAGACACCAAAACTACTACCGAGACTCTCATGGTGGTCGAAAGCTTCTAATAGAACTCCTTCATGTTCCTTCCTTACCATACCATCTATGTTAGGCATGAGAGCCTATCTATAAGGGTAATACGTCTTACCATTCTATGGTTTTAGGCTTGCGCAACAACACTCTTCTTAGGATTCAAGTCTCTCCGGTTTACCAATCACACATAGGAAAGTATATAATAAGAGTCTTCAGTATGGGGGCCAATCCATCCCGTACTCAAATCATTACTTCATATGTAGACAGGTGAACCGCATGTTCTAGCACTCGGTCTTCCTCACTCCGCTTAAGAGGTCTTCACCTGCAACCTAGTAAAACACTTTTGGGTGATGTTGACTATACATTCGTGTTATAACTTACATCCGAGAAATAGCAGAACTTTTGTGTGCCAGAGTTGCATTCTCCTTATAATAGATTCCTTATTACATCCTTTAACCTCTCGTACAACTTCGAGTTCAAAATAGATTATTACAAGTGTTGCCATCCACATGGATTGGTATGGTCAAGCGTGTAAATCCAACATTATTCCTTATTCCTTCGTAAGAAGTTTAGTCCAGCTGAAAACGTGCGATGTAGTCCTTGAACTCTTTAATCCTATGCTCCTTCACGGCAGCCATGAACTTCATGTCCATCAGCTCAGCATATACTTCCCACAAATACTCTTGGGCATGACGGAGTCTGGATTCAAGGATTTCCCCAATCTGACGTATGGCTTCCATGGCAGCTTCACGAACAGAGTCGAAGAAGGTGGTTTGAGGTACTCGGGAAATGAAAAAGTATTGCCCAGTAGTCTTTGGACAAACTCCTTTTTCACGGAAGAGGTGTACTTCCACGTACCAAAGTTCCACTCCATTTTCAATGAAGGATAACCCTTGTAGACAGCATCTCCTTCAAGGTGAATATGTCCCATCATATCCTTCAAGATCTTTGGAAAATCATGGTCACTAATCAAAGTTATGATCATTTCTGGGCCCTTGTGGAATGACTCGTAAAGGGTTGCTCAGGGAGTCCTGGATTAGGGGGTGTTCAGGTAGCCGGACTATACCTTCAGCCGGACTCCTGGATTATGAAGATACAAGATTGAAGATTTCGTCCCATGTCCGGATGGGACTTTCCTTGGCGTGGAAGGCAAGCTTGGCGACGCAATATTCAAGATCGCCTACCATTGTAACCGACTCTGTGTAACCCTAACCCTATCCGGTGTCTATATAAACCGGAGGGTTGTAGTCCGTAGGACAGAATCAACTCCATACACAACAATCATTCCATAGGCTAGCTTCTAGGGTTTAGCCTCCTTGATCTCGTGGTAGATCTACTCTTGTACTACCCATATCATCAATATTAATCAAGCAGGAGTAGGGTTTTACCTCCATCGAGAGGGCCTGAACCTGGGTAAAACAAAGTGTCCCCTGTCTCCTGTTACCATCCGGCCTAGACGCACAGTTCGGGACCCCCTACCCGAGATCCGCCGGTTTTGACACCGACATTGGTGCTTTCATTGAGAGTTCCTCTGTGTCGTCGCCCTTGGGCCCGATGGCTCCTTCGATCATCAACAACGATGCAGTCCAGGTTGAGAATCTTCTCCCCGGACAGATCTTAGTCTTCGGCGGCTTCGCACTGCGGGCCAATTCGCTTGGCCACCTTGAGCAGATCGAAAGCTACGCCCCTGGCCATCAGGCCAGGCTTGGAAGCCTAAACTACATGGCTGACACCCACGGGGACTTGATCTTCGACGGATTCAAGCCACAGCCAAGCGTGCCGCACTGTCTCGATGGGCATGATATAGCTCTGCCGCCGAACAGCGCTTTGGAGGCCGCACACGCTCCGGTTCCAACCATTGATTCGGAGCCCACTGCGCCAATCGAGGATGAGCGGTTGGACGTCACCTCAGGGGCTGCGATCCTAAAAGTGATCGAGCCGAACGCTAGCCCCGCACTCGGCACAACCCGTGACTCCAAGGGTCCGGACTCCACCCCGGACTCCGAACACCCGCGCCCCTGCTAATCGAATCCGATCGGGCGCCGATGATGGAGTTCACCGCCGCAGACATCTTTCAGCACTCGCCCTTCGGCGACATCCTGAATTCTCTAAAGTCTCTCTCGTTGTCAGGAGAGCTCTGGCCGGACTACGGTCAGCAAAGTTGGGATGCGGACGACGAAGAAATCCAAAACCCACCCACCACCCACTTTATAGCCACTGTCGATGATTTAACCGACATGCCCGACTTCGGCTCCGAACACATCGACAGCATGGATGACGATGGAGGAGATACCGACGAACCAACGCCCATTGGGCATTGGACAGCCACCTCATCTCACGATGTATACATGGTGGACACCCCTAAGGGAGACGACAACGAGGAAAAAGGGGAGGAGACGAGAGATCGTCCCCCCGAAAAGCAATCAAGGCGTCGGCGTAAACGCCGACCCAAGCCCCGCCTCGACACAAACCCAGCCATAGATCAGG
Source organism: Triticum urartu (assembly GCF_056163025.1). NCBI lineage: Eukaryota > Viridiplantae > Streptophyta > Magnoliopsida > Poales > Poaceae > Triticum > Triticum urartu. The sequence continues at coordinate 491,864,771 of NC_141875.1, read as the reverse complement.
ACGAGCCGGTAAACGACGGGTAGGCCTTAGAGCAACCGTCCGAACAGGGCAACACGGATAGAGAAAACGAACATCCCTCCTCCGGCATGACACAACCAACCCTGTGTATCGTTACACACTTGGGTGTACGACTAGGAGGAGGTTGTCACGAAGCCTTTCCGTAACAGCCCCCTATACCACCAAGCCGCCCGCAACTTCGGCACGAAGGCCTCTCTCCGATGGCGGTCCTGGGGTAGGGTTTCCCGTTAGTACTAAGCTAAGCCAGAGCCCATAGTAGCATGTGGCTGTACTGGAAGCTATATCAAACTGTACTTGGAAGATCTCAGTCCCCTGGACGGCAATCCCCACCAAAAACATGTGTGCAAGACCCTAGTCGGGCGCGTTCACTACAAGACCCCGATGAGCGCAATCACTTGTAGACGCTCCCGTCAATACCATTCCGCCCAGGGAGTAGAAGTAAAATAGTATATAGGTGTTCTTTCAAAAGTTTTCACAAAATGTTGCCCCAAAGGAGGGCAGGTTTCGAGGTTTAAAACAATTTTTGTTTTCATCCCACCCATTTTATGCAAGCGTGGCCAAGCGTGTTTACAAGTCTTGAACCTATGGCTCTAGCTAGTAATAATACTTTGTAAAACTTTTGTAAAACATGCATAGTATTTAAATTCAAAGAGATATGCATAATATAAAAATATAGGTCAGAGCATGATCAAATTTGCAGCTTGCCTGATTCTTGAAGTTGATATATTCTACTTCGAGTCGTCTCTCCTTCACCTTACGATATATCTAACGATACAAGAAAATAATTTAACACACAACAATTGCAAATGAAGATCCAAATAAAAAATACAAATTCACAATAAATACATTCGTAGGATAATTAGCACGACATGGCTATGGTTTGAGATAGAATCAAGTTTGGTCTTAAACAAGACATGACATAGTCATATCCTAGGGTTGGATCAAGTGATACTAAGTGAAGATCTTGGTTTGATATAGAAGATGGATTGTGAGACAAATTCTATCATGAGATTATTCGGAATATTTGACTTGGGTTAAATAAAACAGGCATGACATAAGTTTCGAGATAAAAAGATTAAATCCTTAATCTTGTAACTTCAAAGTTTTGTGGTGATATCGAATGACCAGAGAGGTCTCATCTATCTAAGGATTTCTACTGAAGAATCAAATTTAATCTAATAAAGTTATTAAATTATGATTAAAGAAAGTCAAATTAAGGTGATGATGTTAAAACAGTGACTAAACATCGTTGAAAAAAACTATTCTATGAGTTCTAACAGAATGGTGAGGTCCTAAGGTCCAACTTTCATATATAAAACATTTTTATATGAATTACAGAATAAAAGATATAGTAAAAATACTCATCTTAACATTTAAATCAAAACTAAATTTTAATTTGCGCAAAAGTGAGATTTTATAATTTCATAAAAATGTAAAGGTTTCAACGAATCCGGGGATATCTTATTTGTCAAAATCGGACATACGGTTTGGAAGATATGAATTTCCGAAGTTTGATATTTTTCTGAATAAAAGAATTACGGGATTTAGAGAGAGCTCACCGGAGTTGGTCGCCGGAGTTGGGGAAGAAGGTCGCCGGAGTTGTGGAAGAAACTCCGTGACGTCAAGTAGAAGGAGGACGGCGAAGATGTCGACGAGGGAAGTCCGTTGGGCAATGTCCCGGGCTCGGTCTAGTCCCGTGGCGGCGTGGGGCGGCCTCCGGAACTGCTGAACTCCGACGAGCAATTGGTCGGGATGGGGAGGGAGATAGATCCCGAAAGAAGAGGGCTTCGGACAAGGAGAACCTGGGAGACTCCTTGGGCTTTTATAGAGGGTCAGGGGGAGTCATAGGAGAGCGGGGCATCGTCGGATTTAAGGGCGTTAATGGCAGCAGTTACCTATGGTTCTAATGGCCATTAGGGGGGGATTAGGGCACACTAATGGAGGGGAGGGGTCGAGGGAGGAGAGGGGAACCGGTTCTGGAGGTTAGTGGGTTGGGAGAGGAAGAGGAGGGAAGGAAGAGGTGGAGGCGCCATGGATATAGCCTCTGTTCGTGTTCCTGTGAACATGAACGAGGAGGAAGAAGAAGCGTGCGCATATGGGCCTTAGTGGGAGAAATTGGCCCAAAGGAAAAAAGACAAGGAAAGAAAAAAAATACAAAAACAAGGTGGGCTGTACTGTGCTGCTGTCTCGCGCCTGTCCGAGATTTTGAGAGAGAAATATACTGGGTCAAGCTAGATAGTTTAGGAATTAGGATTGAAATATAATTACGTACATATAATTTCGTGCACAAAAAGTTACTTAAAACAAATAATAAAAATGTTTACATTAGTTCCAACATTATTTAGAGTCCAAGAAAATTAGTCTCCGAATTTAATAAAATTAAGTTTGGTCACAAACTACCCTTCACACTTTATGGACATAATTGAAATAATCAAAAAATTCAGTTTAGAGTTCTGCAAATTCACGAAATGATAATTTTGCAGTACTAAATATTTCCAAATATATTTTGGAGAAGTCACATTATCTCCTCTCATTAAATTTGTTGGAAATATTTAAATGGCATTAAAATTTCAAATGAGATCCAATTTCTAATGGAACTCCAAAATTCAAGGAACTTCAAATGATTTTTTTTATCCACCACATTTGAGAAAGTCATTTTATTCTCACTCCATTTTTATTTGCGGTTTCAAAATATTTCGTAGGTGTCCAAAAGAAAAGCAATTGGGTGAAATAGTTGAAACAAGAATCAAAAGGTTTTAATTTCCCATGAAAATCATAGCAATTCACTCAATAATATCTTATTATTAACATTCCAAAATTTGGAAAATTTTGGGATGTTACAGAAGCAAATCCAGCTCAATCTTGACTTGGAGTTGGCCAAGCAGAACTTGCAGAAGGCCAAAGATGAAACAATTGGTATGGAAGGTAAAAACTTGTCGACTGTGGGATCGGGCTGTCTCTCGAGTCATTTCCTCGTTCTTCTCTCTAAACCTAATGTTGTTTGTTGTATATATATTTTTTATAGAAAATGAGGCAGGTTCTGGCACGGAAGGACCTTGATCTTGCTGCAGCAAATAAGGAGGCTTAGGAGAAAACATCACTCATCGATAAGAAGATGGCTTCAGTCGGGGCGTTAGAGGAAGACAACGCCAAGCTGAAGACTGCTCTTGCCGAAGCTAATAGAGAAGTGACCCGTCTGAAGAAGGACAAAGTAGCCTTGAACGACAAGATTGAAGACATTTCTCGGAAGAGAAATGACCTGGAGGCTTATCTGGGGGGACTCGCCAAGAAGTTATTCCTTATGCTTGAAGGTACCTTTCCTTGTCCGACTGTTTCGCTATCGTCGATTCACCATAAAGCCGTCGACTCATTAGTTCTTTGTGATTGCAGAATTCTGCCAAAACTTTGAGGAAGAAACTGGGCGGATCGAGACAAGCTTGGACCCCATCAATTCCCTTGTTAAGGATGAAGCTGCCATGAACATGCTTCGACTGGAATCCCATCTTGCCAGTGTTACAGACTACCTCACTCGACTAAAGGTTGTGGTGTCGCGGATTGTCACGGTGCTTTGGCCAAAGGAGACGCTCCAAAATGGCCTCGAGTCTTTGATGACTCGACTTAATGAGAACTCTGGTCGAGTGCAGGAATGGAAGAAATCGCCTGCTCGGTGCGGTGCTGACGTAGCTCTGTCTCTTGTCCGCGTCCATTGCAAGGAGGCCAAAGAAGAGAAGTTAGCAGCGATCAAGGTTGCCAACACCAAGAGACTTGACTTCTAGTCTTTTATGGAGACCTTCATTGCTGCTGCTACTCGAATTGCAGATGGAATCGACCTGGATGAGTTCGTCGAGCCTGCCAGTCCTCCTCCTGCGGAGTGAACAAACTTTTATGATTCGATTAAATTTGCCTCAGTATGCTGAGTGGTTTTGTAACCGTTAAACTCCTTCGGGCTTGATGCCCGAGTACTTTAATCTGTGGTCCGGAACCTCGTGAGTTTTATCTGAACTTGGTTTTTCCTTAAATATGTTTGTCTTTATTTCTGAATGGAACTTGTATCTTCACTCAGAGCAGACTTTTGTTCTTGTGATGCAACTCTGAGGAGGGGGTCGCGGACGACCTGCACCTCATCGTTCTTGCAGATCGGGATGGAGCGCACATCGTACTTGTGGCACAGCTCTGAGGAGAGAATCACAGTCGACCTGCACCTCGTCGTCCTTGCGGATCGGGATGGAGTGCACATTGTACTTGTGGCGCAGCTCCGAGGAGAAAATCGCAGTCGACCCGCACCTCGTCGTCCTTGAGGATCAGGAT